>NC_140967.1:38992187-39004687 GCF_056783735.1 Eptatretus burgeri
CATCATTGGGCTCGCTCTCAAGGGTAGTCAGGAGTTGGAACATTCCGTAGCGTTTGCTCTCCACGTTCTTGATCCAGAGGTCCAACTTCCGGACAAACGCTCCCAGCTTCAAGATGAAGTCTGAGACAGAGCAGTTGGGCCCTTGGAAAGACTGGTTTAAGTGGTTGAAGACCCAAAAAGTCCGACAGGTAGGCCAACCTTGAGATAAACTCTTCGTCCTCCAGATCTTTTTGAAAAGCGTGTTCTTTCTCCGTGAAGAATACGAGGAGTTCATCCCTCAGTTCAAAGAGACGCCTCGTCGTATTCCCCTGGGAGAACCAGCAAACCTCTGTGTGGTAGAGGAGCCGAGATCTTCACAGAGCAGTTTGAACAGCCGAGTATTCAGGGCAGATGTTTTGACGAAATTAACTATTTTGATTAATCGGTTCAAGCATGATAACAAATTCGGAGGGAGTACCTTAAGCCTGTATCTCACTGGGCTGCGACAGCTCGCGACAAAATGCGAACGGGATTCTCCAAAATGTCTGGAAACGTTCGCGGTGGTTCTCAATTTCCTCGTGCGAGTCGCAGGACGTCGCTCTGGTGTCGCTAGAATTTTGAACATGTTCAAAAAATTCGTGTGACAAATTTTTATCTCAAAATAGTCACAGAGTCGTCGCGGTTGTCTCGATCCGGTCTCGAACTCAACTCAATTTAGTTTCCGAGAGTCAGAAGGTGCGACAAATGTGACATGCAATGTAATGTAGATAGATTCACAATAGTTCAATCCAGATATTACTTAAAAAAAAAAAAAAACTCATAGTCTGTATTGTAAAACCAGCATCTTCTGTCCTCTCGCTCCTGTTCTGAGTAATGGCCTTCAATGCAAACTTTTCACTTTCCCATCATTCCTTTCACCTTCCCATCATTCATAAATCACGTCACACATATTTTTACATAAATTAGGTCACACACAAAATATGGTCACACCCACAATCCCCTATTAAGGCAGATGGACAATTGGGTCACACACAATGTTTGTGGGTGCAACGTTGACAAGTAACAGAACATTTTGAACAATCAGGCTTGGTCAGCATTCTCCTGTAATCCCACCATCCTGTTCTGCCAGGGCACAGCTCCCACACCATTGTAGTACTCAGTCAGGTACTCTCTTACTCGTTTCCCAACTGATAATATGATTGCTGGAAGGGAGAGGCCTCATATACAGTCATGCGCCACTTAACGACGTTCCGGGCAACGACGGATCGCATATACGACGGATCTGCCAGCTCTGAAAAAAAAAAAAAATGAAAAAAAATGTAGATGAAAAATTCCTATCGCCGAGTGATGTAGCCGACATAGCGCTGCCAGTCGTATAAAAAAGGCACGTACAATTATGTACGCTGTACAGTACATAATACTTCATAATGATAATAAACGACAGTGTGGCCCCGTTATAATGCGATCGTTGAGGTCCATAAAATGTCATCGCGAAAAAAGCAGGGTTGTGCGAAATCGGGATTCAAGGAAATCGTCTTTCAAACTGAACCAATGTTTGCACGTTTACCTTCCAGCAAGTAAATTACCTTTGAATTAAAGAATTCCGCAAATAAATCGTTGTTACAGTCAAAATTAAAACACAAATTTGTTTTGAGTGAAGCTTTTCATGTTTATAAAACAATCGCACTGTTCCGAAAATATATATCACAATTGTCAGTAGCTCGTTTCTTCATTTATAAATTATAACATCGATGCAATGATTACGTATTTATAAAATCCAAACGCTATTTATTCATCTTTCTATAATTGATGCGAGGAGATTGTAAGCTGCTGCTAACAACACTGATGGCCGTCATGAATAGCACAAAGGTAAAACTAACGTGCCTTCAGTCTCTCTTGGATGCGTGTTACAATTGCCGACAGTATTCAGTACAGTAACATGCTGTACAGGTTTGTATCAGTGGAGCAATAGGCTATACCATAAAGCCTAGGTGTGTAGTTTTGTGTAAGTACGATGTTCAAAAACGAAAACGAAAAAAAAAAAAAGATGTTCGCACAACGACGACGTCGCTTAACGACGCGTTTCTCAGAACGTAACCCCGTCGTTAAGTGGCGCATGACTGTATATATATATATATATATATATATATATATATATATATATATATATATATATATATATATACATATATATGGTCCCAATTTCTCAATTGTCACGCACAGTTGTCGTGCGACTGCTGCACGACATTTGCGCGATGGTCGCACAACTGTCGTGTGACCGTCGCGCGACAGTTGCATGTGCCAAAAATTATCAGTTTTGTCACCTGAATGTCGTGCGACATGTATGCGAACTCCAGGCGAAGTTCATCCCAAATTTCGCCGGGAGTTCGTGGGACATTCGTGCGATATTCGTGAGACATACGCAAATGTGTTTTAGTATAAATCTCCAACTAGTCGCAAGCTGTCGCAGCCCAGTGAGATACAGGCTTTAGTGCAAAGGGCGAATCTGTGTATGAAACAATGGACACCGGCGGCGTTTGGTGACACAGCTTTCACATGGGCTTGAAACCCTGACTTTCCACCGAGCAGAGACGGAGCCCCATCTGTCGTGCATCTGACCAACTTTCCACAATCCAATTCATTATGCTTGAAGAAATTATCCAAAAGGTTGAAAACATCCTTTCCTTTCGTTGTACCGGATAGCTCCTGGCTCAGCAGCAGCTCAGTCTTCACAGTATTATTCTGTGTGAAGCGACCGTAGACAAGTAGTTGACAGCAGTATATTTTTAATCATTTTTTTATTTATTTATTTATTTATTTATTTATTTATTTTTAAAGGTTGAGCCCGAAAGTGCTCGCGAACCACCTGGAAGGCCCTCGCGTACCACAGGTTGGGAATCACTGCCTTTAAGATCATTGGAATCTCCCGCACTGAAGTCTATGGGTCGGTCTATGTCTATGGGTCGGTGGTCTCTCTGTCTTCTCCCGCCTCCTTTCTGGTCGAGCACCCTCTGCTCTTTCCATGCTTTGTACTCCCAAGGTTTCTGCAGGGCTCACACGGTCCAACATCAACCTCCTTCTGGTGAAACTATCTAAATCAAGGATCACTGCTCACCTTCACTCATTTGTTCTTTTATTTTCCCACCTTCCACATCCTCTACAATCTCACTCTTCCCTTCAGGCCTTCAAGTCAGCTGTTCACCACCATCTCAGATCGTCTCCTAATCCTAAACCATGATCTTTTTCTACCCTTGTTAACCCACCTAAATCCCCCATCCTTTCAATTTTCCAGTTTTCCCTCCTTGGGAGTTTCCTTCTGTATCCATTTTGTCCACTCCGTACAAGCACGTTTTGCATCTTGTTTTTGTCTGTTACGTCCTGATCCGGTCATTGTATTCGTTCTTCCACGAGCCTCGACTCATAAGAGAAATGCAACATTGCCTCAACATTGTCCCACCAATGAAAAAAAGGGCAATTATTTAAACACTTTCAGGGTGAGGTTCTTCACCATTTTGATCCCGAGCCTGTTCCAATGTAAAGTTAAAATCAGCAGATAAGCAAACAAAATCAATTTGGGGATAAGCAGTGTCAATGTGAGAATAAAATTATCTTGCAATACGATTGCTTGGGACGAAAAACAGCATTCAATAATGTAATCTTTTGGCCACCGTAAGGGACAATTAAAAATTAAAAAAAATAAATAATAATAAAAAAGCCAGATGGCCTTTCACAAATTCATGAAAAACTAGAACAACATTCAATAGAATGCATAACTCGGCCAAGCCGGACAGGTTATGTTTTATATCCCAATGATAGGCCAAATCTGCATCCGGACCTTAAACAAAATATAATCAGCTTGTTCTTGTCACCTACCAACTCATCCACCAAGTTTTGTCATAACCAGTTCACAACTTTTTGAAATATCACGCTATAATACGTCTCTCAATGATGAAGAACCACTTTTTAATATTCTAGTGTCAGGATCCAGAACTGGATCCAGATCCTCACCAAAATCTAATCAATTCGTCTTTATCACACCCTGACCTATCCAAGTTTCATCAGAATCCAACAATAACTCCTGCTCTCATTCAGACAAACTGATGTGAAAACATAACCTCCATCCCATTGCAGAGTTGCAGAGGTAACTTCTTGAGAGGGAATTTTCGATCCAATCTAAAAAGCAACGGTCGTGCTTTGTGAATCGAGTGAAATAAAACAAAACAAACAAACAAACAAAAAACACTTATTGTGTTCCACCACTCAGCAAAACAGGAGGTCCCACAATGCACATCTTTAGGAAAAGCGGTTTATTTGTTCCCGCTCAAGTAAAATTTGAACATTTCGTCAAATGGGCATGGCCCCAATTCATGTTTAATCCAGCTCCCGAAAGTACCATTTTAAAGAAATTATATGTTGAACAACATTCTAAAGCATTATTAATCCTGGTTCCCTTCTTGCCTTTGTTTCACGTTTATTCAGTCGATGCACGTGGGCCTCACCAGCACCAAAGGCTGCTGGTTTCTGCATAATGCGGAGAAGCAGTAACGATGAACTTATCAAGCTCAAGAAAATGATAAAATAAGCTTCATCTGTTTTAAAAAGGTATCGTGAAGAAACTTAATTACATCAACAGGAGAGGGTGCACCTCAGGTCTTGCAATCTTGCAAATCCCCAGTTGCACCTTCGATCTCAGTAACATCGGATGTTGAGCACGTGTCATCAGAATCACCTAATGGGTTTTCATTACAAGTCGCATTCCGTTGTCACCAAGCACCACTTGGACAATTATTCTTGAAATGATCATCCTAACCACTTTCTTAACATACCATGGTCTGAGAAGTTAAATCGCCACGGTATGTACAATTTTTCACATAACATCGATCTGACAAATATCTGGCTTTATCATAATAAATACCTGTCACCAAAAATAAAACAAATTGCTGAGGAGATTGGTTCCCAAGCCATACAGGAAGCAAAGTTATCTCAGATACAACTTGGCCATACTATTCAACTAAAGTCATAATCTGCCGATTTTTAGCAGCGTCTCGCGTAGCGAACGCTGCTCTAAGAACGCTCGGCGTTGTTCTTCTTCTTCTTGTGAAGACAAAACCTTTATATTAGGACTCGGCTCTTTTATATACACGATCCGGATCTCCTGAAATACTAAACACTTGTACACATCCTGGCATTGAGGGTGCCTTTTGAGAGCGTCTATCATGAACTTTTAAATATATTCGGACATTTTATTTAAAGTTTCAAAAAGTTCACGTTACTATTTAAAGATTATTCCATTTAATGTATTGTAAATTCGTAAATACACTATATTTCGTAAATACACTATATTTCGTAAATACGTAAATACACTATGACGGGTCTCGCTATTGGCTGAATCAAGGCACGTGACGAAATATCGGAAGTTGCTGTTGTTGTTTTTGTTTTTTTTAGCCGACAAAACCTTTAGGATGCTGCTCTTGGACACATTTGTCCTTGTTTTTTAAAGCAAGGATGTTATAAACGAGAAGTTTAACAGACAATGAGTCCAATGGTGAAACGATGATGAAAACATCAGGTCCCACAAGTGGGATCATCTCAACAAGCTGTGCTACCATTTCCTTTTCAGCGACAAAAATGAGGACCAGATGGTTCACCGTCGATGCAGCCAAAACATTCTGAATTCCGACCAGTTTGCCAATGCCCACGACAAGCTCAACTGAACTTAGCGAAGTGGTGCACACGCAAAACCGTTCCTCAGAGTCAATGACTCCAAAACAGTCATTTGTTCTATGCTCGCTATATTGATAGAATGCACCTTGACATACGATGCCTCAGGACCAACCACCGTGGAAAAGAATGCACTCTCGCTCTCTAACTCAAAGAAAAGAAAACAAAAGGCAAGATTCCTCAAAAGGAAGAGGAAAAAAGAAAAAAAAAAAGAAAAAAGAACAGGTAGAAACAGCAGCACCATACATGACACGCACCACAAGAAATGCTGCGAAGCAACGCTCCGTGATTGCTGTGGAAAGTGGAGGGAGAGCGAGAGGGAGGGGGAACGAGAGAGAGACAGATCGAGAAAAGGATGGAGAAAAAAAATAAGGATAAAAAAGAAAAAAAAAAAGGAGAAAGAGAAAAAGAAGTAAAGAGAGACAAAGAGAGGGAAAGTGAGAAAGAGAAGGAAACAACAACACAGAAAGAGGGGAAAAACAGTAGAATCAGTAAGTAAGAAGGTTGCATGAGGGATGGCTATTGGGGGGTAATAAAGATCATGTGCCAGGGTGGGGATAATACAAAGGTGGGGGTGCACTGCCTGTTGGAAACCTTGGAGGGAAGAATGAGACGGACATCTCTGGAAGGTGTTTCCATAGACAGGAGAAGCAAGGAATGAAAGAGCTGAGATGTTCAGTCAAACCTCGATTTGGGAGGTTTAACCAGGATGAGGTTACTGGAGGAATACGTACATTCTGGAATTGCTGGAGAGGGATGCTGGACTGAGGGAGTGGAGGGGGTAATGTTGGAGATTGGATGGTTAAAAAGAAGAGAGACCACCGACCTGCCTGTGATGCGAGGGCAACAGACCCTTCGCTTCGGTCTCATCATCAGAGATTCCAATAATCGTGGGAGAACAGGTTTTAGAATCAAATGAACTGCTTTGATCCTATCCAATATTATTTATTTAGCAAGACTTCATGTGTACATTTCAACAATCAAACAATTACAATCAGTAATTATACAGTGAAATGAACCAGATCAATTAAATTGACTGTTCACCACAAAGCTCAAGTGTTCAATACACCAGAAAGAAGAACAATTCAATACTCTCAACAATTCCTTTCATTCTCTCTCCTCAACTCCCTCACCTTGTTCTCCCTTTTCTTCCATTACACTGTTCCCCACTGTCCTCTCTTTGAATGATTTTTCCTCCAATTAAAATGCTTCCCAGCAAACTTTTCATGTAATCGGTTCGCAAAAGGAAATGCATCGCACATAATTCCTATCCAAATGGTACGGTACGACTTGCCGAGCCCGAAGCAGCGCCTCTTGAGGGGTGAGCCTGTCCGTCAGCTGACGAGATACCATGGAAAGGAGACTTGCGCACGCTGTGCTCGACTCTTCGAGGTCTTCCTCCTTCACGTAATTCAGCAGCACAAAATACCAGTGAAGGGCACCTGAACATCACAACATAAGTCTGGGTCCTTCATCGTAAAATTCGGAGGAGGAAAAGTATGCTTAAAAAAAAAAAAAACATTTCAAAGCACAATCCTGACCGAGTTTATCAAGAAAGAATTATTTTTTATGAAACATGGTGGAAATTCATCCATTTAATAGAAAATAATATTCCATGAAACATGAAGAAAGCTGGTTGCAAAAAAAGGTTGAACAGAGGGAAAAACAACAACATTTTATTGAGCATGGTTGTGAGAGCAACAAGATTTTTTAAGTATTAAGGGGGGAAGGTCGGGGGAATTCTTGGAGAGCAAACAGGTGAATGCAAAAGGAAGGAAGTGGTGGGGGAGGGGGTGATGGGAAGGGTGGTGATAATTTGAGCTCCATCTTTTTGCATGCATGAATATCTCATGGGATTTGACAGATAGTTTGGCAGGATGATTTGCTGAGCATTTACCAACATTCTCTCCCTTGAAAATGATTGTGGGCCTTCCCATTAAACTTCTGTATTATCTTTGCTGAAAGCATTCCCATTGTGCTTCAGCAGTCATCATGGTTTTGATTCAGTGACGACTTTACCACTCGTGGATTCTAAGCAATTATAACTCCACATCATTAAAAAGGAAGAAGGCTTACCCGCAGTGGCTGCAGAAGGGATGTACGAGAGATTTGCCAACAGGGCACGCAGCAGTGCCTTGTCAAATGCTCTGCAGCTTGACTCAGTCCTTCCACTCCTGGACAATGCAGTGCAATGGTTTAACACCCAGCTGGATTAAAAACACTACAGAATTCATTCAAAATCTCTGGCAGGATAAACCTGGACGTATGTGGACTCAGATATGAGCTGTCGAGCATTGGTTCAAAACTTGGCCCAACTATAAAATGTCACCTCAGTGTTCCCGCAGTCATGGCCACACATCAAAGTGTAGGCCATTCCTCGGATGTACGTTATAAACTGCTTGCCCTGTCTGCTAACATGTGTTGGTGGACGTTAAATTTCCGACTATACTTTTCACGAGAAAAATAAAGAAAAGAAAAGAAGGTGTACAGCCGACATCCTGAACAAATTCAAAATTCTGTCACTTTCAGTCAAATGCAAGACTTGGCCAGCCAGTTTGTAAGTTTATACAATGATTCCCAACCGCTCCCACAATCAGGTGATAAATTTGGACCATTAAAGTAGTTCATACATACATATATATATATATATATATATATATATATATATATATATATATATATATATATATATATATATATACATATGTACATAGGAGACAGGAAGTCGTACATACAAACACACATACAATCAAAAGGTAATGATAATAATAAGAAAGTAAATAAATCCTCCAGTTGAGGCACCTCTCACACAGACTCAAATACAGACAACGGGGAAACAAAATAAAAACAAAAGCCTTCCTTTCAACTATTCTTGTACTTAGCTTGGCCCAGAGCTGGTCTTTTTGGAACTTGGAATCGAAGCGCTCCTTTTCGCATGTGCAGACGTGCACAAATGGCGCCGTCACTTTTCTCGTAGCAGGACAAACGTAAGCCAGGCTCTCCGCGAGCGGCACTCAACACCAAGGCTCAGACGTGTAGCTGCTTCATGCGTAGATCATAGTCACCGACCGGCGATGATGTACACGAGGCTCGGGGTCCGTTTCTCACCACTCAACCAAGAGCCAAAGGCCAGCGTCTTACTTCGTGCGTGCGCTCACCCTCCGCTCGTGGGGAGTGCCTCCACTCTGATCACGGCTCTCCACAAAATGCACATGCCGACTGAGTCCGATGCCTCTCAAAATGTGCCAGCCTTCCTCTTTAATCACGGCTCTCCAAAAGTGCGCAAGCCAACCTTTAACTCCACTCTCCTCTCTCCTATTTATCCTCCGTCTCCGGGGTATGGCCTGCTCACACGAAACCCGGGAAGGTGGGGCTTCTGCCTGCTCGGCTAGCTTCCGACGTCACACCCACCAATCGTCCCTCGGGGGCGTGACTTCACTTGTTGTCAACCTTTGAAGGCGGGGATTTCTGCCCGTTCGTTGTGGTTTTAGGGACGGGTTCCCCACATTTATTGCCCATCTTGAAATATAAAAATATAGAGAAAAATCACTGAGGGCAATCACATACTGGGAAACATATCCTTACTCCCAAGCCTAATCAACACCGCACCACACCAGGCCTCTCGCCCCCCCCCACCCCCTGTGTGGTGACACGTAACACTTAAGCCCACTGAAGCGCCCCTACTTAATCACATCGAGATGCCTCCTACACGTCCACGGACCAAGAAACTCTACACAATGCTATATTCCCTATTAAATTCTTCCATCAATCCCCACAACCGCAACAATATCAAGAAAATTGAAAGGGAAGGTTGTGACATCATGTGTAACGCCAGTCTCCCTTTACAGTCTGGAGATGGTGGCACTGACAGAGAGACAACAACAGAAGCTGTAGGATTAAGAGAACAACTGGGTCAGGGGGGTTGCGGGAGTGAAGAGGGTGGATTGAAGGAGGAAGGATGACCTGAGGGAGGAGATTGGTGTGCAGATGAGTTTGACAGGGAGATTGGTGAAATGTCAGCTGAGATGGTGCAGATGGGGGAAGAGAGAGGATGGCAAAGAGAGCGGATAGGTTGAGGGAGCAATGTAGGAGGAAAATAGGTGGACCACGGTTGAGATGGGAGGATTGTGTGAGGAGGGATATCTGTAAGGTAAGGGTGGTTAGAGAGAGGAGAGAGTTGGCCGAGGACAGAAGGCGTTGGGGAAGTATCGTGGTTAAGGCAGGGTAAAAGCTTGGTGCCATTGGACCTCACCCCTTATAAAAGGGAAGAGGAGGAGGAGTGTATCGATATACACACACACACACACACACACACACACACACACACACACACACACACACACACACACACACACGTTTTCTTCCTGAATGGATGTGTGCGGGAGCGGGACCGGTAAACTCTCTTATTTTCAGAGGTGACACAAATTGTGTTATATTCAATGATCACTGCCACACAGTTATATATGCAATTTTTCATTGCAAAATATTGAATGGAACAACTCATTAAATTCCTCCAGAGCAACATAAAATTTACATTTAAAAAGGTGAAATTTTCCATTCCCCTACATTGCCATTCCCCCTCGTTTTCTTAATCTTCTCCACAACCATCTCCTCTTTTCCCCGTCCTTTCCTTTCATTTTCTGCACCACACATTCCTTGTCCATCTATATGAGTATGTAATACTTAAACGACTCATGAAAATACTGTCAGAGAAGAATATGTTTTTCCCACGTTGCATCAAAACAGAATTTAAGCAATAGTAATGCTCGGAAAATGAAAGAAACTGTTTTTTTCTAGCTACTTCCAAGTTGTTCACCTCGTCAAAGACATTTTCAGACGATTCAATATCAAGCGAACTTCGAAATGCATTTGCAATTCTGAAATGAATGCATTAAAGCAATACTAAAGCTCCAACAATATATTTCTTTCAACCATGGCAACCACTCTTTTATTTGCCCGACAGGCACTGCATTCAGTGAACCTTTCAACCACCCATTTAATGTCTCACCTCCCTCTTGCCATGTAAAGTGAAAGAGAAAACAAATATGTCTGAGAGCAATCGCCCACACAAGGTTCATACCCGAGGCACAAAGCCAGAAATCGAGCACATTTGTGTGCAACGCTTCTCCCTGCCTCCAGGAAACAGACGCGTATTAAATCCACCAAGAGCAGCTTCGTTTTGCTCAGCAAGCAGTCCATGCCTTCTCTGGAGCTGGAAAAAGAAACATTGAAGACAGTGCACTGCCAAGGTCAGGCTCTAAATACATCCTAAACCTTTTTTTTTTAATCAAATCTTATTAGCATCTTCCGTCGAATGATTTATCCTTGTCTTTAGCCACTGCAGATGTAGCGCATGTGCTCCGCAAACAGGCACAGTTAATACTGTCAGAAATGTATTTTACTATCAAGGCCTGTCTGAGTCTAACAAGATGTTCAATAGGACACGATCATTTTCTTGGAGTTTATAATTTGTTTTAAGATGTCCTATGCAATGATAGGGTACTCTTATATATATTTTTTTCTTCTACTCAAGGCAAATATTTGTGTCCACTTCAAGATTTCGACCTGTAATCTCTGAGATGCCTTGTCATTGTTACCTCTGCCACCGAAGGTGAAGGGGGTTATGTTTTCACCCCTTTCTGTCTGTCTGTCTGTCTACAGGATATCTCAAAAAGTTGTGGACAGATCCAGATGAAATTTTGTGGACAGCTTGGGTATGTGACAAGAACGAACCGATTCGATTTTGGTGAAGATCCAGATCCGCATCCGGATCTGATAATTTTTTCAGTGATTCTTCACCATTGAGATATCGGGATAAAATGATATATGGCACGATATCTCAAAAAGTTGCGAACGGATTCGGACTAAACTTGATGGACAAGTTGGGTATGTGGCAAGGACAAATTGATTCGATTTTAGTGAAGATCCGAATCCGGATCTGGATATGAGAATTATTGAATTTTTTTTTTTTTAAGTGATTCTTCACCATTGAGAGATAGGGCCAAAAACGATATAGTACTGTATCGCATGATATTTCAAAAATGTATTGGGCACGATATGTTCTCGTGAATCAGGCATTACATGGCGGAGGTATGCGCTCTACCGAGTGCCCTTCTCGTTGTAATTGCCACATTTTGCCATGATGCGAAAGAAACGCATTGCGTGAAAAGGCAACCGATTAGAAATGTTAACCGTAGGGCTATTTCAGGAATAATCGGTTTGATGACAGCTGAATGTAATACTGCCATGCTGCCAAGACATCAGTCGTATTTGCAGACACAATCCTGTCGCGTCTTGTCGTTGGCATCAAACAATATATGTCTTCCTCAACGATTATACAAATCAGGTTCAAACTTATTTTGAGACTTCAGGAGAATTCATTTATTTCTTTCTGTAGGGTAATTTTTGCCAAGGTTAGAGCACATGGAAGAGCTTGTACATACATCGTATATTGTAGTGTATTAAGGAGACATCGGTGCACTGTTCCATGGATTTAAAGACAATTCGTACACAATGGACAAACAAACATAGGATATGGGATCTCAGCTTCAAGCTTCCAAATGCTAAGAGGGGAACACCAGACAGACAAACTACAGAATAAGTTTTTTTTTTTTTTAAAGTGAAATAAGCCGATAGTAGCCACTGAATGAGGTGACTTGACACACCAGCTAGACTGACAATATAATCCCACTTGTAGATCATTGTCAAAAGTTGACAAAACACATAAAATTACCTGGCAGGACTGTGACTGTGAGCACCAGCATGCCAGCAGAGCAAGTCAAGCAAGAGTCTTTGCGTGC
>NC_140967.1:39009687-39109687 GCF_056783735.1 Eptatretus burgeri
TTGGGGGTCAAGTGCAGTCAGACGATCTGGGTGAACATGACAGATCATGAGATGGTTGAGGCGTTGTGGAACGTAACCAAGTCTTCATACGTCTGAGTGCACTGAATGACCGTTCAGCTTTGCATGAACTTGCTGGGGAAACCAATAGAAGCGAAGCAAACGTTCTACCTGTGGGAACATTCGACGGACTTCCAGCACCATGTCTACAAATATTTTACGGTAATCCTCAACAGATGAACCACTGAACTGGTTACGAAAGAAGCCAAGTTCTTGCTCTAGGGAATCCGACAGTTCGGGATATTTACGGACTATTTGTGGTTTGAATGACCCAGACAGGAGCATTTCACCCAAGTCCCTATACGCCATGAGGTCGGTTGATGTGAAGTACTCGTTCAAGTTCTCGGATGCGCTGTCGATGACTTTGAAAAATTCAACTCTGAATACCTCCTCTGCAGAATTGGCAGTGTATTCCTGCGTGCCTCCATCAAGTCTCTTCGGAAGCTTGCGCTTACGAGGGAGGGTCACTGGATCTAGTTGGCACTGCTGGAGCTTCTGTTGTGCTGTTTCGAAAACCTCCTTAAACGTCTGGTCGGTACGGAGAAATTGGAGATTCTGTGCAGTTACCTTTGCAGCAGTAGGCATACCAGAGACGGTAACTTGTGAACCCTGAAGTGCCTTATTGAGGTATTCAAGGGATTGGAGAACGGGTATTGATGCAAACAGACCGAGAACACACTTTCCTGATGAAAGTCAGCTTTGAATATCATTGGCTCGCGATGCCGTGTTCGTACCAAAGTCATCACTTGCTTGTTGAAGGGCATCCAGTACCACTTCATAGTTATCCAATATCGATTTCACAGCAAGAGAACGAGTTAACCAACGCATCGGGCAAATTGGCCTCAGGCGTGTAGGGCAAGGAGTGTCAGCATCGTCAGCGTGGATATTCAAGTACAGATGCTTGAATTTTCCAGAGTTGTAGATGTTGCTTAGTACCTGGACATAATCACGGGTGTCTCTTATGAACTATGCAGTTTGTAGGGCTTTGGATGTAATGAGTTGGGTGACATGAGCTCCACAGTGAACATAATTGGCCAGCGGTTGGAGTTTTTTTAGCTGTGCTTGACAGCCCTTGTACTTTCCAGACATGTTGCTTGCCCCATCGTAAGTCTGTGCTCAAAGGTGTTCAATAGGGAGTTGACACCGAATTAGGACATTCTGAAGCATCTTACAAAGTGATACTCCTGTTGGCTGTTGTTGACGATACTTGGTAGAGGCCGATGAGATCTTCTTGAACATCAAAGGAATCCGTCACATAGCGCACACACACCGACTCCTGCTCATTACCCTGAATATCTTGCGTTCCATCAGTTACGAGTCCGAACTGAGTGGACATTTCATTCACGTTACTGCAGATATTTCTGAGGATGGCATGACTCATCAACTGTGGAATTTCGTTCTGAATTTCTCCTCTTGTGAACGTCGTCTTCCTTGACAGCTACGTCGTGAGGTTTATATCATCCTCGGCCCGCAACTGTAAGAGCATTTTGAAATTCCCTTCAGAGGCATCCTTCCCACGAACTGCAAAACCTTGTCAGGCTAAATATTGCAGTGAGGCGATAATCTTCAGAAGTGCTGACCGTGCAGATCTTTGCTCTTCTAGCAGTTTGCTGCTCAGCTGCACATGGACACCAGGTTGACTTCTGCGACATTTCAGATTTTCAGAGGCAAGCCTATGTGTGTTTGATCGTTCGTGTTGTCTGAATTTTTCTGTAGCCTTTTTCCAGTTCTGAAAGCCTTTTGAGACAAATGCATCTTCTGCACAGCGGGCAAGTTCGGTAAGTTTTTCACGAGAAGCGTCCGTACAGGTGTGACAGAGTACACCGCCGATGCTCTGATCAAAATGAAGCCACGGAAAATCTTTGAACCACTTGTTGTTGAAACTTCAACTCGGTTTGGCAGTATTTGGACTGGGATACAACTGACATCATGAGGTTGAAAAGGCTGATCTGGGAAATTAGGCCGAGTACTCGGACATGCACCCTTTTCTGCTATCTTCTCCTTTGAATCGTCCACCTCTTTCTGGGAACTTGATTGCTCCAGGAGAGTGGTCGGGGATGTGCTACTTGATGCTGTCGCGAAAAACTTTCTGAAATCCATATCCTCCATGAAACGAGAAGGGAATTACATTTCAGTTGAATAAATTTCGACATGTGAATTATAAGGGTTATTTTTGCGTAACAGGGCATTTTTAAGGTCAACATACTTTTGGCTAGGTCACTGTACCTCCAGGCACAATGTTGACATGTGATAAGCTTTGTGTAGCACATGTATTACTAAAAGAGCGCCGATACGAGTTCAGTTCTTAATTTAGCATCTGAACTCTCAATTTAGCATTCCATTACTCGCTTAGTTACCCGCTACGCGCTTATTACTTTTATTACTTTTGGTTAGGGTCAGATACCCTGGTATTTTATTATCTGGGATTATTAATATTCATCATTTAATTTAATCTGCATTTAATTAACCAATGAGCTTAAGTTGAGTGAGATGATTATGATATTATTGGTTCATAGTTAGCATCGTCATTAAAGATTGTGTTCTTGATTTGCATGCCATCAAAAGGGTTCACCAAAGGAATGAGCTAAAGTCAGTTGTAATGTAAACATTTATATAATTATTTACCTCTCACAAACCACGAGACCAGGAGACGAGGGATTAAGATCTGTTGCCGTCCGGACATGCACTCTCTTCTTTCCAATTATTGTACGTAGTTTGTTGATTTGTAAATACGTTCATCATTTCCACTAGTGCATGCCCGTACGTGCAAAAAAAACAAACAAACAAACAAAAAACACAACTTTGAAACCGCGTGCCTTTGTTTCAGTATAGTGCGTGCCCGTACGCTTTGTTTAAGTATAGTGCGTGTCCGTACGTTTTGTTTAAGTAGAGTGCGTGCCCGTACGTTTTGTTTAAGTACAGTGCGATATAAGTTAGAAAGGTGAAATTAACCATTTTGGTCGCTAAAGGAGCCCAGAACCGTTGTGGGGTCGACGTGGTGAAGAAGAAGCTGACAATCCTCTGTTTTATTTTCAACGCTGCATTTAAAATCTCTAATTTAATCATTCTAAATCACACAGTTTAATGAGACACCTTATTCTGTTGGTCTTTCCTTCATCTTTGTCCTCGTGCAAACGGAAAATTATTCGGATGATGGCGGAAGAGAAATTCCTTCCGGAACGTTATTTTTCCTAGTAAAAATTGCAAGCCGCGGCGAAGCTACCAAGCCTAAGCCTTTTTTAATCGGATTTTCGAGGTAATCTCACAATAAAATGTGCATGAAGCGCATTTTATTTTATGTTTCCCAAGTATTCAAAGCTAATTTAGTCGCCAAAATACCCACTTTCCTTCGATTTTCACTCGGTTTTCAACGTTGGGATTTAGGCCACTGTTATCAACTGCGAAATATGAAAACAGAATTACAAAATATTGAATTGTTAACCTATCATCTTTAATAGAACTATAATACACCAATAAAACTTTAATAAAGATTAAAAAATTTATTCTTGTATTTGAGGAGCATCTCGGCCTGGTTGTACTCGAGCAGCTCGTTTTGTGTTACGTAACTTACGTTCAATGAAAAAAGTGGGGGGGAAATCGATATGTTGACCCCCCCTTTATAAATAGTGGGGGGACATGTCCCCCCCCGTCCCCCACCAATCGACGCCCATAAGAGGGAGTGAAGGGGGTAAAACTTCCACCATTTTGCAATATAAAATTATGCAGAAGATTATGTGTCATTATACTGTGTGAGTTTATCAAGAGAGCTGAGAATTTATCTTTAAAATAGGTGTAAAAAGGGGTGGGCTCCTAAAAATCCATGGTGGCAATTAAATGGGGAATAACCTGCTGCCCCTCCCAGACCTTTCTTGACACTCTATAGTTGTGGGAAAATATTTAGACAATGAAAAAAGGAAAGGGTCAACAGACCTTGAATGCAGTAGCTTTGAGGAGAAAGGAGACAAGAGAGTGCCCTTGGACAGCAGGAGGTCTGCTCATGGAGCTCCGATTGGTAGACCTGCCACCTTCCTCATTGGCTTTGTCCCCAAGCACAGCATGCATGTGCAGCAAGAACGAGCGATGCTTCCCTCCTGAAATCAAAATGGCAGGGATGATGGAACAGAAAGAATTGTGTGCAGGCATATAAACATTCGCACCGACATTAAGAGTGGTAAAACGATAACACAGGGTGTTCCAAAAAGACCTGGACAACTTTGGTTAATATTGTAGCATCAACGGCTCAACTAACGTCGAGCTCGTCGCGGCGGGAGGTTAAAATCCCACAATGTTCCGAATGGCTTAACTCCTGTGGAGACGGTCCGAATTAATGGCAGACAATGTACGCACGGGTCATGAGGAAAAACACGAGAACCTAAAAGCTTTTAAAACCAACGGGTTTATTCCCAAAACCACAAACGACCAGAGGAAGATTGACCGGCGGAGGGATACGACGGCGGGTCGTGGTGGGGAAGAAAGTGGGACACGGAATCGATAATAAATTGTGTACAATGAGAATAAAAATGAATCTAAAGAAATCTAAGGTGCCTCACACCAGATTCAAGCACAGACGGCAAAGGGACGAAACTGGGGGACTCCGCTGTGGTGGTAGCAGAGATGAGCAGGCGTTGAGACGATGAGCAGGATGATGACACGACGAAGCAGGACGATGAGGAGATGAAGCAGCAGGCAGACGCAACCAGGCAAAGGTGGCCAGGCAGGATGACCTCTTCAGAGAAAGCTCTCCAGACTCAATTCTCCTCACAATTTTGTTCTCCTTCAAACCTTTTCATCAGATCCATTCTCCTCAGAAGTCGATGGTTCTCTTCAGCATGTTAGGCATCTTCTTCAGAGCTCAACAGTCCTCTCCTCTTGAACCTCAACCGCCCAATCCGGCTCCTCCCTCCTCTCTCAGGGCAACAGTCCGCCTTTTTTTTCCCCATGTCTCTGTGTCTCTCTGTCTCTGTACAGAGGTTAAACGCACATTTTCCTAAACCATACCCCCTAAATATTATCATGCACCACCCCCTCAATGGTGTACATTGAAACAAGACAATTCTTAAACTAACATTTCTCTACTTATCACATTAAAATGGACTAACTACTCACACATGGACAATGCTACTCCAGACATTCCTATCTGCTCCATGGTAATATCTAACCACCCCCACCCACCACCCATCTCACCCCCACAAACGTAACAATATATTTCGTACCACAAATGATATGACAATACCCTTTGTTTTCGACGATACTCAAACTCATAAAGTTTTCTTTATTTTCCAGTCTGATGGTTTCATGTAAAATAAAATGGCGACTCCACAGGTGAAAGTTCAGTGCGTCAAATGGTTCATCAAGACGAGATCCGACAGAAGTTTTTTGTTTTTTTTGATACATTGACGAGGCTAGTACGAGAGCTAACGCACAACGCACAGCAAGGGGGCGAGGGGGGCATGAGACAAGAGGGGCGAGAGAGGGAAGGCCAAAACAGTGGGTAACAGAAACATAAGGAGATCTGTGGAAGGGAGAGGGATGGAGCGGGAAACACGGGGTATACAAGATGGACATTACAGCGACTTTCAGGAAGGAAAGCAGAGAATTTGAAGGAGGTGGCTTTGGAGTGGATTAACGGGGGTAGAAAAGATCGAGGTTTTGGATGGGGGAAAATAAGAGGTGGTGGTGAAAGGCTGTTTTGAAGGCTTGGAGAGAAGAATGAGATTGAAGAGAGTGTGGGAGCCTATTCCAAAGGTGAGAAAAAAGAGGAATGAAAGAGTGAAGGTGAGCAGTGATTCGTGATTTTGGTAGTTTTACAAGAAGGGGGTTGTTGGCGGACCTTGAATGCCCTGTGGAAATATGGTGGGGATAAATCGCAGACAGAGCAGGGGGGACGAGACCGGAGAGGAGGCGGTAGAAGACAGAAAGACCACCGGCCTGCCCTGCGGTGAGAGAGTTAGAGGCCCAAAGGCTCAGCCTCATCGCGGGACATACCAATGATCCAAAATGCCTTGGTTTCCACAGCATGAAGCCGAGAAAGGTGAGAGGCACGAGGGCCAACCCAGAGGGGAGAGCAGTACTCCATCAGGCTGCGGACGAAAGCTTTCTATGTGTTCAGTAGCTCAGGTGGGCCGAGGAAGGATTTTGCATGATGGAGGATTTCCAGTCGGCGACTGGCTTTGGAGGCCAGGTTGGAAAGTGCCGCGTAATTTCCATACAAAGTTTGGAAGGAATCCGCCAAGGAATGGAAGGAATGACGGACCCAAACGCAAGGTGTTTGTCTTGGGAATGCTCAGTCACATAGAGGATATGCCTGGTGTTGGCTTAATGGTTAGGGTGGTGGGCTTGGGATCCTAGAATCTTGAGTTCAAATCACACTCGCTGTTGAATTAATACCAGGTGGGGTTGACTGCCTGTCATCCTTCCGAGGTCAGCAAAATGAGTGCCAGCTTGCTGGTATACTGTGTCGGAGTGGCGACCCATCCAGGGTTGTGCCCAATAGCCAAGGAGAATGCTTAGGTAGCACCAACGCTCTACACAGAGTATGGTCCCAATGGATGGATAGAGGATGATGAAGATTACCTGAAGGTCATGTTCACAGATGAAGCTTGCTTTCATGTATCATGGAAGGTCAATTGGCACAATGTGAGGATCTGGGACTCTGAAAACCCCCACATAGTCATTGAACACATCCGCGACAGTCTAAAAGTCAATGTGGTGTGGCCTTCTCCATAACCACTTGGTGGGTCCGTTTTTTTGCAGAAGAAACAGTGACCTCAACAATTTACATGCACATGTTGGAAGGATTCCCCTTCTCACAGATTGAAGACCTGCAACCCAATATCATTTTTCAACAGCACAGCACTCCCTGTCATTCGGAATTAGTCGTTCAAGCCGTCCTGAATTAAAATTTTCCAGGTCGCTGGACTGGATGAGACGGACCAAGCGCCTGACCCCACAATCACCAGACATAACCCCCTCTTGATTTTTTTCTATGGGGGTTAGTCAAAGATGTTGTCTACAACACCAAGGTGCAAACCTGCAGGATCTTCGTTCTCAGATCACAGCTGCAAGCACACTAGTGGATGCAAACATGCTGAGTCGAACATGGCAAGAACTCGTGTACCACCTTGATGTCTGACATGTGACAAATGGAGCTCACTTTGAAGTGTATTGATGGTGTGCACAAAACTTTATGAGTTTCAGTATCATATAAAACAAAGGACATCACTGTATCATGTATAGTTATAAATACATTAACAACCAAAGTTGTCTGGGTACAATGAATTGCAATTTCATATTAATTTCTTGAAGAACAAAAGAAAATTAAACATTTAGTAGAAAACACTATTTGAACATATAAAGCCAAGTGAGAGATAGGAGGGTAAACAGCATGAGGCCATCTTCATATGATGTCTACAAAACTGCATTCTTGAAATTCCCCTCCCACATGTTTTTCAGTTTTTCACTATTTATCTACTGCACATAACACAAAGGAAGGCGATTCTGTAAAAATGAAAGTTGCCTAATTTGTTAAAAGCACACTCTGGTGCTGTTAAAAAAAATTTTAAACAATCTAACACCCCAATCAAGTCTTCAAATGAAAATGCCACAAAAACGACAATATCTTATGAGAATGTCTTAATCTGGTGAAAAAAGTTTTGGCTTAAAATAAAAACATTTAATTTTTTTTCAAATGAAGGCACAAAGGAACGGGAAAAATTTTTTTTTTAAACAGAACAAACATTCAATCAGTTGAGCATGTTGCAGCATTCAAGAAGAAAAATGTTTTGAAAAAAGATGTACAAAGCTAACAATATCATCGATCTACTTTATAAATTGCAAGTACAACAAAATGCCTCAATGTATGATTTTATCTTTGTCAGTTCCAAGAATCACCACAGATGAGTTTCGGGCTGGTCAACGTCAGCGTTCCTGCATGTGCTGATAGATCAATTCCATGACCCAACCACACTGGACCACACAAAATGTCCTCCTTATGCTCTTCAAGAAATGGACAGAATTTTCGTGTACCCAGATCTGTAATATTTAAAAAAAAAAACACAGGAGAACAATCATTTTAAGAAATTAAATTAAAATAAACAAACATTCACGGAATCAATTTATGCAAAGCAGAGCCAAAATAATATTCCACAAACCAATTCTTAGTGCTACCAGCATGAGACAAGTAATGATGGTATTGCCATTTCCTTTCAACAAAATTTTGACCTGGTTGATTGAGCAAAACAGAAGTAATTTTTGGATTCTAAAACAGAATCATAATCAGTATTACTCAACAAATGAAAATACTTTTATGGCAAAATGGCAAAAAAAAATTTTTTTTTAATAATAATGACGCTTCATGAACAAGCAAATAACGTAAGCTGACCCGAGTCTTCGTCGATTTCCATGGCCTCACAAAGATCATCGGATGTGTCCGAGGATGCGGGACTAGCTTGCAGCCATGCTGGAGGACCAAGAGGGAATGCGACTTTCGCATCGACAGGAACATCTGTAGGAGGCAACAGCATATTTGTGAATGGTCATGATAGCACTAAAGGTCAGTCGTTTTCATCATAGTTATTTTTTTGTTGATATATCAATTTCAGGCTCGTGATGGAACTTGTATATAAATCATGTGCATGACAAAGACATAAGTAGACAAAAGTGGACTGTAATGTGAATGACTGGACAAGGACATTAGTAGGCGATGGACAACAGAGGGCATCGGTGTACTATAATGTGAATTACAAGGACATTCGTATATGATGGACAAACACACAACGTTTTATATGATACAGTCTGGGGAACTATACGAGATTTCAACTAGAGTTCTGGGCATCATGAGCCACCATTTCAGATGAAAATGAGAAACAGGGAAACCCATTTGTCTACAAGAGTTTTTAAAATGCAAGATAAAAGTCACAGTTTTGTTTCAAGGAATTTTACAAAGTTACACAGTAGTAAACGGTTACAGGCAGAACGGTACATAAAGATCAACCCACGAGAATCACACTTTGTGTCAAATCGCAAACACATACGGAATTCAATCATAAGCATCATGGAGTGCGGTAGTACTCCACATGGGGGGATGGCATGAAAAAAAAATGGCCGCCGCATAAAATGCGTACAAAATGATGCCCTCAAAAGTCTGCTATGGAGTAAAGTCATATGTCTTTAAAAGCTGTACCTTTTATTTTCAAGCGTTTTTATAACAACCAACTGTTAAAGACGCAGGAATAAATCACCAAAGTAACACATGGGGAGATCCCTAAACCATCAAATTGTACTTTTTCTTTCTTTCTTTCTTCAGCCAGGCGAGCACAAAAATGGCTGAAACGATTACAATAATTCTAATGTGAGGAAGCTACTTTGTGTCTGGGGTGTTGCGTGATTACCATAGCAGTTTAAAAGAAATCAAACTTGTTTGGCATGCGCATGCGCCGACTGAGGAACTCCACAGTGGATTACTAGGTAAACTGCGGTTTGCATAATTTACAAAGGAAAAGGGCACAGACTAAATAGAACTATAATTCTCTCCTCCACCCCAAAAATAACAAACAACAGAAACAAGCAACAACAAAAAAAACAACATCAAAGAAAAATTAAAAAAAAACATGTCAGGATGGAATCCCCAAAACACAATCAAAGAAGGCAGAAATGACACAATAGGAGACCACAATCCTTTTATTAATCGCCATCACAACATTATTTTGACATTTTTGTCAAAGTAGACTGTGTGGAAATCGTAACAATTGCATGAAGATGTCTCTGTGGGAGAGGGTTGTAGATCTGTGTCGGTCGGTATAATTGTATATTATATCTGCTGTACGAAGGAGATGGAAAAATATCAAAGGATTTCATGCAATGTGTAAAAAAAATAACCTCATGGGGGACTCACAGTTATTTCCCCAACAGGTGGGTGAAAATGAGGGATGAGGGGGAAGGAGCCATGCCCCCCCCCTTTCCTGAATTGGTAGTCATGGGGAGCACAACTTATGTTAACGGCATCGTCCTTATGTTGACTTGGAACAGGCCGCAACGATTTCTTAACGATAAAGTTTTTTTTTCACTTTCCTCACTCATCTATCTATAATTCCAGAAATCTCTGTGTGTGTGTCTGTGTGTGTCTGTGTGTGTGTCTGTATGTGTGTCTGTATGTGTGTCTGTCTGCGACCACCGTTTCTCGACACCACTGGTCCGATCTGATTGAAACTTGCCAGGAATATTGCTGGGGACCTGAGGATGTGCCTTTTCAAGGTTTGATATTAATCGGACGAGTGGTTCCCAAGTTACAGCCATTTATTTATCAACCAATGACAGGGCACGGTGCGATGACATCGCGACTGACGTCATAATTAAAAAAAAAATTTTTTTTTGCACCTTCGGGCACGCACTAGTATTATTGAATACCTGTTCATCATAGTCACGAATCGCTGGGTACATTGCAATGCTTATAAACGCCTGGAGACGCCAGCGTTCGTGGCTTTATTTCATTTGTCCATACTAGTACGTGCCCATAAAAAAATAATAATAATAATAAAAATAATAATAATAAATAAATAAATAAATAAATATTCAAACCGCGAGCAAGAAACAACAACCACATAGGCCGTTTCTTCGCTCTTGCGTGCCCGTCCGTGTGTGGCCCTGAAGTTCGCATATCACAGTTACGATTTTTCGCAATTTAGTTTTAATGGCCAATTATTCAATTCGCGCCAACGTATTTTGCCTTTTCGCAATGTCGTCGTAAGGAAAAACAAAAAGAGAAGAGAAGAGAGAAAAAAAATTTACTTCCTGGTTCGGAGCACAGCAGCTCACTCTGATGTTACCGAAATTTATACACCATCTAATATGAAAACGATCATAACTTGGGGCATTGTGTTTATCTATAAATGCGCACAAGAAATCGAGAAATCAATAGAATACACGAAGTCATCACTCTCCCGAAGCCCGTACGTTGTAACCCGAAATGGGGAACGCGGATGAGGTTCCCTTCCCCCATCGGCCACGCCCATGCAACAACGTGTCTTGTCATTGGTTGGTAAATAAATAGCCATAACTTGGGAGGCACTTGTCCGATTAATATCAAACCTTGAAAAGGCACATCCTCAGGTCCCCAGCAATATATCTGACAAGTTTCAATTAGATCGGACTAGTGGTTGTCGAGAAACAGCAGTCACACACACACACACACACACACACACACACACACACACACACACACACACACACACACACACACACACACACACACACACACACACACACACACACACACACACACACACACACACACACACACACACACTGCTGGAATTATAGATAGATGAAAAACCAAGAGAATCTCTTCAACCAACCATTATTACAAAATGTAATTTCCAGATTTGGATATATCAGCAATTCCGACTCCCCGAAAAAGTGTTGATTTGTCCAATTCGGACGTTGCACTGGTGTTTCCGGGTGCATAGTTGTATCGACGGCAATTGGTAATCACTGGCCAACCCAGGCATTCTGTTGGAATGCTTGAGTGCTTAAACCACTTACTGAGCTGTACAGTGCAGCTCGTGTCATGATCAGGATGTGCATTCAACATTTTCTACAAGGGAGAGGTACGTATACAGCAAACACGGACATGGTACATATGGGTATATTTGGATCTGTATGGACTCTCCACGGGTGTGTGGACAGGCCATGCCTGTTACGAGTGCCGTTGTGGCAAAGTTTCATCCCGTATCTCATGGAGGTTCTTACAGGTTTTCCTTTGTTCTCGCTCCTGTTTCGAAAGCATTTCATTATCGGATTTGCTTTACAAAGGTTTTTACACCCATCACATGCAGCTGTTTATAAAGAATAATGTTTGTGAACATCTCCTTGAAACGTCTATATAAATGCAACGTTTTTCAGTGAAAGCAACTCAAGATTTCTGGGTTGTAAACAGTACGTAGTATCGTCGGTAATCACACTGATTTCAACCTGCCGATTCCTGAAAAATTGCCGATATCGGCCAAGCGTGTGTGTGTTTGTGTGTTTGTGTGTTTGTGTGTTTGTGTGTTTGTGTGTGTTTGTGTGTTTGTGTGTTTGTGTGTTTGTGTGTGTGTGTGTTTGTGTGTTTGTGTGTTTGTGTGTTTGTGTGTGTTTGTGTGTTTGTGTGTGCGCGCGCGCCGTTGATTAGTATTGATGAGTATCTATATATGCGGGTTTCAGAATGTGGAATGGGGTCCTCCCAGGGAGGGCTCAAAGTATCCACCTTCATTTTGGTGAGGGGTCACAATTCATGGACCAAGCTGTAAAGTTTTCTGTTCTCAAAGTTTTGAGCCGAGGGCTCTCTTCAGGATCGTAGCTGAGCCTCAGACAGCTTTTAACTGTAGTTTGCTTGTTGTAATATTCCCAGGGATGTTTTTTAGCTCACCTGTAAAGTAGTTCCGAGGAGCTTATGGGATGGCGCGTCGTCCGTCCATCCACAAATACTTGCAACTTCTCAGAAACTACACATACGATTTCAATGAAATTTGACCAAAACCTTTTGACCAAAACCAAATTTGACCAAAAAAGCATAATGTATCATTCTCTTTAATAACCGCACCTCCACCCCTCACCTTTCTCTCTTCTTTTTTTTTTTTTTCATACTCCTCTCTCTTCCTCTCCTCCCTCCTCTCTCAACCCCCCCCCCCTTAATACCCCTGTCAGCGAAGCGATGGGTTATATTTACTATATGTATATATAGTCATATACACTACCAGACTAAGGTTTTAGAACACCCCCATTTTTCCAGTTTTTACTATAATTTAAGCAGTTTAATGATTCAATGTACTCTGAAATTAAGGCATAGAACAAATAAACAATTGCAGATAAAAAAGAAATCATGGAATCGTTTTGTTGAACAAAATTTAATCTAAATTTTGGACTCGTCAAAGTAGCCACCTTTTGCAGATATAACAGCCGAACATACTCGTGGCATTCTTTCTCAATGGAAATGAAATATTGTTCGGAAAGCTTCCCAACACTGTTGCAGAAGTTACCACAAATGTGTTGCACTTGAAGGTTGCTTTGCTTTCACCCTTCTGTCCAGTTCATCCCAAACCAGCTCAATGGGGTTTAAGTTTGGAGACTATGCTGGCCATTCCATGATTTGAAGCCTACCGTTTTGTTCTTTTCTTCTAAGGTAGTTGTGACATAGCCTAGAGGTATGTTTTGGGTCGTTATCTTGCTGTAGGATGAACCCTGACCAACTAGGCATAGACCAGAGGGTATTGCATTGCGCTGCAAAATGCTGTGGTGGCCCTTTTGGTGCAGGGTGCCAGTCACTCTGTGCAAGTCGCCGACTCTGGATCCAGCAAAACAGCCCCAGATCATCACGCTTCCTCCTACATGTTTGACAGTTTGTGTCACACACTGAGGAACCATCCTTTCACTTACTCGATGGCGTACAAAAACCCTGTGTGATGAACCAAAGATTTCAAATTTTGATTCATCGGTCCATAAGACCTTCTTCCAGTTTTCAGTAGTCCACTAGCAGTGCTTCATGGCCCAGGCAAGTCTCTTTTTCTTATTTTGCCATCTCAGCAATGCCTTTCCTACTGCCACTCGACCTGTCAAACCTGCAGCTCGAAGTCTTCTGTTCACAGTTGAAACTGAGACTTCCTTACTTCGACCAGTGTTAAGCTGTGCTTGAAGCTGCTGTCGTGTGAGCCGCCTATCACGCAAGCTGTTGACTCTCAGAAACTTGTCTTCTGATTGTGTTGTGGCTTTGGGTCTGCCAGACCTCTTCCTGTCAGAGTTTCCTCCAGTTTCCAAGTGCCTTTTGATGGTGCAGGAAACTCTACTCACTGACACCTTGGCACCTTTGCAATTTCTCAAAAGAAAAGACCGACACTTTTAAGGGTTATAATGGTCTGTCTGTCTTCCTTTGTTAATTGTCTTTTTCTCACCATTATGATAGCAATATACTATTTCCTGTAGTGCAATATTGTCCAAATAATGCTTCCGAGGTTGTAGCAACACAGTCTGTTCCAACACTGCTTCTATACAGAGGGTTTGTAACTAATCAACAAAAGTTGGGACACCTGTAGGAATTGTTTGCATCAACTTTCAAGGCTTAATTTACTTCCATTGCTGCAGAACAGCTGCAGTTGCTAACTCATTGTTCCCTGAACTTGTTCCCTGAAAAGGGCCTTTTTAACAACTCTGAAATTTACATTATTTTTCAGTTTTTGGTAACCTAAACTTTCCTTTTTCAACCTCTTGCAGTTTATCACTTAGCTTTGTACCATTTCAGGTTATTCACTGGACTTGAACTGCTTAAATTTCAGTAAAAACTGAAAAATGGGGGTGTTCTAAAACTTTTGACAAGTAGTGTATGTGTGTGTGTGTGTGTGTGTGTGTGTGTGTGTGTGTGTGTGTGTGTGTGTGTGTGTGTGTGTGTGTGTGTGTGTGTGTGTGTGTGTGTGTGTGTGTGTGTGTGTGTGTGTATGTATATATACACATATGTTTATATATATATATATATATATATATATATATATATATATATATATATATATATATATATATATATATATATACATACATATATATATATATATATATATACATACATATACATACATATATATATATATATATATATACATACATACATATATATATATATATATATATACATATACACATTTATACATATACACCGTCGTGCCCCCAGAATCCGAACGCCCCATTGTTTGAACAAATTGGAATCCGAACAATTTTTTCGATAAAATTTTGCCCTAAAAACTGAACACATTTTCGAAAACCGAATTTTCGCAAATTTATTTGTTGTAACTCAACCATGAGACCTAAAAAAGTAACTGCAAAGGTGAACAGCTCCACCAATCACGTTCCGAGGTGAACTCGTGCTGCATAGCTAATGAGATGAACATCACAACTCCAGTAATCACGTTCCGAGGTGAACTCGTGCTGCATAGCTAATGAGATGAACGTCACAGCTCCACCACTGCCGCCACCTCCACCAGAATCTTCCGTAAGCCGAAGTCATCTCATCTCCAAGCTAAATAAACTTTATAAAACCAGTTTATTTATTTATATTCTATTTTATTATCTTTGTACGGTATTATGTTTTGTATTAATTATTTATTATTTGTAAATAAGTACA
This sequence comes from Eptatretus burgeri, assembly GCF_056783735.1. NCBI lineage: Eukaryota > Metazoa > Chordata > Myxini > Myxiniformes > Myxinidae > Eptatretus > Eptatretus burgeri. The sequence goes on from NC_140967.1 coordinate 39,024,887, forward strand.
TTTCTCTTTTTTTTCAATTACAGTATCACCCTTATGCATTCACCATGGCACCCTAGAAGAGCAGTGAAGCAAATAGGAGTAAGAGGAAGTCCGTGAGAACGACAATTGAGTTGAAGAAAGAACTTATCGCTAAGCATGAGAGCGGTACGCGTGTGTCTGATCTCGCTGCCATGTTCGAGCTGCCGAAATCGACCGTGTGTAGGATTCTGAAAAATAAAGAAGCGATAAAAGCGCGAAAACCTGTCGTGAAGTGAACTCATTCAATGAACCCTCTGACGAATCGGCTTTAACGAACTCAACGTTTTTTTTCGCGAGCATGGCAGTGACGTCATGCTGCGTCACCCAATCGCTTCACCTCTTGATTCTCTCCCATGGAACCGTGCGGTGAAAACGGCACGTTTGTGTCTCCACAGAGTGTACTGGGATATAAAACACCATTCGGTGCTTCATGGTTAACTACATACCTCCACCAGGCTGAACCGTTTACGTTTTGGATTCCAATGGCCACTGATAGGCCGGAGCTGCATCCAGACTGATGGAAGAAGCGACAACGCTCCTGCTCATCCACCAGGCTTGGAAAAAGATTCATGACCCAGAAAAGGTCATTTACTCATCTTATTTTACCTTAAACATGGGTAATTTCAGTTGAAAGCGTCTTGAAAGTGGGTTTTCTTGGGGTCCAGGAACGGATTAATTCACTTTCCATTATTTCTTATTGGGAAAATAGTTTTGGAATCCGAACTTTTTGGAATCCGAACAGCCTCTTGGAACGAATTAAATTCCGATTCTGGGGGCACCACTGTATATACATATATACGCGTGCACGCGCACACACACACACACACACACACACACACACACACACACACACACACACACACACACACACACACACACACACACACACACACACACACACACACACACACACACACACACACACACACACACACACACACACACTTAATCCAGTAACTCAAGAAATAGATTCAGAAGTGCCAGAAATGATGATGAAGAAGCAGCTGCCCTTAAATAGTTAGAGGTGAATATTCAGGTTAAATGGAGGTGAACATTTGCATATCATTTGCAAAACAACATGAATAACACCCAATTTACTACATCATATATTTTACACAAGCCTTCAAGGTAATAAAAGTTGCACACCGGTTGACTTCCCGAGTCCCGGAGACCTGTTCCGCAAGAGGGTCACTTGGACCGGTGGGATGCTCGTCACATCGGGGTGAAGGACAAATTTGAAGTCGACGTGACCAACAGCACAAACTTTGGGAAGCACGATCTCAAACACATGCTCGTACCAACTTTTGCTGCAGGAAGACATTTAAAAATTCTTCATTTTATGTTCACATCAAGTTGCCCACTTTGTAAAGACAAACACATGAGTAACCTCAAGAGGATGGATGCATAAGGATTTAACCCCCCCCCCCACACAAAAAAAAACTTTCAATGAAATAATCAAGATCATCTAGATATTATAAGCAAATGGTGAGGGTCATAATTTCAACTGTTGTGCATGTAATATGTAGACTTGCTTTGATACAAGATTGAGGGTCAGAAGAGCAAGGCAAGATGGGGTAAAAAGGCAGCAACCTCACAGAGGGGCATTGGGGTCACATTTGGACACAAAAAGTAAGGAGATGAATAAACAGGAAAAGAGAGAGAGAGAGGAGGATGAGGAAATACAGTAACCTGCCATGATGAGAGTTGTGTAACATTGGGTTAGTGGAGGGTGAGGCAGAGGTGGTAGTGAACCACCCGCTGGAAGTCCTGATGGAGGAGTGGGATTGAGCAGCCTCAGAAAGGCAGTTTCACAAATGGGAGAAAATAAATAAATGAAAGAGTTCATGTGATATGAAGCAAGACTGAATTTTGGGATGCCAAATAATGTTGAGAGTTATAAATTTCACAAATTCCAGGAGAACCAGATGAGATGTGAAGCTCAAAGGAGAAAGCAGTATTTAATTGAGCTATGGAGAAATGCCGTGTTGGCTGTGATTATTGATTTTTCAAGGAATGACTTGGAGCGATGGAGGATGCCCAGTTTGCGGCTTGCTTTGGAGACCAGCTTTGCGACATGGTCAGCACAGAGAGGTCAAGGCTGATGTTAAGGCCTTGAAGTTCAAGAGAATGATCCTCTTGCAGTGGCTGATCATGGAAAAAGAGAACCGGGTTCGTTTGACGATGTTTCCACAGTTATAGGGTGAGACAGTAAGACATTCCAGGATTGAAAGACATGTTACATTTGTCAAGTATCTCGTGAAGATCTTATAGGAACTGGACTTCGAAAAACAATGAAAATTTCTCGAATGATGATCCTATTGTTATACAAATCAAAGAGGACATGAAAGTAAATGGTTACAAAAATATGGATAATTTCAAAATGAAAAACTACTGCACCTTTTTTACAATGTTACTGAAAGATATCACATTGTTTCATTGAAAAGTCAATGAAAACTCCTCAAGGTAGTGAAGGTACACATCCGAGTCAAACTGAACGAAAGTAAGTACAAGGAACAAAGGCAATGGAGTGCTTCGTAAAAAATAAAAAAGGGAGAAAAAATATTATAATACCAGTCCGCTTCTGCCCACCTATCAGAGTGAAGCTTCCATGTGCGTGTATGCTGTGCTGCGTCCCCCTGACGTTGTCCATGTAGGTGCTGTGGATGACGACGCTGTTGCTGTTCCTGCTGAACTTCAGCCCAGCATGGGGGAACGGTAGCGGCGAAGCGAGGCGTCAGGGTCTCAAAGCGCGTCAGCTCAAGCATAGTCGAAAGAGTGTCAGCAATCAAGGGTTCGAGTGCCAGCAAATCCAATCCTGCATGCATAAAATGAAGGAAAAGGTACACACTCAACAACCTCTGCGAATATAAACAGGGCATGAAAATAAGCTACAAACGGTGATAGAACAGGAGCGAGGACAATGGCATGGAATATCAAATTATTTGGGTTTAAATTATAAATCGGTGAAGATTTCATTGTTTAGAATTTGTTTTCCAACTTCCAGAACTCATCTCAGGAGAATTCATGTATCACTATCGAACTGTCGATAAAAACAAGCTGGCTCACTAAAGACCTTCAGGAAAGGCAGAGCATTCTACCTGCCTCACCTGGTCTACAAGTGGTGCAAATTCACACGTTTTTGTTATTTCTTATCACCCTCAGGGCAAATTGAGATGGGCAACAAAATTCTAACTATGAAAATACTGACACCCACTTTTGGAATAAATAATGATAATGTACAAAATATTATTATAATTTGCCATTGGAATATACAAAACCAAACAGTTCGTTTTAAAATATAAATTCAACGGATGCTAAATAAAGTCGTTCAGAGAAGAACTTTATTTTTCTGTGATGTCAATTGCTCCTATTTGAAGGTTTTCAGCCTGTCACTTCCAGAAAGGGGGTAGGTATAATATTATTCTATTGTATCATTTACTTGCATCATTTTCTAGGGGCACGGCTGTGCCGCTGATGCAGTACCCTCTATCACCAGTACACTGGTACTCATTTTGCCGACCTTGGAAGGATGACGGGCTTAGATAGCCCCACCTGGTGTTAATTCAATGGTAAAGGGACTCAAACTAAAGACCCTAAGATCTTAAGTCAGCCACCTTGACCGTTAAGCCAACTCCAAGCTTAGTTTGTTACTGAAACTTGATATTTTGGTTCACAAGTGTAGGCCTACGAACTGGATATTCTTTATATTCTGACGAAATAATATTTTCAGTGCACAAAGGCACTGACAGACCCAAATGGAAGGAGATACTAGTTTGTGGCCATAAAGAACCATGGAGGCTTACAGAAGGCATCAGCAAGCATCATCTCTGTATGTCAAGCAAGAGAGAAGTGTATCCAGCGCATGCTGAAGACATCACGTGGAAAACTTCCTCAAGGATATGGGGTGTATGCTTCAATGTCCAAGGCTGTCCAAAGCAACTCAGCTCACATGAAGTTGTTTGAAGAAATGCACACTCTTCAGTTTGAGAAAGCAGTGGAGGATGATCACATTCACATTTTTGTGAGGATGGCATATTGCTCTTGCAAAGTTAAGCTCTTCCACCATGGGAAACAACTAACATAATCCATCACAGGAGCTAAAGTCAGGAAGCACATGTCAAAGCTGATTCTGTTTAAACATCAGTGAGATGAATAGGCAACTACGGCAAAGAAGTCAGCAGCTCAAGCTATCAAGCACTTTTTAGGGCCACAAGGCACCAAGTGAGACGTGGCCGTCATGATGTTGCGAGCCTAGTGATGGCTTAACGGCTAAGGTGGCTGGCTTAAGTTCTTAGGGTCTTGAGTTTGAGCCCCTGTCTGCAGTTGAATCAACACCAGGTGGGGTTGACTCAGCCTGTCATCCTCCTGAGGTCGGCAAAATGAGTACCACAGTGTACTGGTAAAAGAGCACATCGCATCAGTGGCACAGCTGCGCTCCCAGAAAATGATGCGACCAGCAGCCAAAGGCTTTGCACGAATGGCATGGTGTTGGTAATAACCAACACCAATAACATGGTGTTGGTCATGTTGGCCATGACCTTTCCTGGGAAAGTCACATTTCCAACCTCGCCTCAAAAGCCAGTCGCCGACTGGGAATCCTCCGTCGTGCAAAGTCCTTCCTCGGCCCTCTTGAGCTCCTGACCACTTACAAAGCTTTTGTCCGTAGCCTGATGGAATACTGCTCTCCCCTCTGGGCTGGTGCTCCTGCCTCCCACCTTTCTCGGCTTCACGCTGTCGAAACCAGGGCATTTTGGATCATCGGCATCTCCCGCAATGAAGCTGAGTCTTTGGGCCTCTCACTCAATCACCGCAGGTTGGTCGGTGGTCTTTCTGTCTTCTACCGACTCCTCTCCAGCCTTGCCCCCCCTGCTCTCTCTGCGATTTGTCCCCACCACATTTCCACAGGGCGCTCAAGGTCCGCCAACAACCCCCTTCTGGTAAAACTACCAAAATCACGAATCACTGCTCATCTTCACTCTTTCATTCCTCTTTTTTCCCGCCTTTGGAATAAACTTCCTCACTCTATTCTTTCCCATTCTTCCCTCCAGGCTTTCAAAACAGCTGTTCACCACCACCTCTTATCTTCCCCCATCCAAATCCTCGATCTTTTCTACCCCCGATAATCCACCCAAGCCCACTTCCTTCAATTCTCCTGCTTTCCTTCCTGAAAGTCCCTGTAATGTCCATCTTCTCTTCGCCATGTTCCCCGTCCCATCCCCATCCCTCTCCCTTCCACAGTTCACCTAATGTGTCTGTTCCCCAATGTTTTGTCCCTTCCACTCCCACCCCTCTTGTCTCATGCCTCCTTGCTGTGAGTTGTGTGTTAGCTCTCATACGAGCCTCGACCAAGGTATACAAAAAAAAAAAAAACACATTGTGCATTGCATTCTTAAAAGTTCACAACACAGTAAGTTGTGTTAATGCAATGGAGATGAATGCGTCGGAATGCGTTGGAGATGAATCTCACAAGCAATACACTTCACTTCAACAAAATCAATTTATTACAAACAAAATAAAGCACAATATAAGGCTTCACGTCCAGGCCCACTTTGACCTTTCGCTTGGGTGGTTTGACTATTTCAATTCTGCCAGATATTTTGGAACTGCATGAGCAGTATTTCACATTGTTTGTATTGTTGATTTTTTTTCATTTCGTAATTTTGTTTCGGCATGAGCAAACGATTAAAAATATTTCATTCATTCTGGAGCAGTCATGAACAGGCTTTGCGTGTGTGGCAGACATTGAATTCAGTGGTGGAGGGCGTCTGTATGATTCCTTTTTGGGTGAACAAAGATGGTGGATGGTGGTGCCAACGGTCAGTGTTAAGCCTCCAATCCAATCCAAACTACCAAGGGATGACGCTGCTCTCAGTGCCCGGCAAGGACTTTGCTCGGATAATTCTCGATAGGATTCGCCACCATCTGCTTGAGCACCAGCGTCCAGAGCAGTCAGGCTTTACACCAAAGAGGTCAACGATTGACCGTATCCTTCCTCTTCGAGTCCTCACCGAACGCAGATGAGAGTTTCAACAGGGGCTGCTTGCAGCCTATGTTGATCTCTGTAAAGCGTTTGATTCAGTGAATCAGGATACCCTCTGGAGGATTCTTGGTCTTCGTGAGGTGCCACCAAAACTGATCGATCTGATGTCTGAACTATACTCTGGTACTGAGAGTGCTGTGAGATGTGGTGGTACCATCTCTGACTTATTTCCAGTTGTTACTGGAGCATGTCAGGGGTGTGTATTAGCTCCCACACTTTTCAGCACTTGTATGGACTGGATTCCCGAGAGGATGTCAGAGAGATCAAGCTGCAGCGCATCATTTGGGAATGTCGAGATCTCTGACCTTGATTTTGCAGATGATGCAGTCATCTTTGCGGAGACTAGATATCCTTTTGGGGGCCCTCGAGGTGCTGACTGAGGAGTCGGAACCGCTGGGATTATGGGTTTCCTGCATCAAAACCTGTTTGTGGTGAGGATGTTGAGGTCGTGAAGAGATTCACTTACCTTGGCAGTGATATTCATGTCTCTGCTGGCTGTGAGCCAGAGGTCAACAGACGGCTGGGTAGGTCCTGGGGAGTCATGGAATCACTGGATCATGGGGTGTGGCGCTCCCAGTACCTGTATGGGAGGATGAAAGTCTGAGTCTTCAGGTCCTTGGTGCTTCCAGTCTTGCTCTATGGATGTGAGACTTGGACTCTGACCAGGGATCTGAGACGGAGACTTAATTCCTTTGGTACCAGGTCTCTTCGGAGAATCCTTGGCTATTGCTGGTCAGACTTTGTGTCCAACGAGCAGTTCCTGAGAGAGACTCAAATGAGATTTGTTACCTGCATAGTCCGTGAACATCAGCTGTGGCTGTATGGACATGTGTATAATTTTCCTGATGCTGATCCTGCTCACCAGATTCTCTCAGCGAGGGAGTCTCGTGAGTGGAGGAGGCCAATGGGCCGACCACGTGCCTCTTGGTTGCAGCAGGTTGATCAGCATCTCAAGGAGATAGGGATGGGCCAGACATCTGCCTGGGGGATGGCCAGACGGAGGCCCCTGGAGTAGAAAGTGGACGCAGCGATGTGCTGCTCCGGCGCATGCTCCCATACCTGACCTGACCTATTGGTATTTCGATCAGTGGTCTCTACCCAATACTACCACATAAACCATCTACCTTATCTAAAAGTACTTTTTGTGTGTCTCCTTATCCCTTCTGCAGTCAACCATTAAATGTTTACAGATAGTTTATGGATGTGCAATTGCAAAAGAATGGCATCTTAGGGGAAGAAAGAATGAGGATTAATGCTCCCAACCTGACAGTCCCTGGTTATGTGAACCACTTGTGTGTTTATTCTCATCTTGAAATTTCTCCTCTCTTGCGGTTGATCCATCTTGGAAAATTGACGCGCTGTCTATGTCATCTTGGGTTTCACCAATCTGAAGAAAATGAATCTCGCCACCTGAGGGATAAAGACAGAGGAATCAATGAAAGAAGAAGTAAAGTTCAGTAACTACACTGCAAAATCAAGGCAAATTAACTTTGGAAATGATATGTACTTTCATCATGCTCAGAGGAGCAGCACTTTGAAAAGCACGGGCCAAAACCAGAAGACAACAAACTTATGGATTGTGGTGCAATATTAAGACACTGTGGGAATAGCCCCAGAGGTCATTATTGGTTCACGAAAAAATATTTTCACGAAAAATATAAGTGACCACTATATTCGTTAATGTTGTCTGTCTGTCTGTCTGTCTGTCTGTCTGTCTGTCTGTCTGTCTGTCTGTCTGTCTGTCTGTCTGTCTGTCTGTCTGTCTGTCTGTCTGTCTGTCTGTCTGTCTGTCTGTCTGTCTGTCTGTCTGTCTGTCTGTCTGTCCCGAGCATAGCTCCGTGGGTTTTGATCCGATCCTGATGAAATTTTGATGGGAGGTTTGTATCATAATCGAGTTGTGTTTTCCTGAAAATGGGCATGGTGCGCCCATTATGGGCGGAGCCACGCCCAAAAAACGTATTTTTAGGGGGTAGCCGATTTCAATTTGCATCTTCTCCTTGGGGTTTTGTCGAATCTGACAGGGGTTTCGGTATTTGGTTAGCCCAATGGCACCTGCATAGCCCCACGGAGCTCGATTTTTCATTTTCGTCCCAAGGTCAAGGCCACAAGGTCACGAACTTAGAAAATTGCGAAATGTGTTTTCGTGGGTAGCCGATTTCAATTTGCATCTTCTCCTCGGGGGTTTGTCGAATCTGGCAGGCGTTTCGGTATTTGGTTAGCCCAATGGCACCTGCATAGCCCCACAGAGCTCAAATTTTTCATTTTCGTCCCAAGGTCAAGGTCACAAGGTCACGAACTTAGAAAATTACGATTTTGACATAAAAATCCATCTTCTCCGAGGGGTTTGTCGAATCTGGCAGGGGTTTCGGTATTTGGTTCGCCCAATGGCACCTGCATAGCCCCACGGAGCTCAATTTTTTATTTTCATCCCAAGGTCACAAGGTGACGAACTTAGAAAATTGCGAATTGTGTTTTTAGTGGGTAGCCAATTTCAATTTGCATCTTCTCCTAGGGGGTTTGTCGAATCTGGCAGGCGTTTTGGTATTTGGTTAGCCCAATGGCACCTGCATAGCCCCACAGAGCTCGATTTTTCATTTTAGTCCCAAGGTCAAGGTCACAAGGTCATGAACTTAGAAAATTTCGAATTTTGACATAAAAATCATACGACCGCCCAAACTTTGAGAGCAAGGATGACAATATTTTTTATGCATAATCTTGAGGTCATTCCCCACCTAAAGTATTGAAACCATTTTTCTCTATCTCGAACACCTTGCCCGTGGCGCCCCCTTCAAGTTTGTTTTTACGCTGATTTCATCAAAGTATGGATAATCCGAGGAGTGTGAAATGCCATATAGCCTATATGACGTTATATAGTTCCTGGAATGTTCCAGAAGAAGTTTTGCACCAAAGGTCATAATCCTTGACCTTTGACCTTTAAAGTTCACAAAGGTCAAATTTTCAAAGTTGTGGGAATCGAACCGGGTTTTCGACCTTCTTCGACGAACTAGCTCCAATAAGCTATAGCACGTATCCTGTTTCCTTATTTTAATGTCCACACCATTGTTTTGTGACCGTTAAAGGTTATGCAAAGGTCAAATTTTTAAAGTTGTTGAACGAAACCGGGTTTTCGACATTTTGCAGCTAATAACCTGTCATTCGTAATACATCATGTTCATCATTTTTATAACTTGGTCAAAAATTATCACATTGTCTCATCCTTGACTTCTGAAACCATCTACATCGTCAAATAACGCTCGTGAACCATCGACGTCTTCAGACTTGTTTTGGGTAAATTCAGCTGAAGGTAAATGTAACATTTCTGTGTCATTAAGTGCAAATAATAGCTTTGAGTTATAGAATTTTTTTTAAAGCCTTTGAACCATGCAACCAAGCAGAATTTCAAAATAATGAACACATTTCCAGGAAAAAAAAATCTCACAACAATACATTTGGCAGAGCCTTAATGGTTAAATTAATAATGAAATAGACTTAATTACGAAACAATCAGTTTGGTGGATGTGTCAGTGCTGAACTATTTCAAAACTGGCATGGATTACCGGTTAGTGTGTGGTACGATACACTTTTTCTTTTTGAATACATCGTCAAGGCTCGTGGGAAAAAAACTAGAACACAGAACAGATGAGGACGCAACATAACAAAAGGAACAGCAGAAGTGGAAACGCCAACAGCAGGGGCAAGGGAGAACATAGACGGAGATGGACAAACAAGAGATGTGGATAACGATGAAGGGTAGAGGAGAGCGCAAGGCGTGGACAAGATGGATACAGAAGCAAAATTTTGGGAGAGGTGGGGGGGGGTGGGTGTTTGATTTGAAGTGTGTTTGCAGATTTCGTCATTTAATTCAACCACCAATTATTTTTATGGTCCAATTTGTTTTCGAGATTTCACAAGTACCGTGCTCTGCAGGACGTCTTTCTTGTTTGTTTGTTTGTCTATGAACAGAATCTATCTCAAAACGTTATGGACGGATTCAGACGAAACTTGGTGAACACGTTCGGTGTGTGACAAGTAAAAATTGTTGCTTTTGAGCAGCGGTGAGAATTTTGAGAGGATTTTCAATCTTGGTGAAGATGCAAATCTGGATCCGGGTGCAATATTTTTTTAAGCGATTCTTCACCATTGAGAGATTGGGCCAAAAACGATACAAGGCATCGTGGAGTATTTCATAAAGTCATGGACGAGTAATGACGAAACTAGGTGGATGAGTTGGTTTGGTGACAATAACGAGCCAATTTGATTTTGGTTCAGGTCTGGATCCAGATCCAGCCTATCAGTGGGATACAAAACGTAAACTGTTCAACCTGGCGGAGGTATGCATGATACTGAGTGTCGTTCTAGTTAATCCTAAGTCTGGCATGGGGAAATACTTACCACTGATGAAATGCTACACAAACCAGCTCGTACATACTTATTGGTGGAAACGCCTCACTTTCTCTCCCGTAATGACGGTAGCATGATGCAGCCTCGTCCTCACAGCGGAAATGACGTATATTGTTATACACACACACACACACACACACACACACACACACACACACACACACACACACACACACACACACACACACACAACCAGTCAAAAGTTTGGACACACCTACTCATTCAAGAGTTTTTCTTTATTTTTACTATATTCTACATTGTAGAATAACAATGAAGGCATCAAAACGATAAAATAACACATATGGGATTACGTCGTAACCAAAAACGTGTTAAACAAATCAAAGTATATTTTATATTTTAGATTCTTCAAAGTCGCCACCGTTTGCCTTGATGACAGCTTTGCACACTCTTGGCATTCTCTCAACCAGTTTCATGAGGTAGTCACCTGGAATGCTTTTCCAACAGTCTTGAAGGAGTTCCCACATATGCTGAGCACTTGTTGGCTAGCTTTCCTTCACTATGCGGTCCAACTCATCCCAAACCATCTCAATTGGGTTTAGGTCGGGTGATTGTGGAGGCCAGGTCATCTGATGCAGCACTCCACCACTCTCTTTATTGGTCAAATAGCCCTTACACAGCCTGGAGGTGCATTTTGGGTCATTGTCCTGTTGAAAAACAAATGATGGTCCCACTTGGCTCAAAAACCAGATGGGATGGCATATCATTGCAGAATGCTGTGGTGGCCACACTGGTTAAGTTTGCCTTGAATTCTAAATAAATCGCTGACAGTGTCACCAGCAAAGCACCAACACACCATCACACCTCCTCCATGCTTCACGGTGGGAACTACACATGCAGAGATCATCCGTTCACCTTCTCTGTGTCTCAAAGACACAGCGGTTGGAACCAAAAATCTCAAATTTGGACTCGTCAGACCAAAGGACAGATTTCCACCTGTCCAATGTCCATTGCTAGTGTTTCTTGACCCAAGCAAGTCTCCTTCTTAGTGGTCTCCTTCAGCAGTGGTTTCTTTGCAGCAATTCGACAATGAAGGCCTGATTCACACAGTCTCCTCTGAACAGTTGATGTTGAGATGTGTTACTTGAACTCAGTGAAGCATTTACTTTGGCTGCAATCTGACATGCAGTTAATTGGCGATTTCTGAGGCTGGTAACTCTAACAAACTTATCCTCTGCAGTCGAGGTAACTCTGGATCTTCCTTTCTGTGGCGGTCCTCGTGAGAGCCAGTTTCGTCATAGTATTTGATGGTTTTTGTGACTGCACTCGAAGAAACTTTCAAAGTTCTTGAAATTTTCCGGATTGACTGACCTTCGTGTCTTGAAGTAATGATGGACTGTCATTTCTCTTTGCTTAGTTAAGTTGTTCTTGCCATATTATGGACTACGACAGGACAGACAAAATAATGGTCTTTTACCAAATAGGGCTATTTACTGGATACCAACCCTGCCTTGTCACAACACGACTGATTGCATCAAACGCATTAACAAGGAAAGAAATTCTACAAATAAACTTTAAACAAGGCACACCTGTTTATGGAAAGGCATTTCAGGTAACTACCTCATGAAGCTGGTTGAGAGAATGCCAAGAGTGTGCAAAGCTGTCATCAAGGTAAAGGGTGGCGACTTTGAAGAATCTAAAATATAAAATATACTTTGATTTGTTTAACACTTTTTTAGCTACTAAATAATTCCATTTGTGTTATTTCATAGTTTTGATGTCTTCACTATTATTCCATGATGTAGAATATAGTAAAAATAAAAAAAAACCCTGAACCCTTGAATGAGTAGGTGTGTCCAAATTTTTGACTGGTACTGTGAATATATATATATATATATATATATATATATATATATATATATATATATATATATATATATATATATATATATATATAGATAGATATCATTCAGCGTGTGTGTGTGTGTGTGTGTGTGTGTGTGTGTGTGTGTGTGTGTGTGTGTGTGTGTGTGTGTGTGTATGTATGCGCGCTTGTTTGATTCAGGTCAGGTATGGGAGCATGTGCCAGAACAGTGCGTCGCTGCGTCCACTTTCCGCCGGTACTCCAGGGGCCTCCGTCTGGCCATCCCCCAGGCAGATGCCAGGCCCATCCCCATCTCCTTGAGATGATGGTCAACCTGCTGCAACCACGAAGCATGTGGTCGGCCCACTGGCCTTCTCCACTCATGAGACTCCCTCGCTGAGAGAATCTGGTGAGCAGGATCAGCGTCAAGAAAACGAGCCACGTCCATACAGCCGCAACTGACACTCACGGACTATGCAGGTAACAAATCTCATCCGAGTCTCTCTCAGCAACCGCTCGTTGGACACAAAATCCGACCAGCGATAGTCAAGGATTCTCCGAAGAGACCTGGTACCAAAGGAATTAAGTCTCCGTCTCAGATCCTTGGTCAGAGTCCAAGTCTCGCATCCATAGAGGAAGACTGGAAGTACCAAAGACCTGAAGACTCGGACTTTCGTCCTCCCGCACAGGTACCGGCAGCGCCACACCCCATGATCCAGTGAATCCATGACTCCCCAGGCCCGACCCAGACGTCTATTGACCTCTGACTCACAGCCAGCAGAGACATGAATATCACTGCCAAGGTAAGTGAATCTCTCCACGACCTCAACATCTTCACCACAAACAGACACAGTCAGGACAGCAGCATCCAAGATGTCACCGAAAGCCTGGATCTTAGTTTTGACCCAAGAAACCCGTAATCCCAGCGGCTCCGACTCCTCATTCAGCACCTCGAGGGCCCCCAAAAGGATATCTAAAGTCTCCGCAAAGATGACTGCATCATCTGTAAAATCAAGGTCCGAGATCTTCACATTCCCAAACGATGCACCGCAGCTTGATCTCTCCGACATCCTCCCAAAAATCCAGTCCATACAAGTGCTGAAAAGTGTGGGGGCCAGTACACACCCCTGACGAACTCAAATAACAACTGGAAATGTCAGAGATGGTACCACCACACCTCACAGCACTCTCAGTACCAGAGTAGAGTTCAGACATCAGATCGATCAGTTTTGGTGGCACCCCACGAAGACCAAGAATCCTCCAGAGGACATCCCGATTCACTGAATCGAACGCTTTACAGAGATCAACATAGGCTGTAAGCAGCCCCTGCCGAAACTCTCGACTGCGTTCGGTGAGGACACGAAGAGCAAGGATACGGTCAATCGTTGACCTCTTTGGTGTAAAGCCTGACTGCTCTGGACGCTGGTGCTCAAGCAGATGGTGGCAAACCCTATCAAGAATTATCCGAGCAAAGACCTTGCCCGGCACTGAGAGCAGCGTCACCCCTCGGTCGTTGTTGCAGTCTTGGCGATCACCCTTCCCTTTCCAGAAAGGGACAACGAGGCCCCTCTTCCAGTCAGTTGGGATGATGCCTGTGTTCCAGGCAGAGCACAAAACTGCATGCAACGACATGAGTGCAGTATTTCCACCAGCCTTGAGAAGTTCAGCATGGATGTCACAGATCCCTGGAGCTTTGCCCCGTTTCAACTGGTTCACCGCAGCCCGTGTTTCCACAAGCGAAGGTGGACCACAGTTGATTCGAGGGTCAGCAACAGGGATTGTAACACCCTTGACGTCCAACTCGACAGCTGGGGGATCAGCCTGGTACAACCGCTCAAAGTAACTGGCCCAGCGGGTCTTCACTTCGGACTCCTCTGTCAAGAGCCTACCACTTTCTGCTCTAACTGCAGTGCTCCGAGGGATGGGCTTGGATGAACGCAATGCGCGAATTCCCCTGTAAGCGGGACGAGAATCACCTGTCCACAGGTGATGCTCTACCCCCTCACAGATTCCTCGCACATAGGCCTCCTTGTCCACCCTCAGCTCCCTGAACAGCTCAGCCCTGCCATTCAGCCTGGCCCTGCAACTCTGGTCAATGGTATCCAGTGTCCCTTGAGAGACAAAATTCTTCTTTGCCCTGCAGTGAATTCCAAGACATCCACCGGCAACATCAAGGACGGTGGTCTTGAAGGCAGTCCACAACTCTTCAGGACCCCCCAAAGCACCCAGACCCCCCCCCCAAGTGTCCACTCAGCCTGTTCGCAAACTCCTCAGCTACTCTCTCATCACTGAGCTTGCCAACATCCAGCCTAGGCTGGGATGGTACCATTCTCCAGGATTTAATGTGCAGCTTTAGAGTTGTTACAACAAGCCTGTGGTCAGTATTGAGGAACTGAGCACTCCGGTACACCCTGCAGTTCTGGATCATCCTCCAACGACCGTCAATGAGGATATGGCCAATTTCCTTTGCCACACCGCCAGCGTTGGAATACCAAGTCCTGTGATGAGCTTGTGGGCGCTGAAACCATGAACCAGCCACCCTAAGTCCATGACTTCTTGCAAAGTCAAGGAACTTAGTGCTATTCTGGTTCATAGTCCCTGACCCATGGGGACCAACACACACCTCATAACCATCCCTATCAGTTCCAGTCGATGCATTGAAATCCCCCAAGACTAGAAGTGTATCTCGTCTGGGGCACTGATCAACCACAGACTCGAGCGTGGCGTAGAATGCATCCTCCACGGTGAGATCACTCGCCTCAGTCAGAGCATAAACAGAGACCAGGGAAATGACACCTAAGGAGTGACGAATCCTTCATCTCATAATACGCTCGTTGACCGGTGTTACCTCAATTATCATTGGGGTCAGCTTATTGGACACAGCTACAGCAACTCCTTGGGTATGGTAACCATCAGAGCGACCAGACCAATGGTAGGTGTAACCACCCACCATTATCTCGCCGCAATCCGGTCTCCGAACCTCAGAGAGAGCTGCAATCCCGATGTCTCAACGCTTGAGCTCAGATGATAACAGAGACAGGTGATCATCCTCTCTTAGGGATAGGACATTCCAGGCACCCACCCGAAGGGACCGCCTCAGGTTAACCCAAGGAGACCGCCGTCTGGTGGACGACACCTCAGCACCACTCCGACACACTCTCTCGCAATCTGACCCAGGGATGTTACCCCGTGGTTTCCCTCCTCTCATCAAAGATTGGGGGTCCCGAAGGCTTTGCCCCAATCCCGTCATCCGGTGAGCTGCCCTGCGAAGGGAAGCTGCGCAGGAGGTACTCCCACGGAGTGGGTTTTCAGATTTTTTTGCGTTTTTGTGTTTTGCGGAATGAAGGGTTTTACGGTGGCCGGAGTGCAAATCCTGCCACCAACCTCCTAATAAAAAAGTAACCCAACTGCAGGGGGACGTCCGCAGACACAGTTGGGCACTAGATATGGATGGCCGTTGGCTCACAAGGAGCTCCTCCGCCCTTTGACAGGTTTTGTTTTTAATCCTGCTGGGTGTCCATATCCAAACACCCTCCTCACCACAAAACCTGGTGGGGGAGACGGTTTAGTCGCCGACAACCCGATCATGGAACAGGTTAGTACAGGTTTATATGGTACCTGTAGCAGGTCACAGATCTAACCTGACCTGACACCTTGTTTGATTATGTACTCCTAAACCACTGGACGGAATGAGTTGAAATTTTGTGGTTGCCCTTTGGGTGTGTTGAGGAAATTTTCAGACATTAAATAAAAATTCAGTCACGGAGGTTCAGGTCGAGGGGAGGGGTGGGGGTGGGAGGACCTCATTCGACCAGTTAACCAAAATAAATGTGAATGGGCTGTGGAAAAGGGGTAGTCTTCTCACTGGGAAAACTGATGACAAACTGACAAAATTAATATCAGAATGGAGATCAATAAATGGGATAAAAAGCCGAGGCAGGCAGAAAGTCAGGTGGAGAGATTATAAAGTTTGCACAAATTGACTCGATCAGAGAAGCACAAGATAGAATAAATTGGTGTTTTCTTGGAGAGGCTTTCACCCTGCAGTGGATTCTCCCTGGCAGAGATTATGATGATGAAAATAAAAGCCATCGAAATAAGCAAATTAACACACTGTAAATAAATTCTAAATTGAAATCAATAAACAGAAATGAAAGACAAATAAAGAATAATCAATGGAATCGCAAACATTCGCAAGTATAAGCAACATGACTCCTCACTCCCCCCCCCCCCAACCCCTCAAGCAACAGACCCATGCAACATTAAAAGGAAGGTACCGGACCAATGTTTTACTTTTTCGTATGAAGTGGCTGTGAAAAGGCATTTTTGTGCTGAGTCTTGTCTGGATTTTTTTAAATATAAAGCCTCAGCAGGAAAAAAAAAGAAGAAAAAAAAACCTCAATCATGTGACCATTTTTGAATTTTGACCACTCCTCCCCCCCCCCCCAATTACAATCAAAGGAAGGCACCAGAACAATATGTCTGCTTTTTTTCCTCAGGGTATGATTGTGCAAAGTCTCGAGTGCATTCATTAAAAATAAAGGCTTGGTATGGCAAAAGCCTTAATTTTAGGAGCAATTTTGACCTTTGACCCCCTGTAAAATGACAAAGAAGACACCACATCAATGTCTCGAAGCTTCGTTCTGCAGGAGTTGTGGTGAAGTATTTTTTGTGCCAGATCTTGTCTGTATTGGTTAAAAGACTAATGTTTGACAGGACAAATGTTAATTTTGCGTCCGATTTTGACATTTTATCCCCTGTGGAATCTCAAGAAAAGTACCAAACTAATGTCTGTCTTCTTCAATGTGTACACGTTGTGTGAAGGAATAATCTTAACAATTTTGGCTGCATTGGTTGAATACAAAAGCAACGTAAGATTAAAAACTTTACTTTTGCACCCAATTTTGACCTGAAACTCCATACAATGTCAAAAATAAATAATATAACAATTTTTTTCTACGCGTATCTATAGGGGCTGTTTGAATGCACCTTGGAAGCAAATGTCATCTCTATTGATTGAAATACAAGGGAATGGCGAAGCAAAATGTGCAATTTTTGTTTTTATTTTTTAACTTTGACGCCTTGAAATCAAAATGGGGACCTACATCGAAAAAAAATAAATAAGGAGGGAGTGTTGATGTATGGTACCAGGTACCTCCAGGCCAAATTTGAAGCACATTAGCTCAGAATTTAAGAGAAAATGGGAAGAAAGAGGGAAAATAAAAAGGAAAAAAGCATGCTCAAATGAGCTAAGATCCTTGTCCTCTAAATGATCACGTCATAAAAACGAATATGACGTCATTATGATGTATCAGGTTTGCGATAAATATCTGTGCTAATGCCCGGCTTGATTCCCGCAAACAAAATTCAAACAGCTTGCCTCGTTTCGGAGATAATGGTATAGGCGATTTCCATTAATGGCGATATTATGACGTCAACTTTTTTTCTCGGAAGAATTTCCAAAATCGGAGATGGTTACTGCCTGCGCGTTGGGTTTCTGCATATGCATGGCAAGTTTCACGAAGATCCGATGAAAACTCTGGGTTGTAAAACAAAAAATGTCAAAAAATAGGAATGACGTCATAAAAATTGATATGACATCATAGTGATATGATATCATATGTGCGGTAATTAATCTCTGCTAATGCCCTGTTCAATTCCAGCAAACAGAATTTAAAAAGCTTGCCTAGTTTCGGAGATAATTTTTTTGGCGATTTCCATTAGCGGAGATATTTTGACATCATAACTTTTTTTTCCAGGAGGAATTTTCAAAATCGGAGATGGTTGCTGTCTGCGCAGGGTATTTTCACATATAGACGCCAAATTTCAGGAAGTTTCGATGAAAACTGTAGGCTGTGAAACAAAAAAGTCCACAAGAAGAAGATGAAGAACAACAACGTGAGTAAGACTTTGAGATCCCTCCACGAGGATCTAAAAACAGTGTCTCCCCTCACTGAAAGAGGGGAGACATAATAAGCAAGGCGAACAGCAAGCAAGTAATATGGCTAAAAATTAGAAAATAAAATAAAACAAGGTAGATCCCTGAAGTAAAAGTCTGACCTTGAGTGCAGGCACATAACCTGTCAGTGCCTGAACAGTAGATAAGTGAAACAAATGGATCTGCTGCACCATCCCTGTTTGGAGGATCCACCACTGCCAGGGTTTCAAATGTTCCGATGTCAATCACCTTAATGAAACCGACACGGGTCGTGATCACCAGATGGCCGAGGCTGCCGGCAGGGCTCCTTTCACCTGTTGTCCCTGCAGAAGACTCCAATACTCTCCGCCTAATGGTAGAATCTTCAACATCATCCTCATGTCCATTGAGGACATCTGCAGGAAGTAGGATCATCGAGGTTGCAGTGTCATCAGGACTTGCAAAGCGATGCGTAGCCACAGGCTCAGGCTGCAGGGTTGCCAATCTCCCACCACAACCAAGCCTATAGATCAAGCAGTACCCACCACAGCCGCCATCAAAGAAATGACCATTCTCGGTAGTCTTAGTTAGTACTGTGGACTGCAAAGGTCCGCATTGGCCACGATCAGTGCAAGAGGCATATTTACCCATTGCAGCTCCCTCATCCTCACCACGCAACACCGAGTTAAGTCGATTCTTCTGCTCAACACGGTTTGGCGAGAATAGAGCAGTGGAACCAGTAGCAGGAGAATGGGAGCAGTTATAAAAAGCATCACTGTATCCTTCATGTGGCCTCAGTAATGCCAGGACGTGGATGCCATCTGGACATGGAGCCAGTTCTTGGACATACATGCCTTCTGCCTCAGCAAATGCTGGTAAGGGCAAGCATTGCACGAGTGTCCCAGGTCGCGGCGTGCCAGCAATGGTCGCACCATTTGAGCCAGCTCCATTTGAACCAGTCTTGCGGTCAGCAGTTGTTGCTAACCCTTGAGTAGCCTGCGCGAGTTGCTGAACATAAGTCAAATGTACAGGCTCCTGCATAAATAGCTGTGGCTGTTGCTCTGGATCGACACCAAGGTGATGTGGCATGGGAAATGTACCACCAGCTCCTCCCTCCTCCTCTGGGGTACCCTTCCCAAGAAGAGCATCCAACAATGGTGTGGCCTTCTCCTCTATGCCTCTTACGACGTACACAAGTAGCAATGGAACTGTGCGTGTAGAAACCATGCCCCCAAGTCCCCTACTCAGGGATGACCCAGTTTCCATCACCTGAGCTGGGCTACTCTCTCCACTGCTGAGCACCCTTGGTTCTGATTCTGAGATGGGGTCAGAATTCTCTGTCAAACTCGTTGTACATTTACTGGTGACCAAAGCACTGGCCAGGAGGCAAGGCAGTGGTGTGGCTACAGGTAAGTCTTTGTTACGATCGTTGACCCCGAAGCCAGTGCTTCGAGAATCCTTTGTGGTTCCATCTGTGGTGCTTGGACCCGCCTCATACAAAGACCTTTCAGGCTGCTGCAGGATCGTAAGCGCAGTCACCTCCATTGCAATTCCGCTAGACGTGTCATCTTTGCAAGAATCACCTGCATGCGACAGAATGATAGTTTTGCTTTTGGATTGCACATGAAATGAAGTGACTAAAGAGCCTCTAATAAGCTCTTTTATGGCAGTTTCTCCATTTAAAAAGCACAAATAACCAGTGCAAGTAATATAATAGAAACAATCACATTCGCACACAAGATTAATCATCATGTGGATAAGCACTCAACTTTATAATGCATACAAGCAGTGTATGTATGTTAGCTATAACACCTGTACAATCAAGGTCTTCGGGTTCAAATATGGAAAACAAGAAAAAGAGCAATAAGAGATTGCAGACCCTCGACAGGACTTGCTTTGTGTGTGGTGTTTGTGTAGTTTTGTGTGGTATTTGTGAACTGGTGTTACGTAATTAATAAGATGCATAATGAGAACTTCCACTTTATAACTGTTGGCAGTGATGACCGGGTACCAAGACGTCCCGCTTTGATTGGACACCTGACCTAGACCCGTGATGTTTTTCATTGTTATTCAATTGAATTTCGAATGGGATTAAAATAAATTTAATTCAAATCAAACAGAAGACCAAATTGATACAGTCCTGCATTGGAGTAATCAGAAGGAACCCAAACAAGCAAAAAAAAAAAGAAGATGAAGTCATCAGAAGGAACCTGGATAGGATTCGCATTTCAGCTGCTGCTCCTCCATGCTCAATCCCATCCCAGGAACAGCCAAGTGAGCCATATTTAAAACTTTTAAAAACCCAGATCAAAAAATTTCATAATTCTAGCTGCCAGACCATGCGTCTGATCAAGTTGAATTTTAAAAGATGTATTTCCCATCACTACTAGATCATAATTGTGAAGTTTCAAATCGATTGGTTAAGCGGTTCCAGAGAAAACATTATCTTCAAACTTCAATCCAATATGGCTGCCAAACCATGCGACCTATCGTTAATTATTTCTCAACAAACTTGTACGCCCAAGGCTTGGGGAACATTTGTGTGAAGTTTCCCCTCGATCTGTGCAGCCGTTCTGGAGAAGAAGATTTTTATAGGCTTGAGGGTAAATCCAATATGGCTGCCAAATGATGTGACCTATGATATCATGTGATCCTTTTCTTCCTCGTAGATAGGTGGTAATATGTGTAAAGCTTTGCCTCGATTTGTTCAGCCACTTGAGAGGAGGAGATTTTTGGAGGTTTTTTCAAAATACAAAAAATATGGCTGCCGAATCATGTGACCGATGACATCATCAAATTATTATTTCCTGTGTACCATTTTATCCCGAAATTACTCAAAAATTTTCATACTGATCAGATGTAGCGTTCTACATATGCAATTACGATGTCATAACGAAGGCACCTATGACATCATTAAATAAAACGCACTTATTCCCCATGAGGAGTACTTGACATGTGCCAAGTTTCAATTTTTTTTCCTTGGTGCAGTTTCAGAGATACAGCGTTCCAATGTTTTTCCATTTTTCCAACATGGCTGCCTCACCACACGACCTATGACGTCATAATTATCAATAAAACATTCTACATGAGTCGTCGCTCCTATGGTGAAAATATCGTCTCAATCCAACAAACGGTTGCGTAGAAAAACACTAAAGTTCTGTGCGGACAAAGAAAAGACAGACAGACAAACAAGAAAACAAAAAAAAACAGACCCAAATGCAATTCCCTCTTCTCCAGCGATAGTAAGAAAATGATTGGAATTTTTTTTTTATTCAAGTTCTGAATATTTTTGGTGAAAGGATAATTATCACTGCAGCTGTCATCTCTGTGAAGTAGAGCAAGAAATTTGTCCAAAATCACAATGTATCTCATCAAAACTAAAATATCTCAAAAGTGTTTGAACACTGTTCTTACGTCAACCTCGGCAAGGTAGGCCAAGGCAAGGTGGGTTTACATCGAGTCAACAAATGTCCCTGTCAAAATTAGTCCAGCAATCAAACTCAAGCACACAAGCTTTATTGGCCCGACACTGCATGTTAAATCACTTCACATTTCAAACTCTTGGGTGTCACTCTCAGCCATGATCTCTCTTGGGCTAGCCACATTTCAAAATTGGCCTCCAAAGCAGGACGCCGACCGGGCATCCTCCATCGTGCAAAGTCCTTTCTTGGGACACCTGAGCTCCTATCCTATCCACCTATCATTTTTCCATTGCCGCCACATTGGTGGTCTCTCTGTCCTCTTCCACATCATTTCTGGACTTGCACACTCTCCCCTCTCCATCGTTTGTCCCCTCCCCTCCCCCCCCCACTCCCAGGTATCTGCAGGATGCACATGGTCCACCAGTAACCCCCCTCCTCGTGAAAGTGCCTAAATCTAGAATCACTGCTCACCGACATTCATTAATTTCTCTTTTTCCTGCCTGTGGAACCACCTTCCATCCTAGCTTCAATCTCATTCTTCCCTCCAGGTCTTCAAGACAGCTGTTCACTACCATCTCAGCCTGGCGTTGGCTTAATCATTAGGGAGATGGCTTGGGATCCTAGGGTCCTGAGTTTGAGCCCCGTCGGCTGCCGAATTAACACCAGGGGGTTGACGCCGCCTGTCATCTTTCCGAGGTCAGCTAAATGAGCACCATTGTAATGGTAATAGGGGCACTGCATCAGCGGCATAGCCGTGCCCCTAACCAATGATGCAACCAGCAGCCAAAAGTCTATAAACGATCAGTACTACGATCTCAATTAATCCCCTATCCAAAATCATGATATTTTCTACATCTGATTAAATACCTCCCCACCCCTCCCAAAATTTTGCTTGCGTATCCATAATTGTTTACCCCTTGCATTCTCCCCTACCCTTCATCGTTGCCTGCATGCCTGCATCCTCTGTTTGTCCATCTCCATCTACTTTCTGCCTCCACCCAGCTGTTCGTGTTTTCTTTCTCCTGCTGTTCCCTTTGTTGTGTTGTGTTCTGCTTTTTGTTTTGTGTCGTAGCTCTTCCAGGAGCCGAGAGCATATACATATACAGTCATGTGCCGCATTACGACATTTCGGTCAACAAAGGACCGCATATACGACGGTGGTCCCATAAGATTATAATAGAGCTAAAAAATTCCGATCCCCTGGTGATGTCGTAGCCGTCGTAGCGCTGCAAGTTGTATAAAAGTACAGTATAGCACGTACAATGATGTACAGTAGACAATACTTGATAATGATAACAAACAACTAGGTTACTGGTTTATGTATTTAATATACTGTCCTTTTTATCATTATTTTAGAGTGTACTCTTTCTACTTATAAAAAAAATGTTTACTGTAAAACAGTATGCCGTGTTACGCAGCAGCCTCATATATCTTGTGTTTACAGGGTCTCTTGATTGTATCATTTTTTCGTGTGCTTGATTTAAAGGCCCTGTCCTTGACGATTTAGCCAGCGTATGCCGACGTATGAAAAATTTGTCTAAAACGCTGGCACACGTCGAATACGTTATGGGTAAGTTTTGTATACGTTAAGAGCACGCTGGCATACGTCGTAGTACGCCGAGCTCGTCGACAAATTTTAACATGCTTGAAATTTTCGACGTATGCCAGCGTATGACTCACACGTTCGGCATACGCTTGGCCATAAGTTGTAGGCACTTTACGCGATCGTTGACACAGGTTACTTGTAAGTTACTCATAAGTCGAAACACATCGAGGTAATGTTTAGCATACCCGAAACTTATTTCTAACTTATGAGTAACATGTTGTAGGCACGTTACGCGATCGTTGACACACGTTACTTGGAAGTTACTCATAAGTCGAAACACGTCGAGGTAATGTTTAGCGTGAGTGTTCCAGACTCCATGGTTTGTTTTTTTTTCTTTGTTTTTTCTTTTCTTCGGCATGACGGTGATGTCGACACTTCGATTTCTAGTGCGGTTATAATATAATAAAATTACCCCCGTGTGGGGGTGACGGTCATCTCTATAATACCACAAGTTCTCAATGTTCAGTTATGACCGAAAACTACTGCGCAGTTCTACTGCGCAGCTCGATCTGTGCAGTTTGGTTAAAGATGACTCAGAATTTTGGCACGCGCACGAAATTATATTTTGAAAATAAATGCCGACGTTTACATTTCGGGTTTTGAAACTTTTGCACCTTCGGCAGAAAATGTATAAATATAAAAGGCTAAAAATGTGTTTCATATTTATATTTCATTTCTCCTTCCTTCCTTCTTTGCGAATCGCATCGGCATTTTTGACCATCTTCCAGATCACGTGACGATCAAACGGGAAGGAAATTCAAAAATCTGTCCGTTAGATACAAGATAATATTTTTTACTCTCTCTCATCAATAAACAGTTGCCGAATATCTTGTAGAACGGTAGACGAGATAGGTTTTGAAAATGGCGGTTTTTATAACTTACGTGACCTCGTGACCTTGACCCTGACTTTGAACCCAGACAAAAGTTCTATCGTTGTGCAACACTCATCGACCTCTACCCACATACTAAGTTTCATCAAGATCGGAAAGAAAAATTGTTGACGGACGGACGCACGGACGGACACTTGGTCCGGCTTTATTAGGTCATCTCGTTAGAGATGACCTAATAATTAATAGGCTGCCACTCAACGATTTAAATCATAACCGCACTAGAAATCGAAGTGTCAACATCACCGTCATGCCAAAGAAAAGAAAAGAAAAGAAAAAAACCCATGGAGTCTGGAACACCGACGGGTTCCTCCTGTGTGAACCCCATTTTTATATACCGATTCCCCTAAACGCTGCCAATACGCCATTATACGGCAGCTGTAAGTTAGTAACACGTTCAGTAAGTTCTGTGGTCGTCCGGAAGACGTCAAATACATCTACATATGTCAATATGCGTTGGAGATACGTTACACATAGGTTCAAAGCACGTTACTCATAGGTTAGAAATAAGTTTCGGGTACGCTAAACATTACCTCGACGTGTTTCGACTTATAAGTAACTTACAAGTAATGTGTGTCGACGTGTGTCAACGATCGCGGAACGTGCCTACAACTTATGGCCAGCATATGCGGAACGTGTGCGTCATATGCTGGCATACGTCGAAAAATTTTCAACATGCTGAAAATTTGTCGACGTACTCGGCGTACTACAACGTATGCCAGCGTGCTTCAGCGTGCTCTTAACGTATACAAAACTTACCCATAACGTATTCGACGTGTGCCAGCGTATTCGGAAAATTTTTCATACATCGGCATACGCTGGCAAAAACGCCAAGGTGTGACGGTGGCTTGACACTTCGATGTCTTGTGCAGTTATGATTTGAATCGTCGAGCCGCAGCCTTTTGATAGGTTACCCCACGTGATCGTCGGCGATACGCTGCCACGCTATGCATAAGTTAGACTATCGTTGGGCATAGGTTGTGAAGGCTGACAACAGGTTCAGCATTTGTTGGTATAAGTCATCTATAACACAACGAAACGTTCTGTGTCCGTTACTAATACGTTATGCATAAGACAAAGTCGTTATGAATACGTCCAAAACTGGAAAAAAACCTCAATAGTTCAGCGTACGCCAGCGTTTTACATACATTTTGATACCTTGCCATATGCTGGCTAAAACGTCAAGGTGTGACAGGGCCTTAATCTCGTGTTGTTTTGTTCATCATCGCCCCTAAGCATTGATCAAAAAGTTTTTTAAAAACATTAAAAAGTTTCTAAAGTAAAAAAGTTACAGTAAGCTTAGGTTAATTTATTATTGAAGAAAGAAAAATATTTTTTAAATAAATTTAGTGTAGCCTAAGTGGAGAGTGTTTATAAAATCTACAGTAGTGTACAGCAACATCCTAGGCCTTCACATTCACTCACTCACTGACTCACCCAGAGCAATTTCCAGTCCTGCAAGCTCCATTCATGATGAGTGCCCTCTACACGTGTACCATTATTTATCTTTTATACCGTATTTTTACTGTCTCTTTTCCATGTTTAGATATGTTTCGATACACAAATATTACCATTGTGTTGCAATTGCCGACAGTATTCAGTACAGTTACATGCGAGGAGCAATAGGCTATACCATATAGCCTAGGTGTGTAGAAGGCTATTCCATCTGGATTTGTGTAAGTACACTCTATGATGTTCGCACAATGACAAAATCACTTAACGAAGCATTTCTCAGAACGTATCCCCGTCGTTAAGTGGTGCATGACTATATTTTACATATATATATATATATATATATATATATATATATATATATATATATATATATATATATATATATATATATACATAATTATACACCCACATATTATGTGATTCCTAAATAATACGAAGAATGTCCATGCTGCCAAAAGTCTGCTCCTCTAAATAAAATAAAATAAAATACAGTAAAGCACAGCATTTCATTGTGGTGCCACTTCAGGCATTGTTGGTGGTGGTGGTGGTGGTGTTGGTGAAGACGATGACAATGATGACGGTGATTATGCTTATGTTCTATATAGCATCACAAAGGACTATTTCAAGGCAAAAGCAATATAAATAGAGAGAAAGAAATATACAAAAAGGAAGGAAAATTAAGTGTCCAGATAGGATCGAAAGGATCAAAGAACAGCACCAAGGCGGTCTGATTAATTACCAACCGACCAGGCAGGAAACGTTGCTGACCGATACTTATCCTTCCTTAATATATGCTGGTCGAAGACATTTCTGACAAAAAAAAATTGATCATCTTGTCCTGACATCTATTCGACAAACAATTCAAGAAGAAAAAAATATATGTATCGTTGTTGAGGAGGTTTGTCTGTTAAGAAAATTTGAAAACTGTTTGACGTCGAGACCCGTTCTACAATATCTCGACGGGAGTGTCTCGGACCTGGGAATATCATGGCAACAATAATTTTTCCCGGGGGGGGGGGTGGTTGGGGCAATTTTACGCAGGTTTAAAATCACTTTCAGGGTTTTTTAAATACAATTACCCAACAACAGAACACACGCTGCCATGAGATTCTCCATATCAAAGGTATTGACAAGGAATAGGAGAGGGGGGCATTTTTGAAAAATGGGTACCCTGCTTGTCATATAATGAATTTGGAGTTAATAAACAGTTAAATCTATTGATTTTTCTTCGATTAAATACTTGGCTGCAATTGGTAAATTTAGAAATCGTACCTTGGCTCCAAGAAAAAAAGAATTGGTGATATCTTGTTCAGTTGGGCAAATATTTTTGCTACACTTTAAATTTCCAGTGGAGGCTTGGTACTTAGACCAATAAATGGTGTTTGGGTTGGATAATTATGGCATTCACAAATGAGCACTTGTCTCATGAAACTAAGAACCTAGGTATATTTTCTAGCTCCTCCAAATGGACAAAATTAATTTGAGAATTGCGAGAGCTTGCATAAAATCAGTTTGTATGGATCTTACCAATAATTAGATCAGAGCCTGAAGGCTGGTCACAGTCAGAGTCCTCCAGCTGGTCATCACTGCAAGAAAACAAGTGAAGATAAATCTGAATCCAGAAGCAAAATCAGAGCTTGCAACATTCGTTTTTCGCTCACTCAGAACGGAATTCCAGGGAGCTTAAGGGATTGCGCGTCGTCCGCCCATCAGTCCATCCACAAATACTTGCAACTTCTTCTCTGAAACTATGCATATGATTTTAATGAAACTTTACTAAAATCTTTATCACCCGTGATGTTCCAAAGTTTCTTCATAGCATTAAAAATAAATAAATAAATAAATAAAAATGGGCCCGAAGGGGGTCGACAGGGGTTGTCCAACAAAATAGTTATTTGCGACAACATTGGTTCATTGGTACATTTTGCCGATTCCATCCCATGTTGACTTCCTCCTCAGTATCATTATTCAACCCAGTGAGTGCCCAAAGGGATTACCCCAACTTTTTCTTCATTTTTTTTAGCTATCAATCCAATACCTGAAGACAATAACCTTTGATACCTTTCATGATGCAGAACTTTTTCCTTGAAAAATTGTCCGCAACCACATATTTCTACGATAACCAAATTGTTGTCCACACCACGATTGTTCATTTGATATCTCCCAGCTAATATGATGTTGGTGGTGATGGTGGTAGTGGTTATTGTTGCTGTAAATAATCTTCATACACCAAAAAAGTACAGCATCAGTGTTTCCATTGGGCTTGTTATACATCTTTGAAGGTGGTGCTATCTGTTGCTCTTAGCCAGACATTGCTCCATCTTCAGAAATAATTAAGATCAGTTATTAGAAGAAACGTTGAGATCTTTAAGACACCACTAAACAATGCAGAACCTCGACAGGATAGGTGACCCCTTTCACAAAACAAGCCACTAAACGTGATCCCCTTATAGATTACAAACATACAGTATATAATTCAGTATATGTATATAAAACTACAACTAGAAGAGTACTCAGTAAAGCACATACCTCCGCCACATAATGCCCGATCCACGAGAACATATCGGGCCCAATACATTTTTGAAACATCGTGCTATATATCGTTTTTGGCTCAACCTCAATGGTAAAGTATCATTTGTAAAATTAAATAATTCTCGTATCCAGATCCGGATTTGAATCTTCACCAAAATCGAATCAATTTGTCATGGTCACACACCCAACCTGTCCACCAAGTTTCATCCGAATCCGTCCACAACCTTTTGAGATATCATGATATATATCATTTTTGGTCCCATCTCTCAAGGGTAAAGAATCACTTTAAAATATTATTTGATGCGGATTCGGATCTTCACCAAAATTGAATCAATTCTTCCTTGTCAAACACGAAAACTATCCACCAAGTTTTGTCCGAATCCATGCACAACCTTTTGAGATATCGTGCTACATATCATTTTTGGCCCTATCTCTCAATGGTGAAGAATCACTTTTAAAATTCTGGTAGTCTGATCCAGATCCGGATCTTCACCAAAATCGAATCAGTTCGGCATTGTCTTTTATATCTTTTATACCGTATTTTTACTGTCTCTTTTCCATGTTTCAAGATGTTTAGAAACACAAATATTACCATTGTGTTGCAATTGCGGACAGTATTCAGTACAGTAACATGCCAGGAGCAATAGGCTATACCATATATCCTAGGTATAGGCACGTTACATATACCTACATATAATCTAGATCCATGTCACAGAGGTATGAAATGGATACACCCAACCTGTCCACAAAGTTTCATCCAGATCCGTCCACAACTTTTTAAGATATCTTGCACACAGACAGACAGACAGGGGTGAAAACATAGCCTCCTTCACCTTCAGTGGCAGAGGTAAAAAATTGTGGCAATACCCCTGGGCACTCACTTGGTAGAATAATGATACTGAGGAGGAAGTCAACATGGGATAGAATCAGCAAAATGTACCAATGAACCAATGTTATGGCAAATACCTGTTTTGGAGGGGCAACCTCCCCCTCCCCCACCCCCTCCACCCCTCACACCCCACCCCCCCACCCCATAAATATCCGTAGATCCAGATTTTTTTTAATAGCGTGAACAAACTTTAGAACATCACGGGTGATGAAGGTTGTAGTCAAGTTTCATCAGAATTGCGTGTGTAGTTTCAAAGAAGTTGAAAGTGTTTGTGGATGGACAGACAATGCGCCATCCCATAAGCTTCCCAGAACTACTGAACGTTCCAGGTGAGCTAAAAATTATAACCATTTTATTGCTCTGCAAAATTGTGTCTACAAGACATAATTTCAGAAATGCCTTAGAATGAACACATAAATTGCAGTAGATAGGATGTCGGTCATGAGGGAGTATCAGCATGTCGCTTAAGCCACTGTCACACCTTGACGATTTAGCCAGCGTAGGCCGACGTATGAAAAATTTGTCTAAAACGCTGGCACACGTCGAATACGTTATGGGTAAGTTTTGTATACGTTAAGAGCACGCTGGCATACGTCGTAGTACGCCGAGCTCGTCGACAAATTTTAACATGCTCAAAATTTTTCGACGTATGCCAGCATATGACTCACACATTCCGCATATGCTGGCCATAAATTTTAGGTACGTTATGCGATCGTTGACACACAGACACACGTTACTTGTAAGTTACTCATAAGTCGAAACACGTCGAGGTAATGTTTCGCGTCAGTGTTCCAGACTCCATGGTTTTTTTTTGGTTTTTTTTTATTTTTTCTTCGGCATGACCGTGATGTTGACACTTCGATTTCTATTGCGGTTATAATATAATCTAATTAATAGGCTGCTGCTCAACGATTTAAATCATAACCGCACTAGAAATCGAAGTGTCAACATCACCGTCATGCCAAAGAAAAAAAAAACCATGGAGTCTGGAACACTGACGGGTTCCTCCTGTGTGAACCCCATTTGTATATACCAATTCCCCTAAACGCTGCCAATACACCATTATACGGTAGCTGTAAGTTAGTAACACGTTCAGTAAGTTCTGTGGTCGTCCGGAAGACGTCAAATACATCTACATATGTCAATATGCGTTGAAGATACGTTACACATAGGTTCAAAGCACGTTACTCATAGGGTAGAAATAAGTTTCGGGTACGCTAAACATTACCTCGACGTGTTTCGACTTATGAGTAATTTACAAGTAACATGTGTCGACGTGCGTCAACGATCGCATAACGTGCCTACAACTTATGGCCAGCGTATGCGGAACGTGTGCGTCATACATCGAAAAATTTTCAGCATGCTTAAAATTTGTCGACGTACTCAGCGTACTACGACGTATGCCGGCATGCTTCAGCGTGCTCTTAACGTACACAAAACTTACCCAGAACGTATTCGACGTGTGCCAATGTATTCGGCAATTTTTTCATACGTCGGCATACGCTGGCTAAAAAGTCAAGGTGTGACAGCGGCTTGACACTTCCATGTCGAGTGCGGTTATGATTTGAATCGTCGAGCCGCAGCCTTTTAATAGGCTACGCCACGTGATCGTTGGCGATACGCTGCCGCGCTATGCATAAGTTAGACTATCGTTGGGCATAGGTTGTGAACGCCGACAACACGCTAAGCATTCGTTGGTATAAGTTATCTATATGTTATCGAAATGTTCTGTGTACATTACTAATAAGTTATGCATACGTCCAACTCGTTATGAATACGCCCAAAACTGGAAAAACAACATCAATAGTTCCGCGTACGCCAGCGTTTTACATACATTTTGATACGTTGCCATACACTGGCTAAAACGTCAAGGTGTGACAGCGGCTTTTAGCCAGCTCAGACGTTCCACCTAAGTACGGGAGAGTGGCAAATAGGTTGCAAACCTTCTTGGGGCATCAAAACCGGTGGATCGGCATGATCACTTTGACAGTGGTTCTTCAGAATACCGACCAGGCAAGTGGGCCGGCCTGACAACTGTAACATTGGTGTCGGGAGTGCAGGATACAAACTCCAGGAGCGTCAAAATCCTCCTCAAGGCAATTATTTCTCATGTGCGCGATTTGATGCTAAATTGAATTATGAAAAATGATCACGGAAAGCCAAACCAGGAGCTCAATTGGACTGATGCCACTGCAGCACCAGTCAAAAAAGAAGTGGAAGGTCCGGTGAGCCCAGTGGAGTTGCCCCCCCCCCACCCACAAAGCTGGTATTGAACTAAAACATTGAACGAAAAATGCCCAAAAAATTTCTTTCCAACCTGTCACATCACCAATCACAGCACAAATGAGGACATTCTTTGTAGCATGAACAATCGGCAGCAACAGTGTACCTATCACTCTCCAGCCTTGGGACGTCCGAACTACTGGACGTGTCATCGGTCCATGTCAGGCAAGGCTTTGTGGAGTCCTCTTCATCAGGGGAAGTCCTCTCTGTCCGTGTGAAATTCAGCGCAATGAGTGGATCACGTGGGTTCAGGCAGAAGCGTGCTTTTATCTGTCAGTGAAAAAAAAACACAACAAAGTTGGCAAAGGCAACCACAGAAAGAAAAACTTTCGTAAGGACTCAAGTTGTCGGCAACTATTCGGCTGACAAAAAAAACAACAACAATCTTTTGTGTTTGTGGATGCATTGCTTCTGAAATGTGACGCTGCACTGCTAATGATGCAAAATAAAAATACCATGCAATCAGAATCAATTTTATGCAAAACGAAGCATGGGAGGAATTCCTGTCTTCAAGAAATAATGTACTTTCATTACTACAAAGATGTCACACAGGTAAGTTGCCAAGTGGCATCATGTCTCCTTTTCTGGCACTCAACGCCAAGTCCAAAATGTCAGTTTGGCAAAGCAGGGCAGAGCAATTCTCTTCAAAAGTAGAACTAAACAAACTGTGGAATATAACATTTGTGACAATAAAATCAATCATACCTTCATTTGCTGAGAAATGTCCCAGATGCACACGTGACCCTGTCGAGTGGCAGCCGCCAGAAGCCTGGGACAGCTGCCAAAACCCAGGCAAGCAACAGCGTCATTGGAACTGGTGGCCAGCAGCTGGGCAGGCCCCGTGGCAAGTGTAACCGACAGTGGAACATTCTGAGTGTGCTCCCCCTTTACATACGGGCAATTGGGAGAATGCCGCTCATGTTCTGACCTATGTGAGTACAAGTCAGAGAGAAAATTTCACATCTTGAAACCCTCCACTTGCTCAATATGTTCTGAAATCAGTTAAGCTACGTCCAGGGTTGCCAACTTGGTGGTGATTACCCTCAAAAGGGGTAATTTGGCTTCTCCCCGGGGGTAATGAGCGCTCCTGACGATCATTTTTTTTTTTTTTAAATCAATGTCATTTCAATTGCCATGCATAATCTTGGAAAGGATAAACCTCCAAACACTTCACTCGTCATTCTTCACCCTTGTCTCCAGTGTTTCTGGGGACAGGACTGATGTTTTGATCGAAGTTCTCACAATCAGGAGCGGCTACTTTCCCGGAAAATGATGCAACCGTCACGTGCACACATGACGTTAGACACACCCCATGACAATCTCGGCCTCAGGATATCGCAGCAAGGGGATAGATAACCTGATACCAGGCGATTGAAATCAGCGTTTAGCACAGATTCTTGCAGGCACAAGATCACATTTAGAGGCCTGGAATTTCAGAGCTAACGGTAGGAACTTGTTGCATTTTTGATTTACATGCTTCTCGGTGATTGCTGCGAGAGAAATTTGGCCTTTGTGAAAACTTGGAGTAATTTTGAGGGCACTTCGGGTTTGAATTCCAATCGACTGGGGGGCTTCTACCAGCCAATCAGAGCCGTGTTTTCAACACATGGGACTCGAGCCTACGCGGAGTGTATGGCATGGGATCGAGGGTGCGCCCCATGATTACAAGCTAACACCGCAGCCTATGACTACGAGCACAGTGCTAAGACAATCCAGGAATGGCAAGTGAGGGGAAAAGAAGGCAGATTTCTTGACAGTTATGTTGACTATGGATTCACGAATATTATAGAGAAGGGGATTATGAAACCACAATGTTTGATCCATTTGAATGTCTTGACTGCTGAGTCGTTAAAGCCGAGTAAATTGAAACATCTCCAGTCTCAGCACCCAGAATACGTCGGTCGGGACCGATCCCGTTTCGAAAAGCAGCAAGAAAGGTTGAAGCGCCAACACCTTGATTCAAGTGGATCAGTCCAGCAACAAAATGCAGCCGCTGTCGAGGCATCCCACCTCGTATCCCTCGAGATTGCACGAAAAAAGAAGGTGCATAACCATCGGTAAAGAATTGATGCTGCCATGTGCGAAGACAATGGTGAGGCTGATGTTGAGTGAAAAGAGTGTCAAGAAACATCATCCAATATCATTGTCTAACAACACAATGAAGCGTAGGATATGCGATATGTCAAACGACATTAAAGATCAGGTAGTAGAGGAGATAAATAACGCCAGGGTTTTCAGCATCCAGTTGATGAGTCAGCTGACGTTTCATCCTGCTCGCATCTCATGGTTTTTATTCGCTATGTCAAGGGTCAAGATTTGAAAGAAGAGTGTTTTTTCTGCAATAAACTGGAAGAGACAACAAAAGGTGAAGTCGTCATGGAAAAAATGTCGTGCTTTTTTGAAGAGGAAGGATTGAGCTGGGCGGGAGGATGGGCCGTGTGAACCCTCGGCTGTTCAAGAAACTGTGCCAAGATATGGACTCTGAACACGAAAGTCAACTGTTTACACACAGGTTTGCTGGCTGTCCAGAAGTAAAGTTGTTCGCCGAGTCTTTGACCTCAGAGATGAGATATTCCTTGATATTCAAGGGAAGAAAGATTTGCTGTCTGAATGGAATCAGCCAGAAGGGAATGTGAAACCAGCCTACCTCGTTGATATGTTTGGGCAGTTGAACGAACTGAACACCACACTACAAGGTAAGGATAAGTTGATGATCGACTTCACCGATAAGCTCCGGGCATTTGTTGGGAAGCTAAAGAACTGGCGTCGTAAAATTGAGGCGGGAAACACGGCAATGCTCAAGTATACGACCGGTGTCGATGAAACGTGTCCTGAAAAGATAAGGACACTTGATTTCTCAGCATCTGGCAGCCCTACAAACTGAATTTGAAATATCTATTCACCCATATTCTGTGCAGTATGAGCGATGGGACCATTCTCTGTGCAGAGCGTTGGTGCTGCCTAAGCAGTCTCCTTGGCTATTGGGCACAATCCTGGATGGGTCGCCACTACGACACAGGATACCAGCATGCTGGCACTCATTTTGCCGATTTTGGAAGGATGACAGGCAGACTCAACCGCACCCGGTATTAATTCAACAGCCGAGTGGGAGTGGAACTCAGGATCTGAGGATCCAAAGCCCGCCACCTTTACCATTAAGCCAACACCAGGCATATTTGAGAGATACTTCCCGTGTACGGATACGGACATGGTAGGCATCGTGCAGGATCCTTTCCAATCGCCAATAATGGCGATACCCAATGACGATGACCAGATGCAGACTGAACTTGTAACTCTGAAAGAAGATTCAGGTGCGATGCTCAAATTCCAGACAGATTCATTGCCAGTGTTTTGGGTAGCTATGACTGAATCATACCCCAGACTTTGACATCGCTATTCATAATTTATTACCATTTCGATCCACGTAAAGGAGTGAGCACACGTTTTCAATGCTAGTGCATATGAAAACGAAGTCAAGAAACCGACTGGATGTATAAGACGAACTGTGATGTGCACTCAGTGTGACCGAGGCCAGAATTTAGAAATTGGTCTCATCTGTTCAGCATCAACCATCTCATTGAACTTTTCAAGCACATAATCAGATTTATTTGGCTGGGGATTTTATGCTCTGCAATGAATAAGCATATAATATAAATATGCAAAGATTTGGGAAAAAAATCCTTCTCTTGGGAGGGTCAAGGGGGTAATCGGTGAATTTCGATGTCTAAAATGGGTAATGACCCGAAAAAGGTTGGGAACCACTGGGCTAGGTCATGAAATAATATTAAATGTAATCAATGAGTAAAACAAGAAAAATCTTGTTTTACCTATTGCATTAAAATGGAATTTAGAGCAGAAATTTCACATTTTTATCTCGTGTTTCAGGTTCATAGTCTGATGTTCCTCGGCTAAGGCTTTGCAAACAGCGAGCAGTTGCTGCCAGGTGGGTCACTCTCAAGGGTTTAAAGCACTCTTGAGTGGTCTTCCCAAGAATAACTATTGACCATTTGAGGACAATATAAACACACCTAAAATGGTCAACCCACGACCGGCTTTCCCCAGCACAACAAAATAACCATTCATTGTGACAGATAGCAGAGGCAGCTGCATGCCGATACAATTTTAGCAGCAGTTTCTGACTTTTCTTATTGCAGGAACAACAAATATATTTATTTTTAGACATAGTTCAAGGCTTGTGGAAGAGCTAGAAGTTTAAAGTGTTTATCTTAATTGTATCATCATAACACAAAGCTTTTGTTTTTGATATTCTTTGTGAACTTGCGTCACAGCTTGTGTCTATATATATATATATATATATATATATATATATATATATATATATATATATATATATATATATATATATGTGGTCCAAAAACAGCAAAAAAAATATTAAAAATTCAGATGTTGTCTCCACAAGCCTTAAATTATTCCACTATGATTCAATAATGTGCATAAAAAAATTTAAGTTGATTGGAGGTGATTTAGAGGTCGCTCCGTATCAAGACTTTTAGTTTCAATGGTGAGATGCGAATCCATACACTGCTGAACTTCCTAGGTGAAAATGGAGGGCATTTTCAAACTCAGTGGGGTCGATTTACTCAAAGAAATGTTTAGACGGACAACAAATTAATTATAGATTAGAAAATATTGAAATGAGTAGGATTAGTTACTCAACTCCAGTCATGATAAATCTTGTTTTCGGTCATATTTTCGAAATGGTAGTGAATTCAATGTCGGTGCAGTCATTTCTTAGAGTAAATCGACGCCATAGAGTTCGAAAATGCACTCCATTTCCACCTCGGACATCCAGAAGTACCCGTAATCGTACCTGACCATACCCTAATTTATTCGTCATGAGACTAAAAGTCGTCATATGGAGCAACCTCTAAATCACCTCCAATCAAGCTAAAAAAAAATTTATGCACATTATTGGATCATATTAGAATAATTTTAAGCTTGTGGAGCAACATTCTATTTTTTCGACTTTTTTGGACCACCCTAATATATATATATATATATATATCTATCTTCTTCTTCTTCCTTCGCTGCTCCCGTAAGGGGTCGCCACAGCGGATCATCCGTATGATCCGCATAGTGATTTGGCACATGTTTTACGCCGGATGCCCTTCCTGACGCAACCCTGGTCGCCTCTTACGACACAGGGATAATATATATATATATATATATATATATAAATATATATATATATATATATATATATATATATATATATATACATATATATATATACATATATATATATATATATACATATATATATATATACATATATATATATATATATATATATATATATATATATATATATATACATATATATACACATACGAGAAAGCATCTTAAAACACAAAGCCCTTTCGCATCCGCTTTGTACTCGAACTAATCGTAACGAAAACAGCAATAAAAAAAAAAACAACTGGAGAGTAGAATTTGACAGAAATGTGTTTATGGACATGCCTCTGCCAACATGAGATGTCAACCCACTGTTATGTTTGATCTCAATTAAAGATCACATGAGAAATTAAAGGTCCCTTGAGAGAGACCATGAGAGAGCGTGAGAGAACGTGAGAGAACGTGAGAGAGAGACAGACAGACGGAGAGAGACAAAGACAGAGACAGACAGAGACAGAGAGAGACAGAGAGAAAGAAAGAGAGAGATAGATAAAATATCGATAAGTAGAAGAGAGAACAACAGGTGCTTCGAACTCGAGTTATGGTTTGTAAAATGATTTTCAAAGGGTACTTGACATTGGACCTTTGACCTTTTGAAGCCAAAATGTAATCGGTTTATCTTTGTATTACAGTCCATAGTTGCGCCATGTTTGGTCAAAATCTCTTTCATGGTTCACCAGTTATTGCAGTAACTGAAATATGCTACTTTCAGTGAGAGGTCACATGATTTTTGACAGGTTGAAACCTAAATCTAAACAGTTCATCTTTGCATTACAATACACCTTCATAGCAAGGTTGGTAAAACCCTCTTCAGTGGTTCACAAGTGATCATAAAAACAAAAATTGATCACACACAGACAGATGGACGGACAGACGCACGGAGCCCAAAAACATAATGCCTTCAGCAGTGGAAGGATAAAAATTAAAATGTCAGTTCTATTCATTAGTTTTGTCCATATACTCAGAATCAAAGTTTGTTGAAAATTTGGTGATAAAAGCTCAAATGATAAAAATGTTATGGCTGGACAGACACACTGA
This sequence comes from Eptatretus burgeri, assembly GCF_056783735.1. Taxonomy (NCBI): domain Eukaryota; kingdom Metazoa; phylum Chordata; class Myxini; order Myxiniformes; family Myxinidae; genus Eptatretus; species Eptatretus burgeri. Next base: position 39,062,393 of record NC_140967.1, read on the forward strand.
AGCTCAAATGGTAAAGAAACAAAGCACAGAAGCGATTACATAAACCCAGCCGTTTCGCGCAGCCCAGCGGTTGACGGGCTGATAAGGCCCATTTCTACTAATTGTAAATTTGCCCTTTGACATTTTGACTGTACTGAATTATTCATTGGAGTTCTCCATATTCTCATAAAAAAGGTTTGTTGAAAAATCCATGGCAAAAGCTCAAATCGTAAAAACGTTATACCCTAGACAGACAGTGACTGCAAAACCCTGTCTCTAACTACGCCGGCAGACAGGCTAATAAGAATATAATGCTTATGGATGGGAAGACTTATGATCACTACCTATGCATTCAATTGCTTGCCTTTACCGATGATGCTAAAATTGGTGCAGAGGCATCCCCACAGCATCGACATTCCAGCGTTCCTCTGAATAGGCATTTCTTCTTCGGCGCTTGGCCATCTTCATCAGTCGGTCCTGCGTGTGCTTTATTTTCCGCGACCCACTAATCGAAGACGTGGCCTGAAGCCTACTCATATTTTTCTCCCACCAAGGCTTTTAAAAGCTTGCAATCTTGCCAGCAAGATCACCATGCTCTATTTTCGGTCTCTGGCACTGCGCACCTGAATGACTTCTTTTTTATATATACAGACAGCGCCATCAAAGCCTTTAATTTGTGTGCGTGCTTGGTGCATTGTTTACATCATACTTCGTGTCATGAAGGAACTGAAGAGGATTCTGGACAGGAGGATAAGGAAGAGTGTGGAGATGGAGATCGGTGAAGAGCAACAGAGGTTTAGAAAAGGTAGGGGGATGACGGATGGGATGTTTACGCTAAGACAGCTGCTGAAGAAGAGTTTGGAGGTACAAGGTGAAGTGGCATTAGGATTTGTGAACCTGGAAAAGGTCTATGACACTGTCCGAGACAAATGGTGATGGTGACACTGAGATGAGCGAGTGCCGAAGGCAAGAATTTTCGTTGGTCCGAGGATGTCAGAGTTCAGCGAGAAAGTTCTCTCAGCTCACTCGTGTTCATCGTGGTGATGGAGGTGATGAGCTGGAGGGTAAATATGGAACGAATTCTGGGGAGGATGTTGTCTGCGGACGATCTGGCTGTTTTGGCGGAGAGTATACGGGAGATGCAGGAGACATTGGGGGAGTGTAAGGAGCGATTTGGAAAGCATGGACTGAAGATGAGTATGGAGTAAGGTGATGTGGGTTGGGCAGCAGAGAAAATTAATTAATGTCACGTTAGAAAGAAAGGAGATCAGAGAGGGAAATACATTTGAGTATCTTGGGGGAACAGTGACTAGGGATGGTAGTTCGGAGGCAGAGGTGCGGAGGATTCAGGTGAGTGCAAATATGTGGAGGGTGGAGAGATTGATGGCAGACAGAAAAACATAAAGGAAATTGAAAGGGAACGCCCTGGTATCTTGTGTAATGCTGGCATACCTTTTTGGTCTGAAAACAGTGCAGCTGACAGAGATAAAACAACAGAGGTTGCAGGTCTGTTAGAACAACTGGATCAGAAGGACTGTGAGAGTGAAGAAGGTGTATAGAAGGAGGATGGATGAACTGAAGGAGGAAATTGGTGTGTAAATAAGCTTGACAGAGAGATTGGTAAAAGGCCGGTTGAAGTGGGCTGGACACTTGATGCGGATTGGGGGGGGGGGGGAGAGAATGACAAAGAGAGTGGATAGGTTGAGGGAGTGAGGTCGGAGAAAAAGAGGTTGACCACATTTGAAATGGGAAGATTGTGTGAGCAGAGATATCAATAAGGTGGGGGTAGTTGGAGAGTGGAGAGAGTTGGCTGAGGACAGGGGGAAGTGGAGGAATATCATGGTCAAGGCATGGCAGAATATTGGTACCATTGGACCTCACCCCTTTAAAAGGGAAGAGGAGAAGGAGAAGTACAGGGTGTTCTAAAAAGACCTAGACAACTTTGGTTGTTAATATATTTAATACCATAAATGACACAACAATACCCTTTGTTTTATATGATGCAGAAACCAAAAAGTTTTCGATATTTTCAGGTCTGGTGGTTTTATGTAAAAGAAAATGGAGACTCCACAAGAGAAAGCTCAGTGCGTCGAAAGGTTCAGAGACGAAATACGACACGAAAGCTCAATGTAATTTCCGTACGAGGTATGGAAGGAATCCCCTATCACAGACTAGTATCGGAGAGTGGTACAAAAGGTTTAAAGAGACTGGAAGTTGTCAGAAACAGAAAAGGTACCGGTCGACCAAGCACGAGTGCAGCAGATGTTGAACGAGTGCGTGAATCATTTCAACAAAGCCCCAGAAAATCAATATGATGTGAATCCAGAGAACTGGGACTACAAACCACCACTGTACACAGGATTTTGCATAAAAGACTGAAGCTTTATGTTTATAAGGTGCAGATTCTGCAGGAACTCAAACCAAATGACAGACCCAAACACAAGGCATCTGCCTTGGAAATGCTCAGTCGGATAAAGGACGACGAAGATTATCTGGAAAAGGTCACGTTCACAGACGAAGCTTGCTTTCATGTATTGGGGAAGGTCAACTGACACAATGTGAGGATCTGGGGCTCTGAAAACCCCCACATGATCATTCAACACATACAAGACAGTCCAAAGGTCAATGTGTGGTGTGGCCTTCTCTATGACCGCTTGGTGGGTCCATTTTTCTTTGCAGAGGATAAAGTGACCTCATCAATTTACATGAACATGCTCGAAGGATTCCCATTCCCACTGATTGAAGACCTGCAACCAAATATAATTTTTCAACAGGACACAGCTCTCCCTAATTGGGCTTTAGTCGTTCGAGCCATCCTGAATGAAAACATTCCAGGTCGCTGAATTGGCCGAGATGGACCAACCACGTGGCTCCCACAATCACCAGACATAACCCCCTTGATTTTCTTCTGTGGGAGTTTGGCGAAGATGTCCGCAACACCATGGTGGGAAACCTGCAGGATCTTCATTCTCGGATCAAAGCTGCATGCGCATTGATGGATGCAAACATGTTGAGTCAATCATGGCAAGAACTTGAGTTCCACCTTGATGTCCTGCGCATTACAAATGGAGCTCATATTGAAGTGTATTGATGGTGTGAACAGAACTTTCTGAGTTTCTGTATCATATAAACCAAAGGGTATCATTGTATCGCTTGTGGTTCTAAATATATTAACAAACAAAGTTATCCGGATGTTTTTGGAACACCCTGTATTCTTGCACAGGTCAACGTAATTACAAATTCACACGCCCGTCCTCCACGCAGCGGAAGACGGGGTTTTGCGATCACTTTTGTATCCGTCTGTCTGTCTGGGCCATAACTTTTTTTACCATTTGAGCTTTTGTCATAAATTTTCAACAAAGCTTTATTATGAGAATATTGAGAAGGTATCTTAATAATTTTGTTCAAATTGTTTACATTACGATTATTGGTATTCTTCGTCCCTTTTTTGGCTATTTTTTTGTACTGTATTATTTATTTAACTTTTTTTTTTCTCCGCAACCACTTCTCTGATTGACCCAAATTTTTCAGCATAGTAGCAACCCCCCCTCCCCCCACTGAGAATATTTTAATGATAATTGTGGTGTCATAGGTCAGGTGGTATGGCAGCCATCTTGGATTAAATGCATCATGTCATTGGTGAAGTGGTGCACCAGCCATAAATGTTTTGATTGAAATCTTTGTTTACCTTGACAGTCAGTGTGCACATGCAGGCCATAACATTTTTTACCAATTGAGCTATGTCATCAAATCTTCAACAAACTATTATTATGACATTGTGGAGAACACAAATTAATAAAAATGGACAATTTTTTTTTAAACTGTAGTTTTCATCCAGTTTAGTTTGAGTACAAAGCTAATGCAGATGGGCTTTGCATTTTGAGATGCTTTCTAGTTATGCTTTGGTTGGTTCGATTTCAAAACCAAACACATTTCAAAAATTAAAAACATTACCAAGTCCAACCATGATAACTTATTTAACCTTGCATTGTTAAATTAAAGGAATTCACCATTCAGCAGCAAGATTCAACCCAATTAATTTCTCAATAATTTTTGAGGAAGCAGACCTATCTTGCCTTTGTTTGTCCCTGAGTGGCTGTGTTTAAAGCATATGACATTTCACAGCCAAGGAGGGACCTGCAAAGGCAAGCCGTGTCAGATTCATCAAAAAATAAATGTTTATGTTTTCACTTGGCAGTCAATTCACAACTCCAAAAGAGATGTTTTGATGCAATGGACCTCAAACGATGAGGCATGTACAAATGGCGGCTGATCACGGGTGATGTGCGGTGACAAACCACGGCTCGTCAGTGGGCTCCCAAGACACGAGGCAAACACTGCACGTGAAGCACATGGCCCTGTCATCCCCATTGGTCGTTGGCTGTAAAAACGACAGAAAAAAATCTTGTTATTTATACTCTTTGACCATCTATCTCCCTCCCCCAACCATCTTCCCAATCCCAGACATCTCTCTTGACTCTTGTGATGGATTGTATTCCTTTACACTACAAATAAGAACATATTCGTGAAGGAAGGAACGCATGCATTTTAGATTACTCTGGAAAATTTAAGACAAATATGAATCTTGGAGTGATTTATATGTATATAAAACAGCCTGTGCACCAGAAGCTGCCAATCTTGTCTTGAGCAACAACACCTCAGTCGAATCTCATTTTGCTGAGTTACAAAATCAAACGTCAATAGTAATGATTAATTGCTCTGTATTATGAGGGGGGGGGATTCCACATATGATGCATACAATTTACGTAGATCGATCCTTCGGCTGGATAAAGTAGGATGGGGCCGAAACCGAAACATGAATGGAGAGGAGAGAAGAGAGAAAAGTGTGACAAAATATTTTATAGAGTGGACAGTTTTTCAGTCATAGACAAAGCGGTTGCACAAAGAAAAAATATATATATATATATATATATATATATATATATATATATATATATATATATATATATATATATATATATATATATCAAAGAGCTAAACAACTAAGAGTAAATGAGAGATTGCATCAAAAGCATGAGATGCATGTGTTTGTGAAACATGCAGCAGGTAGTTTTCCATGATGACAGAAAATGCAAAGAATTCTCAGCTCTGTATGACCAAAAATCATAATAAAAATGTGGGTTACGTGTATGAAGCAAAAAAACATAACTACTGCTTGTAATTCAAGACACCTCACTGTACTGGAAAACGTGGGGACAAGAATACTGCACTGTGAATGGTGGAGTCTTGTAATATCCTCCACCACCTGGAAGCGGCGCTACACGATACACATTTACATAGAGAATTTTCCTCGTCCCTCCCCCTTCCCCCCAAAAACCAGCAGCAAAGATAAAAACACCCCTGTACACTAATTGGGGTCATGCTAATCAGATGTAGCAAGTCCGAATGTAATCAGCCCAGAACTGTAGGAGGAGTAGCGTGCCAAACAAACACCAACACAATCACACACACAAACACACAAACACCGGTCCATGAATTATTGCAAGGATGTACACACCAACACATCTGTGAATGTACTTTGTCGATGAGCATAAATGGACTTCGTTTTTTTGTGTTTCATCTTAAGAATGATTTAGTTTCGAGTCCCACATTCCACAGATCGTTTCCACATTTTTCCCCAACTGTCATCGAAAATTAGATTTTCATTTCATTATTACTTCCACCACTGAAGGTGGATGAAGGTTAGGTTTTTACCCCCGTTTGGTTGTTACTTACGTAATCTAAAGATTTCATAAGTATATTGATCAGTTCCGTTTCTGTTTGTTTGTTTGTGTGTTTGTGTGTTTGTGTGTTTGTTACTTACGAAATCAAAAGATTTCGTAAGTATATTGATCAGTTCCGTTTCTGTTTGTTTGTGTGTTTGTTCGTGTGTTTGTTTGTTTGTTTGTTTGTTTGTTTGTTTGTTTGTAGGCACGATAACTCAAGAACAGAAGAAGCTACCAATGTCAAATTACACCACGTGATTCAGGAGGGTGATGGCTAGCGCTCATTAGATTTTAGTCAAAATCGGTCAAAGGTCAAGGTCACAGTGAGGACAATCATCAAAAAAAATTACAACTCGAGAACGGAAGAACCTACCAATGTCAAATTACACCACCTGATTCAGGAGGGTGATGGCAAGCGCTGATTAGATTTTGGTCAAAATCGGTCAAAGGTCAAGGTCACAGTGAGGTCAAACATTCGATTTTTGATGGTTTGGTACAGAATAATCGTAGAAACTTCTGGTTTGCGTCGCTACCTTCCCACGAGACAGCTTTTATTAGACAAGGTCAGAGGTCAAGTTGACGATTTCGTAAGAACCAGTCAATGACTGCTTGTTACTCACAAAATCTAAAGATTTAACAAGTATATTGATGCCTTCCGTTTCTGTTTGTTTGTTTGTTTGTTTGTTTGTAGGCACGATAACTCGAGAACGGAAGAAGCTACCAATGTCAAATTATACCACGTGATTCAGGAGGGTGATGGCTAGTGCTGATTAGATTTTGGTCAAAATCGGTCAAAGGTCAAGGTCACAGTGAGGTCAAATATTCGATTTTTGATGGTTTGGTACAGATAACTTGAGAACGGAAGAAGCTACCAATGTCAAATTACACCACGTGATTCAGGAGGGTGATGGCTAGTGCTGATTAGATTTTGCTCAAAATCGGACAACGGTCAAGGTCATAGTGAGGTCAAATATTCGATTTTTGATGGTTTGGTACAGATAACTCGAGAACGGAAGAAGCTACCAATGTCAAATTACACCACGTGATTCAGGAGGGTGATGGCTAGCGCTGATTAGATTTTGCTCAAAATCGGACAACGGTCAAGGTCACAGTGAGGTCAAACATTCGATTTTTGATGGTTTGGAACAGAATCATCGTAGAAACTTCTGGTTTGCGTCGCTACCTTCTCTAGAGACAGCTTTTATAAGACAAGGTCAGAGGTCAAGTTGACGATTTCGTAAGTACCAGTCTATGACTGCTTGTTTGTTTGTTTTAAGGAACGATAACTCAAGAACAGAAGAAGCAACCAATGTGAAATTACACCACGTGATTCAGGAGCGTGATGGCTAGTGCTGATTAGATTTTGGTCAAAATCGGTCGAAGGTCAAGGTCACAGTGAGGTCAAACATCCAAATAAAAGTTATAACTCGAGAACGGAAGAAGCTCCCAATGTCAAATTAGGCCACGTGATTCAGGAGCGTGATGGCTACCGCTGATTAGATTTTGGTCAAAATCGGTCAAAGGTCAAGGTCACAGTGAGGTCAAACATCAAAAAAATTATAACTCGAGAACGGAAGAAGCTACCAATGTCAAATTACACCACGTGATTCAGGAGGGTGATGGCAAGTGCTGATTAGATTTTAGTCAAAATCGGTCAAAGGTCAAGGTCACAGTGAGGTCAAACATTCGATTTTTGATGGTTTGGTACAGAATCATCATAGAAACTTCTGGTTTGCGTCGCTACCTTCCCAAGAGACAGCTTTTACAAGACAAGGTCAGAGGTCAAGTTGACGATTTCGTAAGTACCAGTCTATGACTGCTTGTTTGTGTGTTTGTTTGTGTGTTTGTTATATTGCCAAAACGAAGTTTTTGCAAGATATGTTCGTCAGCTTGTATGTTTTTTTTTTCATTTTTTCATTTTATTTAATTTTTTTTTTTTTGTCTGTAATCACGTATAAAAAATTCTGCAGAGCACAGTTATCATTGGAAATTTTTGTAACTTCGCATATCAGAGGCCTATTGAGGTCCCTTTCAGCGCATAAAATTTTGAAGGTCAAGGTCAAAGGTCAAGGTCACTTTGTCGCAAATCAGGGGAGTCGACGAAACCCTTATTTTTTGAGTAATTTTGATCGGATCGTCTTCAAACTTCATGGGAATATAGTTCATGGTCTGGCACTCAGCTGATTAATTTTTGGTGGCGATTGGCCTTGACCTTCATATGTTTTTTTTTTATTTTTTGTTTTTTTTTGTCTGTAATCACTTATAAATCACTCTGCAGAGCACAGTTATCATTGGAAATTTTTGTAACTTCACATATCAGAGGCCTATAGAGGTCTCTTTCAGCGCATAAAATTTTGAAGGTCAAGGTCAAAGGTCAAGGTCACTGTCGCAAGTCAGGGGAGTCGACGAAACCCTTATTTTTTTGAATAATTTTGATCGGATCGTCTTCAAACTTCATGGGAATGTAGTTCATGGTCTGGCGCTCAGCTGATTAATTTTTGATTAGCCTTGATCTTCATGGTTAGCGCCTCAGGTCAAACATATTTGACCCCCAGGTCAAATTTTCAAGTTTTAGGAACCATATCATGAAGTACCTCAAATTGAACACCTTGATGAGTGCTTTCTAGATATGTCAAGCTTGAGACATTATGACGTCATTTGGTGACGTTATGAGGCAAAAGCATATTTTTCATGGTTACTCCGTAGAACGATTCTCATCGGAATCTCTCGTAGGCAGATATTCCTCAAGGAGTCGCTCCTGGTGGATAGCAGCTCTGTTCACCTCAGTGTGACCTTAAAGAAGTCACACGTGGTCACCTCTTGGCAAGATACGGGTCTTTTGGTAAAAATCTGACGTTTTGGAGACGTTTTAAGATTGTATAAAAAATATTTCACTCGACGTGTCACGGGTCGTCCCATGATGCAGTGCGCTCGAGCAGACGCGTCGTTGAGTTACGTTAAGGTACAATTGCGTGGAGAAATGGAGATTTTTGCTTCGGTCGACGTTACGATTTTTGATGGTTTGGTACAGAATCATCGTAGAAACTTCTGGTTTGCGTCGCTACCTTCTCCAGAGACAGCTTTTATTAGACAAGGTCAGAGGTCAAGTTGACGATTTCGTAAGTACCAGTCTATGACTGCTTGTTTGCCTGTTTGTCAGTCTGTTTGTGAGCAGGATATCTCAAAAAGTTATGGACGGATTTGGACTTAACTTGATGGACAGGTTGAGTGTGTGACAAGGACGAATTTATTTGATTTTGGTGAAGATCCCAATCCGGATCTGGATCCGAGAATTTTTTGAAGCCATTTTTCACCGTTAAGCGATAGGGGCAAAAACGATTTGTAGCACGATATCTCAAAAGGTTGTTGACGGACTATGACAAAACTACGTGAATGTGTTGGGTAGGTGACAAGAACAAGACAATTCGATTTTGGTTCAGGTCTGGATCTAGTTCCAGCCTATCAGTGGGATACAAAACATTAACTGTTCAGCCTGGCAGGGGTATGCGTTCTCCCAAGTGCCATTCTAGTTCCTTATGTTTGTGTCACCTTGATGGCAAAATATACTACCAAGGGGTTCCATAAAGTATTTGTTGTGCAGTGTTGAGGAAAATTGAATTTTTTTTTTCCAGTGTAGGTACACAATTAAATGGTTATTTTTCCATTGATAATTTTTTTGGGGGGGAAATGGAAAAGGCACTTTTTTGAAATGGAGACATCACTGGCTCCAGAAACAGCCCAAACATTTTCAAAGAGTGATAAAAAAATTTTCCCCACACCGTATGAGAAAACGTTTTTACAGCCATTTTTCCCTGCTGTGCAGGGGTTTGGCTTTTTCTTGAGGCAATGTTTTATGGCCGGATGCCCTTCCTGACGCCAACCCTGGTCGCCTCTTACGACACACAGGGATATGGTACACCTATTCTAACCAGGGCATACACCGGGACCAGTACACTGGCACTCATTTTGCCGACCTCGGAAGGATGACAGGCTGAGTCAACCCCCTGGTGTATTAATTCAGTGGCCCAACGGGGCTTGAACTCAGGACATTTTGGATCCCAAGCCGCTGCCCTAACCACTGCGCCAACACCGTACAAAAACAAAAATTACAGCCACAAACAATTAAATTGTTACTAGCAATTTCTCCAAGCATGATAATTACTATTGATTAAACTTTAACCTGATGGTAGAAGCCAGCTTGGGCCATTGGGTCTGGCTGGGCCCATCGATAACTAGGATGGGGCCAGGAAGTAAATGTTTCTCTGCGATTTGCTTCGCTGAACATTAATGTCCTGGAAGGAACAAACAAGAAAGTAAAGAAGACCATTACAAACTCACAAGGTAAAATAGAGTTAACAATGTCACCCTGAAAGTGGTTTGAAGTTTCAACAGGTCTCACCTGTCCAAGGGCCTTCCCGGTCCACCACCAAGGTCAGCCTGCACGCTGGGCAAAAGGTATGACAGGCGATCCATCAAAGAAGCAGCTACGGGTAGAGCTGCTGCATACAACCCCAACCGCTTCAACTCACTGACTACCGCTCCTGCAACTGTTTTGAGCTGGTAATGAGGCAGGCAAATCTTCACCGTAGCCCACTTGAGAAGAATGCAAGGGTAAGTGCATGCACAAGGGAAAAAAATGACAACAATATCAACAAGCTTCTGATTTTTTTGTGTTTTTTTTTACAACAGAGTGACACATTAAGACAGCCACAAACTGGTGACACCTTGCTAAATCTGTCTCTTGGAGTATGCTCCCCCTTCGTCCCTTCAAATGGCACCACAGCCAACTCCACTCGTGAGTTATTTGGAATGCCTCAATTCGGTATTTGCGTCAAAATCTTATCCCAAACCCTCGTACACAACTACTCCTGGACTCAGTGTCTTTCTTACAGGAGAAAGTTCAGTTTCTGGCAACCCTGACTGATTCTGCAACTGAATTGGACGGTATCAACTCACATGTCCTAAAAACCTGCTCTGCTGCCCTTGCACATCCTCCTTCTGGTCTCTTCACCCTATCGTTTGCCCAAGATCATCTTCCATTTGCTTGTCAGTCAGCCAAATAAAATGCATTACATAAACATGGTGCAAAAACAAATCCTCTTAAGTCAACTTATTAGCTTACTTACACTCATCAGCAAGGGCATTTAATCCATCATTGCAATTGACACCAAACCCTTCCTTTTCTCCAATGGAGTGATCTCAATCCATCCGGTTGGATTCAAAACGCATGACTCTGCTTTGGACATGCTACTTTTTGCCTGCCTCATTAACAATGGTTGGAGTCCCTCAAACTCAGGCATGAGACCAGGGCTGCCTCTCTGGACATACTGTATCTCAGTCCTATTCCTAATCTTCATACATGATCTTTCTGAGTCTCTGGAAAATCCTCTTTACCTCTTCGCTGATGACTCAACCTTCAAACAGAGCATCCTTCAGATAGGCAGACAGCACAGCAATCTTCCTTCACTGCAGACCTTGATAAGATCATGAATGTGTCCAACACTTGGAAAACGTCTTTCAATCCTGACAAATCTCATTTTTACTCTGTCTTTCCAAAATGACCATCTTGAGAACCCTTCCATCTTTAACAAAAATCTTGAAGAAGTTCAGTTACTCAAATGTTTGGCCTTCACCATCAGCCATGATCTTTCTTGGGCAAAACCACATAACTTGGTCTCCAAAGCCAGCTGCCGACAGGGCATCCTTTATCATGTAAAGTCTTTCTTTGGCACATCTGAACATTTATCTCCGTACAAGGCATTCATCCACATATTGATGGAGGACTATTCTCCCCTTTTAGTGTGGTATGAAGAATCACTGAAACAGCTTCCGTAGGATTTTTGTGCGAAAATAGATTTTTTTTTTTTTTGCTGTATTGAGTTGATTTGAAATCCTGCTACTGGAAAATGATGGGGTTCAAATTTTCCGACCCCTCGACCCCCATGGGGGGCCCTTTTTCATCCCGAGACCCCCCCCCCCAACCGGATTGAAAAAATCACAAAAATAACTGCACCAATCATTTTCCCGTGCCTAAAAACCCATAGGAAGAGGTACTATGTGACTGTTTCTGGCTATCATGAAAAGGACCCTGAGTATGACGCCGATTGTCACCGGAAATCTGTAGTAGCCACCAGAAGTCGCTAATAGCCACTTCCGGTCGCTTCGAGAGTGTCATAAATGGAGTCAGTATGATCTAAAACCCCTAAAACGACCCAAAGATCATGAAAATTGAATCATTATTAGCGAAGATAGGCGAGGGGTCAGTCTGGGGAGTCCCGGGATGAAAAGGGCCCCCTACGGGGGGGGGGGGCGTCGGAAAATTTGAACCCCATCATTTTCCAGTAGCAGGACTCCAAATCAACCCAATACAGCAAAAAAAATCAATTTTAGCACAAAAATCCTACGGGATGACATCATACCACACTATTTGGGCTGGTGCCACTACCTCATACGTCAGCTTGATGCCATGGAAACCTCGGTCTTCAAAAATAATTGGTATCTGCCACAATGAAGCGAAGTCTCTGGGCCTATTACTTTTACATTGCACAGGTCGGTGGTCTCTCTGCCAATGATGGTTTCATTTGGACATTAAATCGTGAAAAAAAAAAAAACTTCACAAGACTTTCATTGCATGGGCATATTTTTTAACACAGCAACAACGTCAATATCCATTTATCCTCAGAATGACACTGCAACATTTCTCATGCAAAGACATTTTTAAAATGTCTGAAACAATGTGGAAAAAATTCCTTTCAACATTGAGAAGTGCCTGCTGGTGGGATTCGTCAGTACAGTATATTGGTTGGTCTGGTCTGTTATTCTGTCTGTCTGTGTCTCTCTGTCTGTCTATGTGTATGTCAATCACCTACAGGTCACAATTCCACATCAATCTTTACGAAACTTAACTGTCAGTTAGTGATATGCAATAACTAGAAGCCTATTGTTTTATGAGGTCAAGAGGGTCAAGGTCACATAAGATCATCACTTCTCATCCGATTGAGTTGAAATTTGAACAGGATTTGCATATTGGGTCACCGAAGCCAGTTGTTTTGAGGTCAAAATGTCATGGTTGCATATAATCGTCACTTTCCATTCGGTTGGCTTGAAATTTGAAAATAATTTGCATATTGGGTCACTGAATTGGTTCAAACACGAGTAGCCTATAATTTTTGAGGTGAAAAGGACAAAGGTCAAGGTCGCATCAAATCGACAATATTCATCCGATTGACTAAATTTGAACCAATTTTGAATACTAGGTCACCTAATTCGTTTACCAATCAAAAGCTCGACTATTGTTTTTGACGTCCAAAAGGCAAGGTCGCAGTGACCGATTTTGCAAGTACCGGTAGATGGCTAATTGCTTATTTCTTTGGTTGTTTGTTTGACGTATGTGCATTGCTGAACCGAACGAGGGAATGAGTTGAAAACTGGTGGTTGGACGGGAAGGTTTTCCGTGGGTGTAGGGGAAAAACTTTTTAACTGCCTAAAAACTTCATCAAGAGAATTGAAGTCCACCCCTCTCTTGAACCTCATGGAACTGTTTTTTTTTTTTTTTAAACCGCCGAAAAACCACGTACAGATCATGATATTTTCTATCCCCGTACATGAAGTTTTAAGGTGGTTTAAAAAAAAAAATCAGTTACAGTGGGTTCAACGTAGGGGAGGACTTAAATTCTCTTGATGGAAATATGCATGGCATCACACCAAGACTGGTGGGACCAAGTATTAGAAGTCATACTAAAATACGATAATTCTGGGGTAATTAAGGAATTTGTACGGATGGTTCCTTCACTTGTTTACACAACTTAGAAAAACAAAAAGTTAATTGTAATCTATTCTCACACACACACACACACACACACACACACACACACACACACACACACACACACACACACACACACACACACACACACACACACACACACACACACACACACACACACACAGCATTCACTAGCACAAAGCCAATAACCAAAAAAGTATTACTAAACCATCAAATATTCTGACAAATCTTCATCATTTAATCACAAAAGACTGGTTCCAATAAATCCAATAAAGAAGTGGTTTCCACCATTTCTAGGTGGGCGAACCCCTTCCAAACATTCAAAATTCTGTGGACCACCATGAATGACCATCGTGGTGATGTGATATGTGAGTATCGTTATTACCTCTGCCACTGAAGGTGAAGGTGGTTATGTTTTCACCCCTTTCTGTCTGTTTGTTTGTATACAGGATATCTCAAAAAGCTGCGGACGGATCCCGATGAAATTTTGTGGACAGGTTCGGCGTGTAACCACAATGAGTTGATTTGATTTTGGTGAAGATCCGAATCCAGATCCAACTACTCAAGTTTTTTCAGTGATTCTTCACCATTGAGAGATCGGGCTAAACCGATGTATAGCATGATGTCTCAAAAAGTAGTGGACGGATTCAGATGAAACCTGGTAGACATGTTGGGTGTGTGACAAGGAAGAATTGACTCAATTTTGGTGAAGATCCAGATCCGGATCTGATAATATTTTAAGTGATTCTTCACCATCGAGAGAAAGTGCTAAACTGATATATAGCATGCTATTTCAAAAATGTATTGGGCCCGATATGTTCTCGTGGATCAGGCATTACGTGGTGGAGGTATGCGCTCTACCGAGTGCCCTCCTAGTTTTCACCTACTTTCTTTTTCAACGAGCCTGATTTGTGTTGTTGTTTTGTATATGCAGTCAAGGCTTGTGGAAAAGCTAATACACTGAACAGATCAGGACGCAACAGAACAAAATCAACAGAGAGAGGGGAACCACCAACAGCAGGGTTGAAGGACAAAATATAATAATAATAATAATAATAATAATAATAATAATAATAATAATAATAATCAATAACACCAGTTAATTCATGTAAAAAAAAAACACCAAATAAGGCAGTCCAAAGACTGAAATGTGTATGGTTTACATTGTAAGGTATAAAATAACAGTAATCATTACACAATGATTGCATCGAAATAATCAGAGACAAAAACAATACCAATTGGAGAAAAAAAAAAGAAGAAGAAAAAAAAAAAAAGATTGTGGTCTTACAACAATAATAACATGAACTATTGCACATCTAGAATCACGAGATATTAAAAAAATGGTGGCCAATATGTTGTGGCAAAATGGTGATGAAAACAGACAAGATGTACAACCAATAACGTACTCATGATAACGAGGTCAACAAAGTAGTGAGGTAGGGAATGGTTGGCATTTTATACCTTTGCGTTCTACAATGGAGAAGGTCAATAAAGAAGATAACCTCAGTGGCTGTTTCTCAAGCAAAATAGAGGGAGACTTTGAAAAACAATGGGTGTGGGGAAGAATGATGGGTAGTGGAGGACGCATGGGGTGGACAAGATGGATACAGAAGCACTCTCAGGAAGGAAAACAGGAAATTTGGAAAGAGGTGGGCTTGCGGCCAAGGGAGGGGATGTTGATGGGGGTATAAAATATCATGATCTGAAATGGTGGTGAATCGCTGTCTTGAAGAGTTGGAGGGAAGAATGAGATTGAAGAGAATGTTGAAGTTGGTCCCACAGTTGGGGATCGGGGGAAGAGGAATAAATGAATGGAGGTGAGCAGTGATTCTGGATTTTGGGAGTTTCACCAGAAGGGGGTTGATGGTAAACCACGTGCGTCATGCAGAAACCCGGAGGGTGGGGGTGGGCTGGTGGGAGGAGGGAGCAAAGCACAGAAAGAGCAGAAGGTGCAAGGCCAGAAAGGAGGCAGAACAACACAGAGACCAACGCCCTGTCTGGGATGGGAAAGTGAGAGCCCCGTAGACTCAGCCTCATCGTGGGAGATTCCAATAATCATGAAGGCTTTGGTTTCCATGGTGTCAAGCTGAGCAAGGTGTGAGCCAAGTGTGCCAGCCCAGAAGGGAGATCAGTACTCCAACAAGCTGAGGATGACGACCGTGTTGGTGGATAGGAGTTAAAGTGTGCCAATAAAGGACTTTGTATGATGCAGGACGCGCAGTCGGTGACTGGCTTTGAAGGCAAACTTTGAAATGTGGTTTCAGACAGTTTTTTTTCGGAAAGATGGAGAGCGAGTGTGAGATTTGTCAGGATTAAAAGATATATTCCAAGTGCTTGACCAGTTTGTTATTTTTTTTCTCAAGGTTTGAAAAGAGGGAAGAGGCTGCTGCTTGTCTCTCTGAAGCATAAGTGATGTCACGGCAGAGGGTGGAGTCGTCAGAAAATAGATAAAGGGGATTTTCCAGAGTCAGATAGATCATTAATGAAAGTTAAGACGAAGACTGGGCATGGAATACTGCCTTGAGCCACTCCAGCCAAGACAAGGAGAGGAGATGAAAGGATTCCATTGGGAGGCACACGTTGGTTATGAGGGTAAATGAAGTCAGTAACCTAAGTTGGCCGCGGATGTAGGGTCCGGCAATATATTGAAATACCAATTATCCCAGAATAATTTTTCATATCGATATACTGGTATTGGAATTTTGAATACACTGGTATACCGAGAAAACCGGAATGAAAAAAACTAGAATCAGTGATGTGGGGTAACCGGTGATGAGCTGACGGGGTGAGGCGGGAACATTGAGGATGTGGGGTAAGTGAGGAGGGATACAGAAAGGGGGGACACGAAGCTTTAAGAGAGTGGGGGCAGGCGAGGGGAGTGGAAATCGTGGACATGAAGTGGAGGGATGCCGATTTTAAATTTCCAAATTTGACAAACGGAGATAAAGATTATGGAATAAGAAGTAATAATTATTGTTGAAGGCACGGCAAAAGGTGGTGATGAAGGTTGCAGAAGGTTGGTGGACCGAGCGATTAGCAGACAGACCGTTTTGGAAAATATCTCCAAGAACAAAAAGAAGAACAAGAAGAAGAACAAAAAGAAGAACAAAAAGAAGAACAAGAAGAAGAACAAGAAGATTGTGATGAAGAAGTAATACGTGTGTAGTCCTCCTGATGGAGAAATAATGAAAGTGAAGCATTTTAAAATGTTTTTAAATGCTTTGAAAGGATGAAGGAAGAAGCGCATATATTCAATGAACACTCGGTTTGGAGATACTGTCGGACGCCGCTATTGGCGGATTCGCTATTTGCACACCTTGTGTATTTGTGGTTTATAAAATGCGACCCACTTCGAGATTCACAGCCATGTGCTTCACATATTCACGAGAGTTTTTTTTTTTCCATGTTTTCGCGGTTTTTCATGGGACTTTTGATTTTCGCTTATGAATCACAAGCAGCTGGGAACCTATCCCCCGTTTTCCAGTGAAACAATGACCCGACATTCGCGGATTCAACATTTGCAACATTTTCCAGGAATGTATCCCCCGCAAATAGCGTTGTCCAACAGTATTGAGAAAGGGAGGAGGTTGTTTTTTGTTTGATTTTATTTCTTCAAGTGAGTTGAAGAAATAGGGTAATGGTGAGGAGGTAAAAGTAAAATATTTATGAAGAAATAAGCCAAACGAGGAATGCGGAGCCAAAAGGGACACAGATTTTTCACAGTTGCTAACCGAGGAACAGTTAAAGTAGGCCTTAAACAACACGAAAACAAATTTGGCGAATACAGCACAAAATGGAAGGGCACTCGGTAGAACGCATACCTCATCCAGTAGAACATATCAAGTCCAATAATTCTTTGAAATATCATGCTATATATCATTTTTGGCCCCATCTCTCAATGGTGAGAAACTTTGAAACTTAAAAAAAAAATTATAAAATCCTCGTATCGGATCTGGATTCGGATCTTCACTAAAAAATCTCTTCAATTTGTCCTCGTCAACCCCCAACCTGTCCACCAAGTTTCATCCGAATCCGTCCACAACTTTTTGAGATATCGTGCTTTATATCGTTTTTAGCCCCGATCTCTCAATGGTGAAGAATCATTTTAAAAATTCCAGTAGTCGGGTCTGGATCCGGATCTTCACCAAAATCTAATCAGTTTGTCCTTGTCACACACCAACCTGTTCACAAAATTTCATCCAAATCCATCCGCAACCTTTTGAGATATACTGCACACAAACAAGCAAACACAGACAAGGGTAAAAACATAACCTCCTTCCACCTTCAGTGGTGGAGGTAACAAGGTACAATTTAACACAAAATATTGGACAGGAAACAACAACAAAACGGAGACAAATATATATTGTTGCATCAACGGCTTAACGAACGTCAAGCTCTTCATGGCGGGACATTAAAGTCCGGCGATGTTGCGATTGGCTCAACTGGGGTGTTCCGAATTAATGGCGGAGAGCGCGCGTGCGGGTCGTGAGGAGAGACAGGAGAAACATTAAAGCATTTAAACCCAATTGGTTTATTTCCCAAACCACAATAATCAAAAGAACCAGGTATGATGTAATCGCAACGGAGGAGATGACGGCAAGTTGGGATTTGGAAGAAAGGGAAATTACCGAATCGATAACAAATAATTATGTGCAAGGAAGTAAAAGAAATCTAAAGCAACTAGGCACCACACTGCGAACTCAGTCACATACAAAAAGGGGTCAAAACCAGGGGATTCAGCTCTAGGGCAGCGGAGACGGGGACGACGACGACGACAAGGCGAGCGGACGATGGGCAGGATGATGAGGAGACGAAGCACATGGGCAGGTCGACAAAACGGGGCAAGGCAGGAACGATGAAATGGGCAGAGGCGGATGAGCAGGCAAAGAATTAAGACAGGCACAGGCAGGCAGAGGCTGGCAGAAGCAGGCAAGCATGATGACCTCCTCAGTGCGGGGAAGCTAATGATATTTTCCCCATCCATTCTCCCGCCCCACCACCCTTTCCCACTGTCTGCACCGAGAGCCTCAGATTGGTGACCAATGTCGTAATATGTATGGTGTGTGTTTAAAACATATATTTGTGCTTTGGCTTGACATACCAAGAACTTACCTTTGCTACTTTGTGGTTTACAGGTGGTTCCTGCGTTGCAATTTTTACTCCTTCCCTTAACTGGCCCATGAAGTCATCACAACCTTCTGTCCCAGACACATCAATTTTTTTCTGACATACTGACAGCAGCTGCTGTGCCTGTGAAAAAGCACAATTTCTATCGTCAAATAATACAGTCAGTTTCAACACAAAAATCACAACAATGTCTCAATTCCCTTAAAAAGAGCCCCTATTATTAGACAGTGAATGCTAAGTAATTAGCACATCACAAGTTCGTTAAAAAGGTTAATAACAGGAAAAAGTAAGATCATTAAAGTGAATTTAACGCTTGTTAACACATTTAGAAAGCATTTATCAAATTCCACAAGCAATTGGATTGCTGGAACTGCAAGGCAGAAGCTGATGTTGGTGATTAACCTCCGCTGCGGTATCAGCAACACAAGAATAACCAGAGCCTCCGACTGCCATCCCTTCAGCAACTGTAATCACATCTATGATAACCAGTCAGCGTGTTTAAATCCATTGTTGCTCTTGCCTCATAATGGTGTGACCCTCGGTTGAAATCCAATATACTGTGTTAATTTGCCCAATAATGTCTCCATGTTATTTTTCCCACAAAGGCGTAATGATGTCTTATTGTTGACTAGCAAATACAACCCCTCTCTTCGCGAACAGTGGTGTGAAGGTGAGCTGGGGGTGGAGAAAGAGAAAGGGATAAAGAGGGGGGAGGGGAGGCAGAGAGGACGGAGGGAAGGGAGGGAGGGGCGGGGAAAGGAGGGAGGCGAAGCGAGGAGTGGGTGAAGAAGGAGAAGCGAGGAAGGGGAGAAGAGCGAGGAAGGGGAGAAGAGCGAGGAAGGGGGGTGGAGGTGGGGAGAGCAACACCTCACGAAACGTTGCTATAAACTGCAGCAGGGAGGGGGTGTGTGTGTGTGTGTGTGTGTGTGTGTGTGTGTGTGTGTGTGTGTGTGTGTGTGTGTGTGTGTGTGTGTGTGTGTGTGTGTGTGTGTGTGTGTGTGTGTGTGTGTGTGAGAGAGAGAGAGAGAGAGAGACAGAGACAGAGACAGAGGCAGAGGCAGAGGCAGAGAGATAGACAGACAGAGAGATAGACAGACAGAGAGAGACAGACAGAGAGACAGAGGTGTGGGAGAAAAGTGCTGCATTTTATTTGGAGGGGGGAGTGAAGAGGGGACAGACGGTGAGGGGTGGATGTGGCGTTAGTAAAAAGAATGATATGTTTATGTTTAATGACCAAACACAAATAAATAAAAAATCTCATGTCAGCATAGCTGTACACACAATAACACAACAGAGTTTGTAAAGTAATCCGCTGGCACATCTGCAAAAACATTGAAATCCCAGTTCAAGAAAATCTGTGGGAACATTAAACAAAAGCATGGAATGAAAATATTGAAATACTGCGCACGTACGACCTCGTGATCCCATCGAGCGTGAACATCGAAAACAAAGCATTGCGACCAGACATCACACTTGGGTACAAAAAATGAGAGAAGGCGGCATTGCAAAGTGAGGTGTTAATACCAGATATTTTGGACTAAACAATGCAGAAATCAAGAAAATGACCAAACACCAAGACCTCAAGAATGAAGTGAAAAGATCCCGGAAGCTGAAGAATGCCAATGTTGTACCAGGGTTAGTTGGACCAACAGGAATGATGACAAAGAACCTCACAGAGATCTTAAAAACCATCCCCGGGAATATTATTTCAAACGAATGACAGTGGAAGCTGTCCTGGGCTCAGTGACGATCCTGAAGAGAACCCTCAGCACAAAATTTTGAAAACAGAAAACTTCACAGCTTGGTCCGTGGATCGTGACCCCTTACCGAAATAAAGGTGGATACTTTGAGCCCGCCCTGGGAGGACTATATTCCACATTCTGAAACCCGCATATGTAAATACCAATCAACGGCACGTGTGCATACACACACACACACACACACACACACACACACACACACACACACACACACACACACACACACACACACACACACACACACACACACACACACACACACACACACACACACACACACACACACACACACACACACACACACACACACACACGTCCAAATGCCATTGTGGTAATACAGTTTATGTACATACACACATGTGCAAATGTACACACGTATCAAGTAAATAAAAACGACCAACACAAAGATTTACCTTGAAACAGCGTTCTTTGAAAGAGGACTTAAAGTGGGTAATTAGTGAAATTCAATTAAAAAATGTACCAAGCCAGAAAATACAAAATGTCGATCTATACTTGATGCCTTCACAGCTAAAACAAACGTGGCGAACACCTGGTCATATTGACCTTATTGATTTTTAGCTCGCCTGTTCGAAGAACAGAGAGCTATAGCGATACCCCCGGCGTGAGCATGAAAATGTTAATTTTTTTGTATTACGGAAAAACTCCTCGACGGATTTCGACGAAACTTGGTGGGGGGTGAGGTATGGTCCAAGGATCATGCCATTAGATTTTGGACTTAGTAACCCCCGCCACTACAAAAAAAAATTGTTAGAGAAAAATTTTTTTTTTTGCATTTCTACATGTTTTAAGTGTTTTCCACCCCCCCCCCCCCAAAAAAAAATTGTTGGAGAAAAAAAAATTTTTGCAACTTTTTTTTCAACAAAATTTCGATTTCTTTTTTTTTGCATTTCTACATGTTTTAAGTGATTTCCAACCCCCCCCCCCCAAAAAAAATGTTGGAGAAAAGAACTATAACTGTCAGCACTGTTGACATCATATTTAATGAATAAGATAGAAGGTTCACTTGAGTGACCCAGGAGTATTGGCGGCGGAGGTTTTGCACTTTCCCAAGTGCTCCCCCTCTAGTTTCCTTTCTAATGTTTTTATCTACCACACTATTTTTTATACGCCCGATATATATATATATATATATATATATATATATATATATATATATATATATATATATATATATATATATATATATATATATTGGGGCGTATTATGTGATACCGGTCGTCCGTCCGTCTGCCTGTCTGTCCGTCCGTTCCTGTCCGCACTCTAACTCCCAAAGTTTTCAACTTTGACGTTTCATATTTGGTACATAGGTACAGACTGTGGAGCCGTTGTGTCACGACATACCTTTGTCATCTAAAGTGGTTGCCATGGCAACCGGGATGCTGTTTTCCATCCGTTCCTGTCCGCAGTCTGTACCTATGCACCAAATATGAAATGTGAAAGTTGAAAACTTTGGGAGTTAGGGAGACGAACATACGTTCGTCATCTAAAGTGGTTGTCATAGCAACCAGGATGCTGTTTTCCATCCGTTCCTGTCGGCACTCTAACTCCAAAAGTTTTCAACTTTCACGTTTCATATTTGGTACATAGGTACA
The DNA here is from genome assembly GCF_056783735.1 of Eptatretus burgeri. Taxonomy (NCBI): domain Eukaryota; kingdom Metazoa; phylum Chordata; class Myxini; order Myxiniformes; family Myxinidae; genus Eptatretus; species Eptatretus burgeri. The sequence goes on from NC_140967.1 coordinate 39,084,384, forward strand.
GACTGCGGAGACGTGTGTTGCGACATACGTTCGTCATCTAAAGTGTTGCCATGACAACCAGGATGCTGTTTTCCATGTAGTAGCACAATTCTGTATATACCTTCTTGTTAGGGCATATATTGTGCTCACTTGCGCTCTTGTTACTGATTACAATATACAAATACATATATTGCTTTATAATTATACTTCACTGCAATGCTTTATAAAAAAATATTAATTATTAGACTCGTCTTTTAAAAACAATAAATGTATAAACAGGCGAGCATTAGGTGGCTTTGACACCAACTCTGGTTTAATATGCATCGATGTCGAAGCGAGAGGTGTATTCCAAATGGAGTTCACACAAAGCGATCCTTGCACATTTTCAGTGGAAGACATACCTCCCAAAGCATCCACTGCACGGCACCATGGGACCCAACAAAGGCAGAAACGTATGTCTAATCGATGTGAGATTGAAAGCACGTGTACTTTTCTCCAAAACGAACGATGAAGCAGGTTGGTAAGCACTCGCCAAGTGGCTTAAGCATTCAAGCAAGCACTCCAACAAAACAGCCGATATGAAACGGCTCGCTTGGCACACAATTGGCAATCACCGAACCGTCATATTAAACATACAACTCCCGGAGACGACAGAAATATCACATATGTCCAAATTTGACAAATGAACACTTTTCTCAGAGTCAGAACTGGTTGTAAATTCGATTCTGGAGCTTAAATTTTGTAATTTGTTTTAGTTACTCGTGGTGAACGCGTATGGGGAAATGAAATAAAACAACGAACACTGGCTGACGTCTCTGGGCGTTTATAAGCATTGTGATGCACCCAGCGATTCATAGCTATGATGAACAGCTTGTTACAAGTTGCGGCCTGCTCCACATCAAGTCAGAGTAAGGTTGAGAAGGTCAAAAAAGATGGCGGCTTCAGACCCCAGCGAGGTTACCCAGGAAACGACTTAAGACCCCAGACAGTGAGGTGGCCGAGGATCGCTTGATGAAGGGCATAATTAAATTAGGCCGTTAATTACGTTCAAAAGAGGTGTTTTAATTAACGCAAACACCCAATTTTCACTCTTACACTTCCTTGGGGTTTTCTTGGTATGCCTGCAAAGTTTCAGGCTGCTAGGTTTCATGGTTTTGGAGTTATGGACACACACACACACACACACACACACACACACACACACACACACACACACACACACACACACACACACACACACACACACACACACACACACACACACACACACACACACACACACACACACACAACGCCTTTTATTGGTATCGATTTATTTTAAAGGCGTTAATACTATGTGAACAATAAAATGACAGATTCCCAGAGAAATGGTACACTTTCTGAAGCTTCATAGTCTCTCCAGAACACCAACAGAGAACAAAAGACAAGATATTTCAATACTCTGTGCATCTATATGATGAGATATTAGAGGGACATTAAACCAATAAACCTCATCAAGCTTAAATTTTGTGATTTTTCCTCTTTCGTTAACAATAGGCTAGACAACTCCAATTACATTGTGCAGTGGATTTGACGGTTGGCATTAGGTTGTATGCCTGGTGTTGGCTTAATGGTTAGGGTGGTGGGCTTGGGATCCTTGGATCCTGAGTTCAAATCCTGCTCGGCTGTTGAATTAATACCAGGTGGGGTTGACTCTGCTTGTCATCCTTCTGTGGTCGGCAAAATGAGTGTCAGCATGCTGGTATACTGTGTCTGAATGATGACCCGTCCAGAATTGTGTCTTATCGCCTCGGAGACTGCATCGGCAGCACCAACGCTCTGCACAGAGTATGGTCCCAATGGATGGATGGACTCCATTTTTGCACTTTAACAGTTTAATATCAAAATTTAACAATGGGAGCCAATACTCTTTACAGAGCATGGGAGCGTTTACGTCTGGTCACAAAACGTTTCAAGGCCAGTACCAATACTGGACATAGACGGTTACTCGATCACAGTTGATGATATAATTAAAATATATTGGGATGACTAATTAAACAGATTTAATGCATTGCGGTCAAATAGCAAATGACTGATTTCACTCTTCTTTATATTGTGTGCAGGTAACATAAGACTCCATTTATCAATGCAATAAGGCAAGATATTTAAGGGTGAACAGTGAAGTGTGTGCTGTGCATTGATCAAAATAAGAGAAAGGTAACACAGTGGAAAGCAATCAACAATAAGACTTTAAGTCATGCCTCAGACAGAGGTAGTTCCAGCTGTACATGGTCATCTTGCTTGTTGACAGGAGGCTGCAATGCAGTGTCCAATAGCAAAATGCCGTTGAGGTCTTTCCTGCAGCCCACTGCATAGCCGTCTGTAAACACTACCTTGTCTACTCCAGGCAGGTAGTGGCAAGAAATCTGCTGCCCTGGCTTTGCTAAGCAGTGCAAATAGGAGAGGGAGAAAGGGAGAAAGAGAAGGCACATCATTTTCAAACGTTATTCATTACATTCAACCTGAAACAATAAAATTGATGAAAAAAAAATCAACATTTATAATTATTTAATGGTAAAATACATATGTAACCCAACTTTTTTGTGGAGTACTGTACTCCAGAAAGAATCATGAGACACCAAGCAGAATCTACTCGAACAGGAATGTACAAAATGGTCATTAAACATTCATTTCAATGGCTTTTACCAATCAATAACGAGTATAAAAAGCTCCGAGTACAAACAAAGACCAACAAGGTTTGCACAGTGAACAGTGTTGCTCGTCAACTACACATCAAAATAAAAACGTACAATTAGACAAGGTTTAGCCTGGTGTTGGCTCAGTGATCAGGGTGGCTGGCTTAGGATCTTCAGGTCCCAAGTTCGAGCCCCGTTGGCTGCTGAATTAACACCAGGTAGGGTTGACTTAGCACGTCATCCTTCCGACATCGGCAAAATGAGTACCAGTGTACTGGTAGAGGGGCACAGCAATAGCGGCACAGCCGCCATTCCAAGAAACGACAGCTACCCAGCAGCCAAGCTGCCATACGCAAGAACAGAACAGAACAGACACGGTTTTCCGCGTGCCGAGCAAATACTGACAAACATTTATGAATTTCATACTCTATGCCAAAAATGCTTTTCAAACATCACTCAGAGGCTGCCAAAACAGCCAAAGTGAAACATATTATCAAAGTTCTCCAACACTTAGGGTCACCTTCATTCCCATTGAAAATGAATAATTTAGGATTGAACAAGGTAATCCAGAAGCATTTATCTAATTTAGATGCGAGAAGAACATTACATTTACTCAGTTAATGAAATACATACAAGTTTTAGTTCAAATGTTTGTCACAAGAAGAAGCAATAGTACAGATGAAATCAAGAACATTATCAACGTTTAGTTGTGCTCGGTAAACAAGGAAATACAGATTATTACAAGGACCATCCCAAAAGTTTGTCACCCTGACTTGGTACCGACATAGACATAGTTACACTGACAAACCTATCAAATCGTGTCACATAATTCTACGTATCTCAGTGCTCTCCAATGCATTTTGCCCGGCAATCAACAAACTTTCAAACCTAAACGCAGACACCTTCCTTCTGGAATGTTCTTCGCACAGTAGACGTGCCTGTGTGTTGAAAGAGTTGCATAAATTTACTCAGCATTTAATGTGCATTTTTATTTAATAAGGGAATTTTTCAAAGAGAATGCATTTCCACAAATTAAAAGGAGAGAGAAGACAACGGTGCACCATCGCAAATACAAATGCTTCCCACCCAAGGCGAAGTTGAAAGATGGCAAAAGGTTCTACCATGATTGACCCAATGTCAAATTTTTAGTTAAATTTGTCTTATCCATTTTCTCCACTGTGACCATAAATCGCCCACCCCCCGGGGCATGAGGGGCATTCCATGTCAAGTGTACACACCATCCCGACACTAACACCTCATTTTTGCCATATGTTGGTCATTTATTCACTTCGGTGAAAAAAAACTCAATATACCAACTTTTAGACCTGTGGGCCCACCGGGGCCCATTTTAGGGGCCCCCCAAATTTGGGCGCCACCGGCTGCCCCACAATCTTCCAGAGGCCATATCACAGGTTGTAGTGGTCCGATTTGGCTGATCTTGGTATCAAAATGCTCGTAAAAGCGAGATCTTTCGAATCGCGTAAAGTAAAATCACTCTGAAACAGCAATTCAAAAAGTTATAGTTTGGGGCGCCCTTTGACCTTGGGCCCCCACTCCCCAACGAAACCGATGGTCCCAATTTTTGTGTGTGAGAATACCCCCTTCATAGACTCCAACACCTCAGCATAAATGAAAATGGGATCTCAAAGGGTTCAAGTGTGATGATGGTTTTATTGTTCGGAGACTCGGCTGCTGGACACAATATTTGAACACAAGATTTCCAATACACTATAGATCAGTATATTGCACATAAATTTTCCACATGCACATGCAGGAACTGGAAGCGATACTAGTATGAGTACGAGTTTTTCCTAGCATATTATAGTCAAGATTCTTTGCCAACCAATGTTTTATTTGACAGCTGCGTTTCTTTTTTACTGATTGTGGAGGTTCTACCTGTAGCAGTTTTTGCTTCTACGGAAAGAAGTACATCAGAAATGTCGAAAATGCAGTGATCTTCAATGTCAGGAAAAAATAAACTATTTGTGGGCCCATTTGGATGAAGAAAATTCACTTTCACTTCATGAGTGTCCTGAAAGGCTTCCATGATGCAGGCAAGCCACCATTTTCCATCATAGTGCACTGTGACATAACCTGAGAGTTTCCCGTTAAAAGTTGGTGTAGATTTTGAAATAGCTGACTCGATACAGTGTTCCTCAATAAAGGTTGAATTCGCGTACTTGAAGAGCAGTTTCAGAAATAGGGATGAAAGCATGAAGTTTTTGAGTTCCGGCTATGATTTTGGCCGTTTTTAACCTTTCTTCCAGATTTCGTTGTTCCACGTGATACGCCTCTTGGATCCCGTAACCGAACTTCATTTCATTCAAACCATTTTCAGCAAAGGCGAAAAGATCTTTTGGAGAAATGATTTCACTGTCGTAAGGTCTACGCAGGCTCTCACGTGTTGCTTCTCGTTTGACTGTACCTCCCACGCCATCTGAAGGGCCCTTGCCATGACTTGTGGCAAAAAAATGCCATTCTGCATCAATACCATACTCTGATTTGTGACGACATAGGTTTATGAAGGCTTTGCAATTCTTATATTGGCCAGCGCAACCGTCTGAGAAATAGTAAAATTTATTTACATTTCCAAAGCTGGATTTCAAGTGTTCAATGAGCATTCTTTGGAAGAGATGGACTGAGACAACGTCGTGAGTATTGCATTCTGATATAATCGTGAATGAATCGTGGTTTAATTTGCTATCGTCCGATTTGAAATGGTAAACGCAAGGGTGAATTGTCGCTTGAGAGCAGTTCCAATGGAATCCTTGGGCCGCATCCTGTATGACAAACGAATAGTTCCAGCTCTGAGAAGTCTCCAATAATGACAAATTCTCCTTCACCGATTTCGTCTTACTTATTTTTCAGAAACTGAGATTGGGCCTTGGCAATGAAGTTGTGTCTCACTAATTTCACCGCACGTTCACAGAATTGATTAATGAATTCTTCCAAAGGCAGGACCATGGAGCTCAGTTCAGATCTGTCGGTGGATGTTCACCGTCTAAACTGAATTTCATCAATATCCTCTAGTTCATAAGCACTCAGTAGCTCGGTTTTGAAGTCTTCAATTGTTGGGCAACTTTCACAAGTTCTGAAATAACATGCCGGTTGTGCTGGGTTACAAACTATGCATGATATCACATGATGATAGCAAGGAAGTTCAGCTATCTGTGGCATTTTGGAACCAAACATCATGAGTTTCACATTTTGATGTATCGTACATACACACATACAGTGTGTACCGCCTGAACCGGCCAGGACACACTCCGAGGGACGGAGCATGGTGAACTTCGCGAATCCAACTTTCAAGCCAGGGTTCTTCTCTTTGAATTTCTGAAACAGATCCTTGAGATTGTTTAGTACCAGGCGCTTTTGAATCGTCTTTTCCATGTTCATTCCTGACCACCACACTGTCCTTTTTTCCCAGCATTATTCAGCTGACTTCATCACTTCGGTAAAATTCGGTTACGGCGGATTTCACTTCGTCAGGCAATATTTTACCCTGTTTGGGATTTGGAGACGATAGCATACCATTTTCTTTCTCTAAATTTTTGGCTTGCACAGCCATTCTTTGGGAGCAACTGAATTCACTCATCATCCCTCTGATGCTCATATTCCTAGCAAATATTGTCAGTATACGTATTTGCTCTGAACGGCTCGAAACAACGTATTTTTCTTTCAGGCTTTTGATCACCTCTGGCATGCAGTTTTCATCACATTTTGATGCTGTATTTTGTTTTCTCTGCAGTGCTTGATCCAGCAACTAGTTCTAATTTCTTTCGCACAGAATCTTCCACTTTACTTCGCTTTTCAGGAATGTTCCCTGGGTTCCTTTCCGCCTTTCGTTTGTCGAATGGGCTTTCGCCTATGATCGATAACGACTGGTTTAATAGGTCAACTTCTGCTTCTCGCTCAAAAGCCTCCTCGTCCTCATCTGTCGAAATAGATTCTGCAATGCCTTCGATAGTACCTTCTGATGATAATTTCGAACTGGTCGAAGATGATTTTTCAATACGCTCTGGTGACAATTGAGAAAGTTTTTTTTCTGCACAAAGTACAAAGTCTGTCATCTTTTTTCACCTTTGAAGAAAATTTCATCAACATATCATTTGACACATTGCGAAGATCTTTTCGTTGTTTCGTTTTATGGCAGCTGAACGGATCACAACAGTATTTTCGGAACTCCTTTCGATCTTCAGTCGCCTTGCTTACTGCAAAATATGCAAAAACTGAGATTAGCCCATTTATAACTTAATTTGATGATGGTTATACAAAAAATGTACACTTAAAAATCAATAGACACAATATGCAGAATAATTTTTCACAAGTGATGCAATATATATATATATATATATATATATATATATATATATATATATATATATATATATATATATATATATACAATAGTCCAGAGATGATGATTGTCAATTTCAGACATAAAGTTGCTGGTGACATCATTGGAACGATGACGGAAAACGTCGCCCAATGTCGAATCAAGAATTAGTGATATGTGGACCCCAAACAATATAACCATTATCACACTTGAACCCATTGAGATCCCATTTTCATTTATGCTGAGGTGTTGGAGTATATGAAGGGGTATTCTCACAAGAAAAAATCAGGATCATCAGTTTGGCTGGGGAGCGGGGGCCCAAGGTCAAAGGACGCCCCAAACTATAACTTTTTGAATCACTGTTTCGGAGTGATTTTACTTTTTGCGATTCGAAAGATCTCGCTTTTACGAGCATTTTGATACCAAGATCATCCAAATCGGACCACTATATTTTGAAGACTGGAAACCTATTTGGCAACACACACACACACACACACACACACACACACACACACACACACACACACACACACACACACACACACACACACACACACACACACACACACACACACACACACACACACACCAACAACCTGTGATATGGCCACTGGAAGATTGTGGGTCAACCAGGGGTGCCCAAATTTGGGGGGGGGGCTAAAATGGGCCCTCAGGTCTGAAAATTGACACATAATGTTTTACTGTGGATACAAACACTTGCACGAAAAAAAGAGTGAAATCTGAGACAATGTGTCAAAATTTCGCTTAAAAATGTGTACACTTGACATGGAACGCCCCATGAACCAAGGATCAAATCCCCCCAAAAATTGTTTAATACATATTTCATGTGTCTCTCAATGTTGATTTCAAAATGTTTTAAAATGTCCCCATAATTGCGCTTGATATTCGATACTTTGACCCCCCACCCCAACCAATCCCCCACCACAAGGGGTGACACTAAAAATTATACCGCTCTCGCATCTTCTTGCCATGTGTTGATCAGATCTACCAAGTTTGGGAAATTTCTGCACAACCGTTTAAGAGGAGATAGCGTGACGGATGGACAGACAGATGGACGTGATTACAACATACCCCCGTTTTTTTGAAAAGCATGGGGATAGTAAGAGTTTGGATTGCCTGCTTTGTTGAAGCGATGTTCCATGGCCCCACACTTTTGGTACAAGATGCAATAATTGTATTTCCCGAAAAAAAAATTACACTGAAAGAGAGCGAGTTATTACCCCCCCCCTGCTTTAATAACGGGGGGGGAGAAAAAGAGGGGGGATATTGTTCGTCAGCTCCATCTGTCTGTCCGTCCGTCATACTATCTCATCCTAACCAGTTGAGCAGAAAGTCACCAATCTTGTTATGATCACCACATGGCAAGAAGGTGCAAGAGCAGTATCAGTTTTGGCCTTGCCCCTTGGAGTGGGGTCAAAAGATCAAATACCAAAAAAAAATGCCATTACGGGGACATTTTAAAACATGTCCTGATATTCTAAGCTCACATGGCATGGGATGGAAACATAACCTATTTAAGGGATATTAAAGTGACTAGTGTGTTTATTTAAGCAACTTTTTGAGTCACGTTTTGGGATAAGACATTGACTCATTGGGGTCATGCAAAAAAAGACTCCCAAAAGTTTAGTTAGACTCGGAGGAGCGGGTACTCTTTTGATTCAAATTTCAGGAAGATATTTGTGTACCATCAGACCTTTGCTAACCCTGGAGTGGATGGGGGGGGGGCTTCTTTTCTGAAGCCCCTATTCAGATCTGGCTCATGAACAACGACCTTTCACTCAATAAGGTACAAAAAGCGTGCCAGAACTTTGAGGATGACCCTCACAGATGTGTATGATGGCCCCCATCTCAGCATTCCAGAATACCTTAATCCACTTCCAATGAAAAAAAATGTGGAACAAATAATAGGTTAAGGCCACAGCAAAATATGCAGATCAACAGAATGTTTACAGCAGACCTTTGTGCAAACACACTACTTATCAATTCAACCCAAAATGAACTTACTTTAAATGAACTTCAAACATGAACTTACTCTGCAAAGCTCTCAACAATTCTTGAATGTTCAAAATTGCTTCTCAGTGAAGTGAAAACTTTAGGATTTATTTCTTCTTCTTTCATCTGGAGCACATTGGCTGAAGGTGTGTCTGTGTTGCTGATGCAAAGCCCTCCTCTGCAGGTTAAATGTGCCTTTTTAGTGCGAGCAGGTGGAAAAAAGAAACTTGCTGGGAAAGCCGACTGAACCTGCCCTGGCATCGATAGCTCAAGGGTCACGAACGGGTTCGCCTGGCCCACGGACTAGGCCGCAGACCAATAGCAAGTGAGAGAGGAGGGGAGGGGCGTGGAGGGTCATTAATGACACCCAGGGGATGAAGGACGGAGCAAGGGCAGAAGCACCAGGAGAAGCCTGAATGCTCTTGAGGAGAGCTGTGCGATTTGCTTGCTCCTGCCACACCAAGAGCCACACCCTGTTCGCACCAGAGCCACACCCTCTCCTCTGGCTAGACGATGGAAGTGATGGAATGTTTCCCTACTAGAGCGGCTAGGACCTTGCCCATTCTGCAGTGCCCTGCCGGACACCGTACGGAGTGAATGATTGGGCCTTCAGGCATATAAATAATTAAGGCCTACATTTTTTCGTTGATTTTGGGGGTGCGTATGATTAGGTAGAGGGTTAAGGGATTTATTTATTACATATGCATTTTGCTGCATTACTTCCTTCTATTTCCTCTCCCCGTGCCATTTGTATAATAAACCTGATTTAGTCTGGGGTGAATTCTGCTAGTGCTGTTGGCTTCATTTGGTGGCTCCATGGAGTCCCGTTAAGGGATTGTTTGGTTGTGATCCACACCGCAAGTAAGATCGCGTCACGTGGCTCAAGTTGCTCAGCCTAAATTAGATCGGTCACGTGACGCCTATTTGCACAGCACTGGGCTGCTTCAAGACTTCCAATATGCATGGTAGCGCGATCGTTAGACGCAGATCTGGCAGGGAGGTTTTGAGGCGGTCGACTGTTACGGTCGCTTTCACGTGACCCTCCGGATTATAACAGGGAGACCGGAACGATGGGCGGCTGCAACAATACAGAGCGTCAGCTTAACCCTGGAGTCAATTACAAAATGTACTTTCATTTTTCCTGTCAACCAGGAGTTTTCACGAAGGAGTAACTTAACGGATCCATCAAGAAATCAGCCAACAACAAAGCAGCTGGTCGAGATAGCATACCAGGAGTCTGGAAAAGTAGAGCCTCAGATAATCCTCTGCTTAAAACTTGCAATATCCGCCTTGATGGAGATAAGCAAAGCATCTGGTTAAAGACAAAAAGTGCAAGAATACCTAACCCTAAAAAAAAGTGATCTGAGTCGACCAAAAAAATTACAGAAGCATCAGTCAACGCTCGTAACAGCTAAAATATTCAACAAAATGGCATTGAATTGCATAAATATGTACATCGATCCGATTTCCAGGAAGAATCAAAATGGTTTTAGACAAAATTGATCAATGCTCTCCAGATCCTCTCACTCCGATGCATAATTGAAGGCATCGAGGCAAAACATCTACAGGCTGTCATGAAATTTATAGACTTTAAAAAATGTTTCGATTCAATCCATAGTGAAAAAAAATGTTCACAATCTTGAAAACATGTTGAGTACCAGAATCAACAGTGAAAGCGATCTCTGCACTTTACATTGACACGATGATGAAGGTTATCTCACGAGAACGGGAGACACTTGTTTAACATTCTGGCAGGAGTACTACAAGGTGACACTATCTCCTTTTATATTCTTTATTGTATTAGATTACGTAATGAGAACTGATATTGGTGAAGAGCTTGATGAATTAGGTTTCACAACTGCGAAACACACGAGTCGACGTCACAAAGCACAAAACATTCGTGACTTAGATTTAGATTTCACAGATGACATTGCCTGAATACCCAACTCTCTTGATGCTGTCCGAGAGTTACTCAGCAGAATAGAATCCTCCACAAAAACTGCTGGCCTGCGCATAAATGCAGATCAGACAAAGTGTATGACGTTCAATGTTAACGGAGAAGTTGAAACTCGCCGGCAACAATATCCTTGAAAATGTATATAATTACGAGTATCTTGGATCCCATATGAAGAGTGGTGAACAGGACTTTAAAGTGAGAAAGGCCCGAACACAAGACGTTTCAATCCCTGTCTGATGTACCATACTCTTCACAGAGCATCGGTGTCACCGAAGCGGTTTCCTAAGCAACGGTTATACTGGGTAGTTTGCTGTTGCCTTCCCAGCAGTCGTTAGGGCGGAAATTTGGAACTTGCCCATGGTACCAGCGGTAGCTCGCTTACTCTCCACAAAGGACACCTTGAGGTATTTCACGTCCAACAACTAATGCCGGCAGACGGGACGCCCATTTAACGTCCATCGGAGGAACGGCACACTCATCGATGAATCATCCTGCCTATGAAACACTGGGATGAGTTTATAGATGGGCCAAGATTCGAACCCAGGCTGGACAGCTTGGAGGTGAGTGTGCACACCTCTAGGCCATCCTGCCAACCCAAGGCACTTCAATAATGATGGAAATCAGAATTGACACGAAATCTCAAAACACAATTATTCTTCAAAGCAACAGACAAGAGTATTCTCCTTTACGGAGGTGAGCCTTGGATACTCAATAAAGCACGTGAAAACGGACAAGAAATATTCGTTGGAAACAACATGACTTCAACAGAGATCAATATGGTAAGCCACCACAGGTTTTTGACCGTTTAAGGGAGGGCAGACTCAGATTTGTTGTAAACTTATAGAAGCAAACATGAAATTGTGTCGCAACTCACACTCTGGTCGCCAAGTCATGGGACGAGATCTCGCGGTCAACCAGCTCTTACTCGGAACGGGCCACAGGGCTTAAGAAAGAAGAGTTACCAAGGAATATGGAACCGAAGACTGATGTGCACGCGGAAACCTCAAACATATCCGACGTTGATCGACCCGATGACGATTTCCTTTCAAGAAATACGAGGCCATACTGATAAAGACATTTGTGCGTGATATGGAATTCAAATATTTGACTTTAATGATTCACGTGGAGTGCACTCCAGGAATTCTGCCAAAGGTATTGTCACCTATACAGCCCCACGCCACAACCAAAAACCACAATTGAGGTGGGCCGTCAACACATGCTGCAGCGCTCCATGGAATAACCAAGCGGTCTTGCTACTCATGAGCGAAAGGCGAACGGAACGGCGGTCCACGCTTCGGAGTGATCAAATACCAGGCCGGTGCTCAAACTGCGATTAGCACAATGTAATCCTCCAAGGATACACAAAGCAGCCCAATTGTAATGTGACACGAGGCTGAAAAAATATTACGTGCAGATAAACTGCTTAAGGTAATAAATAATAAACCAAGCCAAAAGTAAGGAAAAAATGGTACGAATCCCAGCACGTTAGCCAATCACATAATGGGGGTGCTGTGGGACATCAGCAGGCTGTGGGATGGTCCAGTGTCAGGACGAACTCATTCAGGAATGAGCCAGTGGCGAGTGAAACGGCCAGAGAAGGGTCCAACTACCTGAGCATGCCAGAGCCGGAGAGAGCGCGTCAGCGACACACGGACAGAGAGAGCTTGCCGTCACAGCAATCTAAAGAGACGATTTACCTACCGGAGTGAAAGGACTCGCCTTCAAGATCCTCATTTGACCTCACTTGTAATGTGGGAACTACTCGCAGCACTTGCAATGCAAAGTACACACTGAAAAGGTACAAAGGAGGAGCGACCAAACTCGTCCCTGATGTACGCCGGCCGAGACATCACAAGAGGCTCGGTGAGTTGGATTTGCATCCAATATTGCACATGGATCCAGAATTGTCAACATGGATCCAGAGCACCTTTATATTCCAAGACGTGACTCAACGACAAGGGGGCACTCTCTTAAGTTCTTCAAAGGAAGGAGTCGCTTGTAACTTCAGAGCAAGTTCTGCAGTCGAGCAAGAACAGTCTTCCGCAGCAAGTTGGAGAAGCTACCTCGGTCCGGTCGGATAAAATTAACTTGGAAAACACTGCTGGTGGGAAGGACTTGACCTTCACTGGAGCTTCACGAACGTACACACATTGAGTTCTTCTGAAGCAGAGTCGGTGGTTCGAACACGGCCACGACCAAGTCATCCGAAAGACTTGACGGTACACGCCCCTTCCTTTATTGACACTCAGCATTTTAAAAAGGACAGATGACGGACAAACAACCGCTGGTTGCCTTCCATTTTTCAGGCTGATGCACCCAACGGACTCCTGCGTTGACGTTCCTTGAAAGGGAACTCATATTAAACTACAGGAAACGACCTCCTAACCCACATGAGCAGAGGAAACTACCTCGCACATGACAATGAACAGGATGACGACGATGGCTCCAAACACGGCGCCACTCCCCCTCACCAATCGATGTCCACGGTACGTGCGGGAGTCCAATCGTGCAGGGTGCCGCAGGACTGTCAGCAATCCGAGCTCTTCCCACCAAAAACGACTCCACCCTCCCTCACCAAGAAGTCCCGGGTTAGAATCTCCCAGGCGGCTATTTTCGCCGGCCCACGTGCTGTCTCACTCACCTGGCCTTCACCTCTCCAGCTACTAAAGGTGACAACACAGCGTCACCAGTGTGACCACTCCTTGGCTTTTTTTCACAAGATCTTGGCTATTCGTTGTTCACGTTGGCGTCTTGGTTTTCTTGGCGTAACATAGGTTTTCTATTATCATCGCTTTTCTGAAACCTTGTGAATTATTGGCTTGTTTCATTGGCTCACCTTGGCATTTATGAAAATGAGGAGTGGTCACACTGAGCGGCGCACACAAACATAACAAGTTAGTGTGTAGCGGTGAAAACAACCCGCCATCTCATCAGGAGCCGGCATATCTGCGGTCACGTGTATTGTCGGGGAAACTGTGGGAACACATCCGTATCACCTGTTTGGAAACATTACTGTAATTAACACCACATCGGAATTTAATATCACTGGGGGGGGGCAAGAACAGTTTGCTAGCGGGAGGGGGGGCAAGAACAGTTTGCTGGCGGGAGGGGGGCAAGAACAGTTTGCTGGCAGGAGGGGGGCAAGAACAGTTTGCTGGAGGGAGGGGGCAAGAACAGTTTGCTGGAGGGAGGGGGCAAGAACAGTTTGCTGGAGGGAGAGGGGCAAGAACAGTTTGCTGGAGGGAGGGGGGCAAGAACAGTTTGCTGGAGGGAGGGGGCAAGAACAGTTTGCTGGTGGGAGGGGGGCAAGAACAGTTTGCTGGAGGGAGGGGGCAAGAAGTTTGCTGGAGGGAGGGAGAGAGGGGGGCAAGAACAGTTTGCAGGAAAGAGGGGGCAAGAACAGTTTGCTGGTGGGAGAAGGGGGCAAGAACAATTTGCTGGAGGGAGAAGGGGGCAAGAACAGTTTGCTGGTGGGAGAAGGGGGCAAGAACAATTTGCTGGAGGGAGAAGGGGGCAAGAACAATTTGCTGGAGGGAGAAGGGGGCAAGAACAATTTGCTGGAGGGAGAAGGGGGCAAGAACAGTTTGCTGGAGGGAGGGGGAGGGAGGGGGGCAAGAACAGTTTGCTGGAGGGAGGGGGAGGGAGGGGGGCAAGAACAGTTTGCTGGAGGGAGGGGGCAAGAACAGTTTGCTGGAGGGAGGGGGCAAGAACAGTTTGCTGGAGGGAGGGGTGGCAAGAACAGTTTGCTGGAGGGAGGGGTGGCAAGAACCGTTTCCTGGAGGGAGGGGTGGCAAGAACCGTTTCCTGGAGGGAGGGGGCAAGAACAGTTTGCTGGAGGGAGGGGGCAAGAACAGTTTGCTGGAGGGAGGGGGCAAGAACAGTTTGCTGGAGGGAGGGGGGCAAGAACAGTTTGCTGGCAGGAGGGGGAAAGAACAGTTTGCTGGAGGGAGGGGGCAAGAACAGTTTGCTGGAGGGAGGGGGAAAGAACAGTTTGCTGGCAGGAGGGGGCAAGAACAGTTTGCTGGAGGGAGGGGGAAAGAACAGTTTGCTGGAGGGAGGGGGAAAGAACAGTTTGCTGGAGGGAGGGGGCAAGAACAGTTTGCTGGAGGGGGGCAAGAATAGTTTGCTGGAGGGAGGGCGGGCAAGAACAGTTTGCTGGAGGGAGGGTGGGCAAGAACAGTTTGGTGGAGGGAGGGGTGGCAAGAACCGTTTCCTGGAGGGAGGGGGGAAAGAACAGTTTGCTGGAGGGAGGGGGGCAAGAACAGTTTGCTGGAGGGAGAAGGGGGCAAGAACAGTTTACTGGAGGGAGGGGGGCAAGAACAGTTTGCTGGAGGGAGGGGGGCAAGAACAGTCTGCTGGAGGGAGGGGGGGCAAGAACAGTTTGCAGAAAGAAGGAGAGGCAAGAATTGTTTGCTGGAGGGAGGGGGAGGGGGGGCAAACACAGCCCCAGTTTAAATCGACTCCAGGTGCTTTGGTGGCAGAATACAAGAAGTTCGCCTGTGGATTGTGCGATGGTGGATTCAATGTTGGCGGAAAGGAATCCGTTGTCGTCGTCTGAGCTTATTCCGAGAGGATTTGAAAAACAAGTGGCGAGGAAAGTAAAGCAGATTAGTCAGTAAACGCGAGAATGTGTGAAGTAAACGTGGAGGGCGGGAACGAGGACCATTTCATGTAGAATAGGCGCCCCGTGTGAGGGAAAACGATCCAGGCCCGTGTGAGACGAGACTCGGGCTTCATCGGGAGAGCGAATGGAGACGATGGTGGTGGAACGAGTCACGTGATAACCACAAGCTGTAAGGATAACCGAGGCCACGGCACATCGACCGAGGGAAAAGCGGAAGGAGGGTGCAAGCACGGAAACGGCCCGTGGCTCACCGGCCAATGAGGACAGCTGCAGCATGGTTCCAGACGTGCCGTCGATCACTTTTACGGTCGCCTTGTCCGTCACGGCAAGTACGGCGTTCAAAGCCGGATGGTATGCCAGGCTGCGCAGGCCTTCCTCGCAGCGCAAGCAGCCATCGGCGCTCACCAGCCATCCCGCAGCCGCCATGACGACTCGAATGACAGGGAGAGGGGGAACCCCTGACCCTGACGTCACTTCCGGCAGCGAAACGCGGTTTTTTTTCTCATCTCTGTTTACTTCATTCGTTAAATAATTAATATCAGATTAATGGACGCAGTTATAAAGGTTTTAAAATTTGCATTCCTAAATACGTTAAGTATAAACTTTTCAATGTACTTTATATTCACGAGGTGGAAGGCCAGCCTCGACAGAAAATTCACGAATATACATCGACAATTGATGGTGTATTTATTTTTGTTGTCGCTTCAAGTTTTATCATCGAGTTTTCCCTTTGCCGACTGTTCAAAGCGAAGTTTTATACAATAAGACGTTGGTTGCCTCAAATATACACGACGGCAAAATCTAATTATTGTTAATTATAACGTACGGTAATAATAAAAGGAATTACCAATGTATAATATGCCGATAATGACAATGTAAGAGTGCACCGTGAATCCGAATCCGTGCCCGAGTTCATAATAATAATTGAGGTGAAATAATATTATTTCCATTATAAGTGGAATTAAATAATTGCACGCGGTCCCAATTGGAAAACGAGGTGTGAAGCTCGAGGCCCGATGGACGAGGTGGGGAGGAGGGTGTTCCTCCTCCTCCTCCTCCTCCTCCTCCTCTTCTTCTTCGTTTTTCACCCACTGAACCGCCGGGACCGAATGAGTTGGGAACTGCACGTTGTACTCGGGATGTGCACGAGAGTTCGGGAGTAAATAAATAATTAATGGGTGTGGGGGAAGACCCCGACGTTGTCGATGTGAACGTGGAGGGGAGCGCGCCCCCTCCCGGTGGAAGAGAGTGTTACAAGTCACTCAGAACGCGCCCATTCTGGGGGAGTTAGGGTTTGGGTTCTTTTTTTTCTATACCTTGTCGAGGCTCATATGAGAGCGAACACACAACGCACATCATGGGGGACATGAGACAAGAGGGGAGGAAGTGGGAGGGACAAAACAGTGGGGAACAGAGACATGAGGAGATCTGTGGAAGGGAGAGGGATGGGACGGGGAACATGGGGAATAGAAGATGGACATTACAGGGACTTTCAGGAAGGAAAGCAGGGAATTTGAAGGAAGTGGGTTTGGAGTGGATTAACGGGGTAGAAAAGATCAAGGATTTGGATGGGGGATGATAAGAGGTGGTGGTGAACAGCTGTTTTGAAGGCCTGAAGGGAAGAATGGGAATGAATAGAGTGAAGGAGTTCATTCCAAAGGCGGGAAAAAAGAGGAATGAAAGAGTGTAAGTGAGCAGTGATTCGTGATTTTGGTAGTTTTAGCAGAAGGGGGTTGTTGGCGGACCTTGAGCGCCCTGTGGAAATATGGGGACAAATCCCAGAGAGAGCAGGGGGGGTGAGGCCGGAGAGGAGATGGTAGAAGACAGAAAGACCACCGACCAACCTGCGGTGATTGAGTGAGAGGCCCAAAGACTCAGCCTCATTGCGGGAGATGCCGATGATCCGAAATGCCTTGGTTTCCACAGCGTGAAGCCGAGAAAGGTGGGAGGCAGGAGCACCAGCCCAGAGGGGAGAGCAGTACTCCATCAGGCTACGGACGAAAGCTTTGTAAGTGGTCAGGAGCTCAGGGGGGGCTGAGGAAGGACTTTGCACGACAGAGGATTCCCAGTCGGCGACTGGTTTTGCAGGTGAGGTTTGAAATGTGGCTTTCCCAGAAAATGTCATGGCAGATAGTGAGACCCAGAAGCTTGAATGAAAGGACTTCTTCCAGAGGATTGTTGAGAAAGTGGATGGGGGGGTTCTAAACAGTCCTCTCGGAGAGACATAGTGAGAGTGTGAGATTTGTCTGGATTGAAAGACATGTTCCACGTGTTGGACCAGTTTGTGATTTTGTCCAGATCTGCAGTGAGCGAAGAAGCTGCTGCTTGCCGGTCTGAGGGATGACAGATGGTACGGCAGAGGAAGTGATGGAAGTCATCAGCAAAGAGAAATAGAGGATTTTCCAGAGAGTCCGAGAGATCATGGATGAAAACCAGAAAAAGAACAGGGCCCAGAACGCTACCTTGAGGAACTCCAGCCTGGACAGGAAGAGGGGATGAAAGAACTCCATTTAGGGCCACACATTGACTGCGACAGGAGAGGAAGTCTGCGAGCCATGAGTGGAGATGGCCTTGAATACCATGGGAAGAGAGTTTGGTGAGTAGTGCAGGGTGCCAGACTGTGTCAAAAGCACGTGATATGTCCAAGGATACAGCTCGGATTTCCTGTCTGGCATTGAGGACCTCCATCCATTGATGGGAGAGCAGAAGCAGCATATCCAGGGTAGAGTGACCTGGTCTGAAACCAAATTGATGATCGGAAATCAAGCCATTGGAGAAGAGGAAGGATTTAATGTCTGAAGCGATGATGGATTCCATCACCTTGCTGATGATGGGGAGAAGGCTGATTGGTCTGTAGTTACAGGGATCTGGTTTTGCACCTTTTTACGCAGGGCAGTGATGTTAGCAGATTTCCAAGCAGATGGCAGATGACCTTGGGCAAATGAGAGGGTGAATAGAACAGAGAGAGGGTGAGCAAGAGCAGAAGAGCAGGTTTTTAGGAGAATGTGTGAAGTAAACACGGTCAACATAATGTCAACAAATGTCTTCGCTATAATGTCAATAAATAAATACCTCCCTCCGTTTGGTAACCCCCCAAAAGTAAAACTATTACTTGCCCGTCCCCCGTGCAGCGGGAGATGGGTTTAGTCTCTACAATTCTTTATTTCACCGTTAATATCACAGAACCTTTGTTTTTGATTCAGAACTTAATATTTCATTTTAAATTCGAAAAAAAAAGAAATGACAATGACAACATTATTGACACTCTCGACTTGATATTTGGTAGCACAGCCTATGGACAAAATAACTACAGTCAAGCACTTCCTATGGCCATGGACGAGCTTCCTACACCTCTCTACTAGCAGTTTGGCCCACTCTTCTTGTGCAAACTGCTCCAGTTCTCCCAGATTTGAAGGGTACCTTCTCCCAACTGCTGTTTTCAGATCTCCCCACGGGTGTTCAATGGGATTTCGATCTGGACTCAGTGCTGGCCACTTCAGAACGGTCCAGCGTTTTGTCTTGTACCATTCCTGGGTGCTTTTTGAAGTGTGTTTGGGGTCATTGTCCTGCTGCAAGACCCATGACTTTCAACGGAGACCCAGTTTTCTGACACTGGATTGACCATTGCACTCCAAAATGCCTTGATAATCTCCTAATTTCATGATGCCATGCACACATTCAAAGCACCCAGTACCAGAGGCAGCACAGCAACCCCAAAACATCACTGAACCTCCTCCATGTTTGACTGTAGGGAAGGTGTTCTTTTCTTTGAAGGCTTCATCTTGTTTTCTGTAAACATAGAGATGACATGCTTTACCAAAAAGCTCTAATTTGGTTTCATCTGTCCACAGGACATTCTCCCAGAAGGATTTCGGCTTGATCATGTGTGTTTTGGCAAACTCCAGTCAGGCTTTCTTATGTGTCTCTCTCTCTTGGCAGAGGGGTCCTCCTGGGTCTCCTCCCAGAGAACCCCCTTTCATTGACTTGGTGATGGATGGTGTGAGTTGAAACTGTCCTACCTTATGTCTGAAGGTCAGCTTGGATCTGTTTGGCAGTTGATCGAGGTGCTTTCTCCACCATTAGAACGATCCTTCGTTGCAATCTTCAATGAAATTTTATCTTACGGCCACATCCAGCGTGGTTGGCTACAGTGCCATGGGCTTTAAACTTCCTGATAACATTGCGGACGGTGGACACAGGAACATCAAGGTCTCTGGAGATGGACTTGTAGCCTTGAGATTGTCCATGCTTGGCGACAATCTTGTGTCTGACCTCCTCAGACAATTCTCTAGTTTTCTTTCTTTTCTCCATGCTCATTGCGGTACACACAGTGACACACAACAGCAGAACGACTCCTTTTCTCTGTTCATAATGGTTGAATGAGTGATTTTTATATTGCAGGCTCCTGTAACTCACCACAGGTGAGTTCATTTCTAAAGTAAAGGAGAATCACCTGATGGAAATCTAATTCTTTCTAACAACTTGTCAAAGGTTCCAATAATATTGTCTGAGCCATTTTAGGATATCTGTGTGCAATAAGCTAAGATTTAATAATTTTTTCAGGTTTTTTTTGCTTTGTTCCACTGCAAACCAAAGAAATACATATGTGGATACCAAAATATATTTTTTTAATTTCAACAATTTCCTCGAAGAAATGGTACATTATTTGCAAAAAGTGCAGGGTGCAAATATTTTAGGCCACGATTGTGTATCTCTTGACATGTTGCCTTGTATTTTTATTTTTCACAATTGTTGGGACTGTATTCGTTGCTGTTTTGGTTTCATATGCGACTCCTTCTATTCATAGCTATCTTTGGAAATTTTTTGTAAAATGTGTTAGCGATATCTTTTCTGGCTTGCTGTCTTCATGTTTGTGTACAAATTTGATTCGGTAGTCTGTTGAAGGAGGAGGGTTGGTGTCAGCCAAGGCATCTGGCTGTCAAAATCCCATTTCGCTGAAACGTATGGCATGCGGATCATGAGGAATGCGGAGCCCCGTACGCGACATGCAGAAACATCACCCGGTTTCTGTGAAAACTTGGCAAGGGCAAACCGTATAAAGAGTACATGTGGTTACAGAATCGAGCACAACTGAGAAGGAGTGAGGTGTGGGTAGCTACATTGAATGTGGGAAGTATGATTGGGAGAGGCAGAGAGATTGCTGATGTGATGGAGAGGAGGGTACAGATTGTGTGTGTGTGTGTGTGCAGGAAACAAAGTAGAGGGGAAACGAGGCGACAGACATAGGGGGCGGCTTCAAATTTTGTTGCAGTGGTGGAGATGGAGATGGGAGCAGAAAACGGTGTTGGTATCATATTGGATAAGGACTTTCAGGAAAAAGTGGTGGAGGTGGAGAGAGTAAGTGACAGAGTTTATGAGCATGAGGTTCGATGTCGGTGGACAAGTGATCAATATGATCAGTGCTTATGCCCCTCACGTTGGATGCCAAGGTGGTGAGAAGGATGCATTTTGGAAAGAGATGGATAGAGTGATGACAAAGGTAACCAGGGCAGAAAGAATCGTGGTTGGTGGTGATTTCAATGGACGTGCTGGTGAGGCAAATAGATGTGCAGAGAGAGTGCAAGGTCATTTTGGAATAGCAAAGAGAAGCAAAGGAGAGCAGCTCATTGATTTTGCTGTTGCATATGATATGGCAATAGCAAATACATTTTTACATTAAAGATAAGAACATCAGATCATATATAAGAGCGGAGGTAACGTTTCACCGATAGAGTACATTTTGTGTAGAAGGGTTAAGTGGAAGGAGGTCAAAGACTGTAAGGTCATACCTGCTGATGTCGTAACACCGCAGCATTGAAAGTTGGTCTTCGATATGGTTATCAAGGGAGTGAAACGATGTAAGCAATAACGAACACCAAAGGTGAGGAGGTGGAAACTGGGAGACAAGGAGTAGATGGAAGTGTTTGCTGAAGGAGTCTTTAGAGGGATGAGAGCAGAGGAAGTATGAAAAGGGAGTTCAGGGTGGGAGAAGATTTAAAATGAGATCAGGATGGCTGGAAAAGAGATTTTTGGAATGACAACAGGTAAACATAAAGGTAATAAGGAGACCTGGTGGTGGGATATGGAAGTACATGAGGCGAATCAGGAGAAAAAGGAAGTGAAAAATAAGTGCAATGAGGTCAATGACCAACAGAGTTGAGATGAGTTTAGGATAGCAAATAAGAAAGTAAAGAAAGTGGTGGCAAAAGCAAAGGCACAAGCTTGCAGAAGGATTATTTGGACACAGAGGAGGGATGGAAGAATATCTTGAGAATTGTAAAAGTCAGAGACAGTGTATCCAGAGATATCTCACATATAAGAATGATCAAAATGAGGACAACACAGTGCTGAGAGATGATGTGGAGATAAAGAAGAGATGGAAGCCATTCTTTGAGAAACTAGTAAATGAAGATAACCCAATAAACCAGAGAAGAGAACCTGCTGCAAACCAAGGGATAACAATAACCATCCATGAGGAGGAGGTGGGGAGAGCATTAGCAAGAATGAAACATGGTAAGGCAGTCAGGCCTGATGGGACACCTGTTGAATTGTGGAAAGCGTTGGGTGTACGAGGGTGTTTTCTTGCTACAGCTGTTCAGGAACATTTATGAAGCAGAGGAAATGCCAAATGAGCGGAGAAAGTATATTGGTCCTCATTTACAAACATAAAAGGAGATGTGCAATTGTGCAACAACTACGGAGGCATCAAATTGATGTCACACATTATCAAGATCTGGGAAAGAATTATTGAGAGAAGATTGAGGAAGTGATTTTCGAAGAAGAGTAATTTAGATTTATTTTTTTTCCAGACAAGAAGACTGTGGACATGATTTCTGCCCTTAGACAAGTGGTTCAAAAATGTACATAAGGACAGAAGGATCTACATTTGGTGTTTATTGATTTGGAAAAGGCCTTTGATAGATTGCCGCAACAAGAGATGTGGAACGATTTGAGAGAGAGATCCGTGCAAGAGAAACATGTGAAGCTGATCCAGGATATGTATAAGGGGTGTTCTACACAAGTGAGAAGCAGTGTTGGAGTGACGGAGAGTTTCAAGGTGGAAGTCAGTGCACATCAAGGCTCTGCATTGAGCCCATTTCTTTGTTCTTATGATGGATGTTCTGACAGCTGATGTGAGAACACAAGCACCATGGAGCAAACTGTTTGCAAGTGACATAGTATTGAGTGCTGAAACTAAGGGAGAAGTAGAATTGAAATTGGAAGAATGGAGGAAGGCATTGGAAGATCAGGGCTTGATTGGTCGGTCAAAGACGGAGTACACGAGATGTACAATGAGTAGAGAAGAGGGAGAGGGAAATGGAGTGGCGATGCAAGGGGAAAAGGTCGAGGTGCAGAAGTTGAAGTCTTTGTATGATTATAATGTTGGGGAAAAGATTAGATGTGACTGAGATGAGGATGCTGAGGGGTTGTGTGGTGTAACACAAGAAGACTGCGTGGGAAATGAATACATCAGAGGAACTGTGAAGGTGGTTGAAGCATCTAAGAAGGTACAGGGAAGTAGATCGAGATGGTATGGGCATGTGATGAGAAGGAATGAGAAGTATGTGGGTAGAAGGATGACGAGAATGATACCACCCAGAAAGAGACGGCGGGGAAGACCGAAGAGGAAATAGCGTTATTGTGTGGAAGCGGACAAGAAGGAGAAAGGCATGGATAAAGAATGGGTACACAGTACAGGACGATCGACTGAAATGGTGGAGCGGGATCCATGGCAGCGACCTCACTTGAAGTGGGTAATAACGCTGCAGAAGAAGTCTGTTGAACTTTTCACGTCTCAGACAACCCAACAGTTGTCACTCTGCACTTGGCTGAGCTCCATCAGGCCGCTGTCTCCTTTTCGTCTCAGCAGGTACATTCTTGGGATGCAATGATTTTTGTAGAACATTTTGTTGATCATGAAGTTTCTTCCTTTTGATGTGTAGTTTATTGATTTCTGTTTGTGGCCAGTTTATTATTCCGAAGCTGTGTTGGAATATTGGTATTGCTAGTTGGTTGATGGCTTTGATTTTGTTTCTTGAGATATGTATGTATGTATATATATATATATATATATATATATATATATATATATATATATATATATATATATATATATATATATATATATATATATGTATATTTTTTTCAGGATCAGCCTCGTTCTACGCTAGTATTCTTTGGTAATTGTTTTGCGCATCTGTTTGTGACATATTTGGTGGCACTCTTCTACTCCGAGGTCTTTTTATAATGCTTTGTAGTCTAGATCCTGTATTTTTGTATCTAAGTCCATTTTCATGTTGTCCGTTTTGTTGTTCAACCTAATTGTATGTACTAGTACGGGCCCGTAGGTGCGTGCCCGTAGGTGAGTGCCAGTATGTGCAGCCTCTCTCTCTCTCAAACCTCGAAAAGGCACATCCGCGGGTCCCCAGCAATATTCCTGGCAAGTTTCAATCGTGCAAAAGAAATAATAAAAAATAAATAAATAAACATTAATTGTGACGTCAAAGCACCGTGTCTTGTCATTGGTCGACAGATAAATGGCCGTAACTTGGGAACCGCTTATCCGATTAATATCAAACCTTGAAAAGCACATCCGCGGGGCCCCAGCAATATTCCTGGCAAGTTTCAATCAGATCGGACTGTCGATCGTGCAAAAAAATTAATAAATAAATATTAATTGTGACGTCATAGCACCGTGTCTTGTCATTGGTCGACAGATAAATGGCCGTAACTTGGGAACCACTCGTCCGATCGATATCAAACCTCGAAAAGGCACATCCGCGGGTCCCCGGCAATATTCCTGGCAAGTTTCAATCCGATCGGACCGGCGGTCGTTGAGAAACGGAGGTCGCAGACAGACAGACAGACAGACACACACACACACACACAGATTGCTGGAATTATAGATAGATGTGCACTTGGCACACTTATCGAGGCCAAATTTCCAACAAACATTTATGAGAACACGAAGAACACTACTTAATAAAGTTTACATTCCTTTTTTTGTTTTTAAGCAGTTGTTTTCATCAAGTTCGGTTCGAGTACAAAGCGGACGATGACGGGCTTTGCATTTTGGGATGTTTTCAAATTTTGAAATTTGAAAAAGGAAATTAATTTGAAAAGGTGATTTTCGTTTTTTGTTTGAAAACTTCCCAGTTTGACTTAAAATAGTGCAGTTTACAATCGATGAAAAAAAAAAAATTCAGATGAAAGGTTTACTCGTGCATAGACTGTAGGAACTCCAACCTGTGATCTCCCCTTTATTAAACAAATAACTCAGGATCATGGAGGAGTTTGTACATCAATCACATGCAGGAGAAAGACGTTAATGTACTTTTCCATGAATTATAAGGACTTTAATAGACAATACACATTGTATGATAGGATTTGCATGTGGCTTTACAGACATCGTGTAACAGGAGGGTGAGATAGGAACACAGACAGGAGGAGATTGGGACCATACTCTTTGCAGAGCATTGGTGCTGCTTAAGCAGTCTCCTTGGCTATTGGACACAATCCTGGACGGGTCGCCACTCAGACACAGTATACCAGCATGCTGGCACTCATTTTGCCGACCTCGAAAGGATGACAGGCCGAGTTAACCCCACCTGGTATTAATTCAACAGCTCAGCAGGATTTCAACTCAGGACCCTAGGATCCAAAGCCCACCACTCTAACCATTAAGCCAAAACCAAGTATAATAGACTTTTGACTTTTGCT
>NC_140967.1:39119687-39204687 GCF_056783735.1 Eptatretus burgeri
ACATTTTACCCCAACCGGTGACATGTGTTATGACGTCATTGTGTCACAAGATTGGGCATTAAATTCTGAACATTTTGGTGCTGGGTTCATGTAAAGCGGACAAGAATTGACCGCGTTATGACAAAAACCGCATATTTTTCAAGGTCGTGACCCCCCTGACCTTTGACCCCTAACCGGTAACAAGAGTATGGGCGTCATTGTGTCATATTGCATATCACAAGATGAGGCGTTGAATTCTGAACATTTTGGCGTTAGTTGCATGCAAATTGAATAAAAATTGACCGTGTTATCGTAAAAAGACGATTTTGACCTTTTCGTGACCTTGACCTTGACCTTTGACCCGAACGATCCCAAAATCTAATCGAATGCTTCCTGGCTAATAACCAATCATCCCACCAAATTTCATGCAATTCGGTTTAATACTTTTTGAGTTATACGAATCACAAGATTACAAATAAATAAATAAATAAATACACGCCGACCAAAACATAACCTTTCGCAGAATGCGAAGGTAAAGATCAGACTGTTTGAAAACATGAAGGATTTCATATCGGAAACAGTTATGGATTCCATGATGTAAGCTCACTGACCTATACTTTGTAAGGTCTGTTTTGCAGATTTCAGGCTTTTATCTGGTTTCAGCTAGGAATTCACATGGGAGGAGAGGAGGTACAGGGAATGAATACATCAGATAGATCATTGATGACATCACTTAAGACGTGTAGTGTGGCAATAATATTGCTCATTTCAATCTGTTTGTGAAAGTCATTTGTAAGATGTAAGAAAATGTAAAAAGGTACATTTGTAAAAATGTAAGAAGCATTTTAGTCTCTCTACTATTGCATTCCTGAGATTGATCGTATTAAATAAAACAATTTGGGATATCGCT
The DNA here is from genome assembly GCF_056783735.1 of Eptatretus burgeri. NCBI lineage: Eukaryota > Metazoa > Chordata > Myxini > Myxiniformes > Myxinidae > Eptatretus > Eptatretus burgeri. The sequence goes on from NC_140967.1 coordinate 39,120,577, forward strand.
TCCTTGATAATGTCATCTTAGCTGACGAATAAGTACTAAGTTGCTTATTTTAAACCCTTCCCAAATAATTTCTGTGCCCAATTTAAGCTTCATTGCATTGCAGAAATGCAACAAGTTCAGCTTTTCAGTGGAATTTCCAGAATTCTCATTTGATCCATTTTAATCCTGAAATTGACAAATGATGATGGTACTCAAGTTACGTGAAATGTCCTCCTGAAGACTACTTCGAAATAATCTTCCTCTGGGTTTGCTTTCTTGAAATCGTGCCACATAGGACAACTTGGGATCACTTTGTCGATGACGTTACATAATGCATGGAATATTAACCTGCTCTTCCTATTTATCAGACTCATTTTCTAAATGCAGAAACAATTCCTTAACAATACTCACACCGGAGCTGTCTCGCCTCGGTTTGAATCTCGACCCAGCTGTAAACTCTCATCCTGGTGTCTTGCAGACAGAGTGAGGCATCAATGTGTGTGCTGTCCTAAAGAGGGACATCAAACTGGGTGCACCATCTGCCAGGATTAGTTAGCAAATTTTAAAGACCACACGGTGTCCTTTTTGAAGAGTGGGCAAGTTTTTGCCAGCATTCTGACAAAATTCCAAATCCCTGCTCTCCCTACAGGGAGCTATCAGCCCATAAAATGATTCAAGTCCAAAGAAAAAAAATCTCAATTACAATGCACAGCCTCGCCTGGGTAATTTCCTCAGTGACACCTTTACCGTACTGGTGTTAGACATCAAAGTAGGCTGCCCGGGGCACGATATTAAAGTCGATCTGCATGTCGACTCACAGACACAGACGCATTCCAAAATTCTCTCCTGTAATTTGGGGAATAGATGATCCTACTAGTGTAGTCGATCGTAGAAAAATCGTGCAAATTATGATACAAGCATCAAATTTGGCATTTCTGTTCTGCAGGGCTTTCTGATCAAATCTGCCCGATTGGCCATTTGAAAATCCAAATTTTGAAAAATTTGAAGAAAAAAAAAAAAAACTTCAAAAAAAATTTGAAGTCCCAGCTGGCTGAACTTCTTGAAGCGCAAGTGAACATCCCAGACAGAGAACCAAGGGGAGATGCAGTCATCATTGATGGCTCAGCACTTATCAATGCTCTACCTCCACGCACTTCAAAGATATTTGATGACTATGCTAAAGAAGACATCATCCCAAAGGTGGACTCCTGTGGTGCCAGGTACGAGAGGGTGGACGTAGTGTTTGATGTGTACAAGAAGTCAAGTCTGAAGTCCGAGGCAAGGTCGAAAAGGGGGCAAGGAATCAGAAGAAGAGTGACAGGAACCAGTAAGACCCCAAGTAACTGGAGAAGCTTTCTTCGAGATGACAGCAACAAGACTGAGCTGTTTCAACAAGACGGAAAAGATGTGTGAAGCACAGACGACAAGCACAGTCATTGTCACAAAAGGAGAATATGCCATTAGCAACACAAGGAAGCCACTGGATGCTGTGTTTCCATGTTGTCATGAAGAAGCTGACACTCGAATATTTGTACACGCCAGGGATGCAACGACGGATGGCAGCAAGTCAATTATCATTAAGGCTAATGACACGGACGTACTAGTCATAGCAATATCTGTACTGCCATCCTTACAGGAACTAGGTCTTGAGAACATGTGGATTGCCTTTGGCCAAGGAGCCAAGGTGTGATGGATTCCAGTCCATGAGGTAGTTTCTGCAATAGGGCCTGAGAAAGCTAGGGGGATCCCATACTTCCATGGGTTCACTGGATATGACGTCGTGTCTGCCTTCCGCGGTAAAGGGAAGAAAACTGCATGGCAGACTTGGAACATCTTTGATGATGTTTCTGAAACATTCACCAATCTCAGCCAGCATCCAACAATGATTCGTGATCTTGACTTTTTTGAAATTTTTATTTTTTTTTTTCAAATTTTTCAAAATTTGGATTTTCAAATGGCCAATCAGGCAGATTTGATTAGAATCCCCTGGAAAACAAATGTTCCAAATTTGATGCTTGTATCATCATTTGCACGATTCCTCTCAAAAATTGCTGTTATCTGCCCCACTATACAGGGTATTAATCACCATGAACAACGGAAAAGCATGTATTGGATTCCAAAGAAAGACAACTATGTTCTCTATTTTGTCAACAGCAACCGTGTTAGTTTCTGTGCTGCATCACGTGATTGGGTTTTTGTATATCATGACTCGCCCGCTAGGGGTGGCGGTGATGTACATCCGGACGCGAAATAAAACGGAGTTACTGCTACGCTCTCGCTCTCCATGTTCCGCTGCGCCTCGGATACCACAATTGGCTGACGAGGATGGTTGATCGACGAGTCACGGCGCATGGACATGTGCCCGTTTTCATCGGAGACGACTTCGAATTGTTTTCAGAACAGTTGGGGTGCTATTTCCATGCGAATGATGTGGTCGACGAGAGCAAACAGAAGTCGATCTTGCTCGCCTCGCTATCGGCGGAACATTATCGACTGCTGAGTGATTTGGTGGCGCCGGACAAGCCCAGTGGGGACATGCTGTCATTTCGGGACATTGTGCAGAAGATGAAAGCACACATGGGGCCGGAGAAGTCATTACAGCTGGCTCGATACCAGTTTGATCGCCTCGCGAAAGGTACAGGGGAGCGCGTCGCTGATTTCGTGGCGCGAGTGAAGCATTCTTCCGTGGCCTGCAAGTTCACGGCAGAGGAGCGTCCAGCTCGGCTCAGAGATCGTTTTATTTCAGGTTTGCGAGATGCGAAAATGGTTTCGGCGGTTCTACGGCTGAAGGGTGAAGCCATTACATTTACCTCGGAGGTCGATACTGCTACAGCTGTCGAACAGACTGTCGGAGATGTTCGGGCCATCACCGGTCGCAGCTTGCCGGATGGCCCGGGGGCCCACGCGGTGTCGCGAGCGTCCCGGGACGCACGCACGACCTTCGGTGCGGGTCGGGGCCAGACGTCGCCGCGCGGCCGCACGAGCGGCGAGGTGACCCCGCGGACGTGTTTGGGATGCGGAGGTCAACAAGTGCGCCGTGTGTGCCCGTTTAAAAACACCGTGTGTTTACATTGTCACAAGGTGGGTCAACTGAAGCGTCTGTGCCAAGGGGCATTGGCCACCGTTAAGGTCATGGACGGCGATGTGCGAGGCGACCTCGGCGACCCGGGGCGAAACCGGCAGCCGTTGATGGGCCTGTTTTCGATTGGCCCTGTGGCGGCACGCCCGATGACGGTGGAAGTCGAAGTGAACAACACGCCGATCACGTTTCAGGTTGATACGGGAGCGGCGGTGTCGATCATCGGTGAACAGACCGCGCGTAGACTCAACGACCTGAAGCTTATCAGGTCCGACCTCACACTGTTCACGTACACCCGCGAGAAGATAACGCCAGTCGGGATGGCAGACGTGTCTGTGAGGTACCAAGGTCAGGTCGCCGCGCTTCCGTTGTACGTCGTGCGGGGGAGGGGTCAGTCTCTCCTAGGCCGAGACTGGCTGACCCGCATCAGGCTAGACTGGGCCGCCGTTCACCTTGTGAAACCCGTGCCGAGCCGATGGGAGGATCAGTTGGAGAAGATTCTTCAAAGACATCAAGGTTTGTTTTGCGACGACATTGGGAAACTCAAGGGCGTGGAGGCAAAGCTCTTCCTGAAGGAGGGGGTGGTTACTCGTTTTTGTAAACCACGACCAGTGCCGTATGCCCTGCGGGACAAGGTCAAGGGTGAACTGGATAGGCTGGAGGCCTGTGGAGTGATCGAACAGGTGTCGTACTCAGATTGGGCCACCCCAGTCGTCACGGTGCTGAAACGGAATGGAAACATCCGATTGTGCAGGGACTTCAAGTCCACGGTTAACCCGGGGCTCAGCGTGGAGCAATATTCACTGCCGTAAATCGATGAAATATATGCACGATTGGCGGGGAGTCAATACTTCACGAAGCTTGATCTGCGTGATGCATATTTTCACCTGCCGATGGATCCCGGGAGTAGCGACCTTTTGACAATCAACACTAGTCAAGGGCTCTATCGATATACCCGACTCTGTTTTGGGATTGCTTCGGCCCCGGCCTTGTGGCAGAAAGCCATGGATCAGGTTTGCATTGGCCTGCCCGCTCAAACCTACCTGGACGATGTGCTCATTGCGGGGAAAACGGCGGACGAGCATCTTGCGAACATTGCCCAAGTGCTGACGAAGCTAGAAGCGTGTGGCCTGCGCTTGAACAGAGACAAGTGCGCATTCTACAAGCAGCGCTTGGAATACCTCGGGCACATCATCACGCCGGAGGGGCTGTTGAAAGGCCCTCGGAAGGTGGAGGCGATTCAGCACATGCCACCGCCTCGCGACAAGACGCAGCCGCGCTCGTTCATTGGTATGGCCCAGTATTACCAAAGGTTTGTGCGCGGGCTCAGCTCACAGCTTGCGCTGTTAACACGGTTGCTCAGGAAGGGCGAGCGCTGGGCCTGGGGGCCTGCACACCAGGCGGCGTTCGACCACGTTAAGCGGCTGCTCACAGAGGATACGGTCCTTGTGCACTACGAGCCTGCGCGTCCGCTCTTATTGGCATGCGACAGCTCTGCATATGGCATCGGGCAGTGCTCTCCCACAGGATGGACGATGGTTCCGAGCGGCCTGTTTGTTTTGCATCCCGGACCCTGTCCGCAGCAGAGCGGGAATATGCCTAGATCGAGCGCGAGACTCTCAGCCTCGTCTGGGGTGTGCGGAGGTTTCATCAATACCTGCTGGGGCGTCATTTCACTTTGCAGACGGATCACAAACCACTTCAATTCATCCTGAGACCCGAACGCGGGGTTCCGGTGGTAGCGGCCGCGCGGATACAGCGGTGGTGTCTGTTTCTTGCTGCTTACGATTACGATATTCAGTTCCGGAGCACCGAAAAGCATGCTAACTGCGACGGGCTCTCGTGCTTGTCTTGCGCGGAGGGTCCAGCTGCGTCTGAGTCGGCCGACCGGGTTGATGTGTTCGCGCTGGACCAGGTCCAAAGCGGGCCGATCACGGCTAAACAGGTCGCGGTGGAATCCGCTCATGATCCAATGCTCGCCCGTGTCGTCCAGGCGATTTCTATGGGGAATTGGAGCGATCTACCTTTAACACCGGCATTTCAGCCTTTCGCGTCGCGCGCATCGGAGCTGTCCTTGGTCCAACGGTACGTTATGTGGGGAATGAGGGCGGTGATTCCACCGAAGTTCAGGCAGCGGTGTTTGGAAGAACTGCATGTCAGTCACGTTGGCATCGTGAAGACCAAGAGTCTTGCTCGTAGCCTGTTGTGGTGGCCGGGGTTGGACAAAGACATTGAGCAGTTGGTTAAGCGTTGCACGACGTGCCAAACAGATGCTGATAACCCGCGTCAAGCTTCAGGACTATGGCCTACCCCAGACAGGGCCTGGCAGAGGGTCCATGTGGATTTTGCAGGGCCGGTTAATGGCAAAATGGTTTTGATTGTGATCGATGCATTCTCTAAATGGCCGGAGGTTGTAGTGATGCAGCATACATCAGCAAACATTACAGTAGAAAAACTGCGGACGATATTTGCTAATAAAGGATTACTGGAGATCCTGGTCTCCGATAACGGTCCGCAGTTCATCGCAGGTGTATTTGATGAGTTTATGCGTCAATATGGTATTCGACATCTCAGGTCCTCACCGTATCATCCTGCGATGAATGGGCAGGCGGAGTCATTTGTTAACATGTTGAAACGGGCTTTGCGCAGGGGGGGGGGTGTTGCACCTGTGTAGACGGTGGTCGATGTCTTTTTGCTCCAATACAGGAACGCTATTCATCCTGTCACGGGCGATTCTCCTGCCATTCTTCTCTATGGACGGGCATTGCGGTCCAGACTGGATTTGCTGCGACCTGGAGGGTCGGTGAGTGGGGCGGTGTGGCGCCCGACGCTGCTGCGCGGTTTTGATGTGGGACAGCGGGTAATGGTGCGCGATTATTTACACGGTTCCAAATGGGTGCCGGCTGTGGTCTCTGTGGTACTGGGGCCGGCAAATTGCATGGTGCGGCCTGATGGTGGGGAGGTGTGGAAGCGGCACGTGGACCAAATGTATGATCGTTGTTCAGTCACCCCCCCCCCCCCCCGTGCCGAGCGATGTGGGACCCCCACCTGTGATGTCGCCGTGGCCAGACGTTGTATCGACAGGGCCGGACGTGTCGACGCCCGCGGGGTGTTCACCTGATTCATTCCTGCTCGAGGACGACGAGGAAGCTTGTCGGCCGGGGGCGGTTGTTGTTGCGGATGGGGCAAGTCCGGCGAGGGTGTCACCTCGACCTAGCCGGGAGGCGTCTGAGCCTGGGCCGTCTGGTGTCGCTGCCCGTCCGAGGCGGGTCAGGAGACGGCCGCGGTACTTGGAGGATTTTGAATGTTGATTGGTTTCGTTTGGTCATGTTATAATTGTCATTTCATCATTTGAATTGTCATTTTACGAGGGGGGGAGTGTGCTGTATCACGTGATTGGGTTTTCGTATATCATGACTCGCCTGCAAGGGGTGGCGGTGATGTACATCCGGACGCACAATAAAGCGGAGTTACTGCTACGCTCTCGCTCTCCATGTTCCGCTGCGCCTTGGATACCACAGTTTCATTCGGTGATAGTGATGCTTAATTGGTCCAGACAGTTCAAGCAAACAAGCGCGAGTTTAATTCAGAGGGAAGGAAACAAAAGCATCCATTCCTTTAATCTCCTTTATCAATACTACAGTCATCGTTCCGTTCATTGCACTTCTGCTAAATATAGCCTGGTTGTACGATATACCAAGGAAATACCCTCCAGATCAAAACAATAGGGTTTTAAATAAAACCAATTGAAATCAAACTGAAGGAGAAAATCTGCATCATTGACCAAAAATGAGATGCAATATGAAAGTAAGTCGTGAGCAACAACAAAATGTTCATATTGTGCAAATATTATACACAGCATAATTATTTCAGCAAATTATCCCACCATGAAACTGTTCCGTTGGATTGTTGATCTGTGAACCCAGCAATAGCATCTTATCACCCATTAATAAGAGCTTTAAAATCTGGCATCTGCACATTTGGCTACTCTTCCATGTGTAAGATATGCAAGGGGCTCGTCGTGTAAAAGGAATTTTTTTTTTTTTAAAGTACTACTGTTGTATAAAACTCCATCACCATGTTACCTCCACTCCAACATTGAGTGACAAAAACACAACAAATATGGTTATTTGTATTTTACACTGCCAAACTAGCAGCTCGCTTAGAGGTATGCATACAGCAACTCACCTCTGAGCTGTCGAGCCTGGATTCTAATCTCAGCCCAGTGCTCTAAACTGTCATCCTGATATTTCACATGCAGGATGATACATCGGTATATGTGCTGTTGATCACAAGGATGATAAACAGGGTGTCTCATCTGCTAGCATTAATTGGTGGACGTTAAAGATCACATGGTGTCTTTTGTGAAGAGGAGGCGAGTCATCACCGGCACCCTGGACAAATTACAATTTCCTGCTCAAATCCAGAGGGGCATTGCATCAGTGGCACAGCCATGCCTCAGTAATGACACAACGAGCAGGTTGAATTCAGAATTGAATCCCAATCCATTATACATTCGCAAACAACTGTCAAACTTCCCCAATGCTCTCAGTAAAACATGACAGTTACAAGAAGAAGAACCACCCCTTTCGCATCTTTCGATGCACAGGGCTGCCAAAGCAGTTTTCCTTAGGTCGGGTGGTGCAATCCTGGACAGATCACCACTCTGGCGCAGGATATTCGAATGGCCCATTCTTACCAGTAAGCTGGTACTCATTTTGCCAGCCTTGGAAGGATGACAGGCTGAGTCAACCCACCTGGTGTTATTTTAACAGCACGACAGGCTCAAACTCAGGACCCAAAGATGTTAAGCTCACCACTTTAACCGTGAAGCCAACACCAGACTTTGATAGAGTCATACACAAGTTGGTTGAAATCCAACACCGTGTGTGTGTGTGTGTGTGTGTACGTACACACGCACACACACTTGTGTTTGAAATCCAACACTACCAATAGCAAGCAAAACCTTATGAATATATATATATATATATTTTTTTTTTGTGTAGATGAAGTTTGATGGGCAGACGGCAAATTGCAACGCATTTTACAATTGTGCGTCTTTCACATCCTCCACCTCAAAGAAAATGTACTGAATTATTTATCTCCATTTGTTTCAACATGGTAAAATACTAAATCCAATGGGGGCCTCTTCGATACATGAGGAATGGAAGCAGCATTTACCGTCATCATACTGTAATTATGTCATCAATGGAAGGAAATAATGGTAATTTTTGTTCTTTACCAATCCAAGGTGTGCTGTAAAAACAAAATAATAAACAAAATCCCCCCCATTACATTGTTTTAGATTCTGGGTATGGAGTTCAAATCTGTCAAGGAAATGTTGCGTATTTCTATCGCTATTTTTACACAATTGCAACATGTCAAAACAAATGTCTGAAAAGACCTTCCAAGTCACGCTTTCAATTCAAGCTCCACTGTACAGTGAGAGAAAGTAAATGTACAACAGAAATATGGGATATATTAGAAGAGGTTTCTTGGCTTTGAACTCGGTGGCAACAAGCAAAGATGCTGCACTGTACGCAGACCAAAATACCCCAAATAACTGTGGAAGGGATTGTAAAGGCAAAAGACAAACAAAGGTTTCACAATCAATAATAACATCCAAAAACTGAGATCACATACATTATATGCAAAAGAGATGCAGAAAAATTAATGGCATGAGGAGAATACAGGAGAATAGAGAAAGGTAAAGTTGAGGGGTGGGGGGGGGGGGAGATGAGCAGGGAATGTACAAGGAGGTAGGGTCAAAAAAATTAACAATATTTGCACATCAGTCGATTTAGTTGTAATCAATATCAAATACACTTGATTCTCACTTAATGTCGAAGTTGTGTTCTTGAAATATGTGACTTTAAGCGAAACAACATAAAGTGAATCACATTTTCCCATACCAATTAATGTACAAACTAGAGTTCGGTTCTTTTGATCATTTCTCGTCAGAAAAAAAACCAAAACAAACAAAAAAAAACATGCATCATACATTCCTAAATGAAATAACATTTTAAAATAAAATACATTTCGAAATGTAAATTTTAATAAGATAACACAAACTAGTGATGAGTGTGGAGGTTGTTTGTAGAAGTGGGGTGGAGTGGATGGGTGAGTGGTGGAGTTAATGGGATAGCCCAAACGCTCTCCCGATAAATCAACCGCTCGTTCTCCAGCATGAAAATGCTTTAAAACCTCCAGTTTAATTTCTCAACAATTGTTTTTCTTCTTTTCTTACTACCGGACTCACTATTATCACTTATTGAACGTTTTTGACACATCTTTATAAGGGATTTAACCACGCTTCAAACAACATCAAAATGGCGTGATACAACGGTTGAGTGTCTACCTCCACGTCTGAGTGGCACAAAGTAGTTCGCTGTGGCCCACTGGCAAATGACATAATAGTGAGCATCACTACGTTAAAAGGATATAATTATGTTCCCCATTGTATCAGCGATGCCATAACGAAAAACGCTTACCAAATCAACGGTAAGCAAGGAATTACTGTATCTGCATCATAATCATGAACTCACCTTCACCAGAACAGTTACAACTTCAAATGAGTCTGCAATCAGCAATATTGGAACTATTACAATTAAAGGTAATAGTGAGTAGCCAATGACTCCAACAACTTGTCCATAGGTGACCTAAAAAAAATTAATAAATAAACAACAGTCATCAGAATTGCAATTTCAAAAAACAATGGAAAAAAATAAAAGCCTTTCAACAAGGAAACAAAGTACTTACCTCTCCACCCAACACCCTTGCCAACAGGAAGATTGTCAATGAACCAAATAGCCAAATTGTAATGATCCATGACACCACCTGAATACAATTCAGATAAACAAAAAAAAATAAATAAAAAAAGTTAAAATGTATTAATCAGTGTTCTCCATATTCTCAGAATAAAAGTTTGTTGAAAATTTGATGGCAAAAGCTCAAATGGTTAAAAAAACAAAAAACACAAGAAAAAGTTATAACCAGTACAGACATACTGAAGCTCAAATGGTAAATAAACAAACATAAGCGATTAAAAAAAACCTAGCCGTCTCACACTGATTCACACACTAATGCATGGTGGACAGGCTAATAAGGCCTATTTCTACTCACTGTGACTTTGCCCTTTGACATTTTTACCCAATTATCAATTGGTCTTCTCCATATTCTCATAAGGGTTTGTTGAAAATTTGATGACAAAAGTTCAAATGGTAAAAAAAGGTTATGGGACAGACACACTGATGCACAGAAGCTATTGCAAAACCCTGTCTTCCACTGCACGGGCGGACGGGATAACAGGTTATCAAATGATCTGCCATCTCAGATAAAAGTGGCATTCAAATTAATTTTTTAATCAATTTTTAAAAAACAAAAACTACAGCGTTCAAGGAACACCTCACCTCACACAGTCTTCATTTCTACCAACCCGAAACAAGGACATGGACAGGGTCTACGAGCGACAAATGCTATTTGTCATGATGAAGTAAAATGCTGCAATATTTTGTCCAATACTGCTAAATAAATGGAAGGATTTTGAAAGTGCCAATAAGGTGATTTGTGTTTAAAATGTGTTCAAGTACATATATATATATATATATATATATATATATATATATATATATATATATATATATATATATATATATATATATATATATATATATATATATATATATATATATATATATATATATATATACAGTGGGGAGAACAAGTATTTTATACACTGCCGATTTTGCAGGTTTTCCCACTTACAAAGCATGTGGAGGTCTGTAATTTTTATCAGAGGTACACTTCAACTGTGAAAGACGGAATCTAAAATAAATATCCTGAAAATCACATTGTATGATTTTTAAATAATTAATTTGCATTTTATTGCATGAAATAAGTATTTGATCACCTACCAACCAGCAAGAATTCCGGCTCTCACAGACCTGTTAGTTTTGTCTTTAAGAATCCCTCCCATTCTCCACTCATTACCTGTATTAACTGCACCTGTTTGAACTCGTTATCTGCATAAAACACAGCTGTCCACACTCAATCAATCAGACTCCAACCTCTCCACAATGGGCAAGACCAGAGAGCTGTCTCAGGAAATCAGGGACACAATTGTAGACTTGCACAAGGCTGGGATGGGCTACAGGACAATAGGCAAGCAGCTTGGTGAGAAGGCAACAACTGTTGGCGCAATTATTAGAAAATGGAAGAAGTTCAAGATAACAGTCAATCTCCCTCGGTCTAGGGCTCCATGCAAGATCTCACCTCGTGGAGCCTCAATGATCATGAGAGGTGAGGGATCAGCCCAGAACTACACGGCAGGACCTGGTCAATGACCTGAAGAGAGCTGGGACCACAGTATCAAAGAAAACAATAAGTAACACACTACACCATCATGGATTAAAATCCTGCAGCGCACGCAAGGTCCCTCTGCTCAAGCCAGCGCATGTCCAGGCCCATCTGAAGTTTGCCAATGACCATCTGGATGATCCAGAGGAGGAATGGGAGAAGGTCATGTAGTCTGATGAGACCAAAATAGAGCTTTTTGGTTTAAACTACACTTGCCGTGTTTGGAGGAAGAAGAAGGATGAGTTCAACCCCAAGAACACCATCCCAACCGTGAAGCATGGAGGTGGAAACATCATTCTTTGGGGAAGTTTTCTGCAAAGGGGACAGGACGACTGCACCGTATTGAGGGGAGGATGGATGGGGTCATGTATCGCGAGATATTGGCCAACAACCTCCTTCCCTCAACAAGAGCATTGAAGATGGGGCATGGCTGGGTCTTCCAGCATGACAACGACCTGAAACACACAGCCAGGGCAACTAAGGAGTGGCTCCGTAAGAAGCATCTCAAGGTCCTGGAGTGGCCCAGCCAGTCTCCAGACCAAAACCCAACAGAAAATCTTTGGAGGGAGCTGAAAGTCTGTGTTGCCCAGCGACAGCCCCGAAACCTGAAGGAGCTGGAGAAGATCTGTATGGAGGAGTTGGACAAAATCCCAACTGCAGTCTGTGCAAACCTGGTTAAGAACTATCGGAAACGTCTGATCTCTGTAATTGCAAACAAAGGTTTCTATACCAAATATTAAGTTCTATTTTTCTGATGTATCAAATACTTATTTCATGCAATAAAATGCAAATTAATTATTTAAAAATCATACAATGTGATTTTCAGGATTTATATTTTAGATTCCGTCTTTCACAGTTGAAGTGTACCTATGATAAAAATTACAGACCTCTACGTGCTTTGTAAGTGGGAAAACCTGCAAAATCGACAGTGTATCAAATACTTGTTCTCCCCACTGTATATACATACATATACATATTATTTCTGTTAACGACTACGTGTAATTTGACGTATCTCCTCCAAAACTGCCGGACGGATTGTCGCCACCTTCGGCATGCGGGTGCTCTGTGGTCTAATGAACAGCATGGGCTATGTGAGATCGCGCCAGACGGACAGGTTTGGGAATTTTGGGCGATTTTCTAATATTTACATTCGTTTGCATGGCGACGTGTGACGTCACCGCTGAGAGGCACAATTCCGTCATGACATCATCAGTCATTCGCTGATGTTATTACGTCTGTCGTCGACAGACCGTCACCGCCGAGAGGCGTAATGCCACTCCCCGAAAACAGCGTCTGCAATGTAAAACCCTCTTCTGCACATGCTGACTACCTCAGAAGGTGAATTTGACACAAAAAATGTAACAAGAAACATTGTATTTAAACTAAAGATTAATTTCTTTAAAATATTATTTCTGTTAACGTCTGCGCGTATTTTGACGTTTCTCCTCTGAAACCGCTGGCAGGAATGTGCTCATTTCCCATATACAGTACTGGGGTTTCTTAATGTGACGAAGATGATGCACTAAATTTCTAAGCTGGAATTGGATGACAACGTGGCTTCAACAAGATTTTCAACCCATCGACGACCGCATTTATTCCCGTTCGGTCACCATCGCTGAACTGCTGTCCAGTAAGTGCTGCCGTCTATCCCAAAAATATGAACTCGAGTAAGGGAATAATTGCATCAAACACTGAACATAAACACAACTGATAATAAATAGTATAGCTCAGAACATCAGCAATGGTTGTCATGTTTTAAAAATCAGCGTGGAAGGAGGGGAACAATGAGCGCCAGAGCTCTGCCAACATGATGTACCCCGATTGGCTCTTTCCCGGACTGTACACGCCCTCTTAGACTGTCAATTTGTGTCTGAAATCCAACGTACATATTAAAAAACACCTGAAAATAAGTTGCAATAGGCCTACGTCCAGATAACATCAAAGGCTATAATCTGAAGGTAGGGGGAACCAGGGAACGGGAATGAGGTCATCCCTTCATTGCCCGGATTCTCTTCTTTTCTTTGTTCTTCGAAAGCGCGGTGTCCGACAATAGATTCTGTACCTTGAATGTGTGCGTGTTTCCTGTTCAAATTAAAGAGGTGTTCGATTGTCGGATGCACCCAAACAACTGCCGTAAATTACATTAATTGTCAATATCAACCGCCATCGTTACCTGTGTTGTGTCTTGCGTCTGTGCTCTTCAAAGGAAAGCGTCCAAGCGGTGTTCGATCGTAGGATGTGCGCCAAAAAGTGCCGTTCATTGAAATTTGCATTCTGATTCTCGGTCACCCTCCACTGCTCCTGTTCAGTCTCGGGCTAGGCCTATATCATGTTAAACTTGCCCCATCAGACGCCAACCTTCCAGTCACACTGCAGAGGATGCCATTTCCAGTCAGACTTGCATACTCGATGACTATAAACAAATCCCAGGGCCAAACATTTGACAAACTCGGAATATACCTCCCAGCCCCCGTGTTCTCCCATGGCCAACTATATGTTGCATTTTCACATGCAAGAGGTTACTCCTATATATCTATCAAAGTGGACAATAATTCCTCACAAGGACTCTTCAGCAACAAGACACTCACCCAAAATGTCATCTACAGGGAGGTCCTTTAGAAAACTAAGGACAGGTAACCATAGTGCATCACATCCCTAATGACAACCTCCCCAGCTTCCCATAACATCAACTATTATGCCCATCCACCTTTTGCCGCCCATTCAACTCCATGCGGAGCACGGGTATATGCTAGTATATGTATGTATGTATATATATATATATATATATATATATATATATATATATATATATATATATATATATATATATATATATATATATATTGTTACGGCTGTGGAAATTCGCAATCCACCATAAAGAACCTTAGATCAGTTATGACGATAAGTAATTGTGTAGTTAAATTTCCCCACCGTTGGTTAGAGGGAATTTCCGTGTTCACTGGGCTGCGATCCTTTGAGATAGCCGTTTTTCTTTTCTCTGTCATTATTTTGGACCAATCACCCCCCAACAACCAAATCGCCACCACTAACAACTCCCACGAACAACTACATCAAACCGCCACTACCTTCACCTCCACAACCCCACCCCGCAAACATCGCTTCACCCCCATTCTCAAACGACGCCCACCAACAACCAAACCACCACAGCAAACCCCCCACCACCTTCGCCTTTCTCCCTCCACACCACCTGTCAACACCGAACGTCGTGCTGTCCAAAGCCCGTTCGGTGATTCTTACCAAACGCGTCGTGCCACGAGTGTACATGGATAATTTCGGGAGAGGAAAAACGGATCAGGAGAGGTTCACGCCCCCTTTCCGTCCGTCCAATGGCTGAGCGTCGGGCGGTGTGGCCCCACCTCCAAACGTGAAGCTTATGGATCCCTTTTTGGAGAGAGAAACGGATCAGGAGAGGTTCACGCCCCCTTTCTGTCCATCCAATGGTTGAACATCGGGCGGCGTAGCCCCGCCTCCAAATGCGATTTGATCCGCGTATTTGCATATACGCCCCTCCTCCGGGCTATATAAGAGCGAATGAGTCTAGTGGAGTCGGAGAAGGCGGCAGTGGAGGATATACGGGGACGGACGGTGGAAAGGAAGAAGCTCGAAGCAGGCAGTGCAGACGGGGTCCGATTGACGAACGGGGAACGGAGCTCGGAATGGAGGTCGAGGGGCGAGTTGCGGAGTGGAGCAGGGACGCGGAGGAGGGCTCGCGGGCGAGAGTTCGCCGGAGTCAGTGCAGTCCCGAGGCCCCGTTGGGGGGGGGGGACCCAGCGTCAGCCATTCCCCTCTCCCCATCCCGAGCAACAAGAACCTTCCCCATCCCAGGCATCAACTATTCCCCCCCATCCACGCTGAGATAGCGCCGGTAACCCCATCCGTTCCCCACCCCAACCGTGGTGCCAACCGAGAAACACGTGCTTGCGCGGAGCACGCCGGAGGGAGCTCCCCGGCCACGCCAGGGGCAAGGAGTCAGGCGCGTTACGCTGACATTGCAGCTTGCCCGCCATCGCGCCACGAGGGCGCGGGTTAGACTTCGGTCTCGTGGACCTGGCCGCTCATCCAGGTTCCACGTGCATTTGGTCCACGGACCTGTCTGCCTCCTTGCCTATGAGGGTGGCTTTTGTTTTCTTTGCTTTTTGTGTAAATGTATGTGTGGCACCAGTCTTGCAAGTAAACCTGAATAAGTGTGCTGAAAATAATTGCCTTTTTATTGGGTTGTCACTCTGCGTTGTGTCCTTGCCTTGACTGTATACATGCATTTTTGTACAACTGTAAATACGTGCCTTTTGCGCTTCCGAAATAAATGTGCCTGTTAAATTGTGACCCGTTTCGTTGCGTCCTTTCCTTCGTTTGAAAGTTCCATCTTGCATCACGGAAGGGATTGGTAGAAGGGTGCAAGCACCCGGTAAATAATCACGTCCGTCGGGGCCGGCGATAACACCGCTCGGTTATCACTGAAGCACGGAACAGACCGCTTAAGCGGTTCGTGTCCTAGGCCGGCCAGCGGCGAGGTACGATCGCCCAGTTAACTACACGCGCAGGTACTTAGGTAGGTCGAGTTTGGCGAACAACCCTATCCTGCGCGGGTGGCCGATTGGCACGATTGTGGTGGGGTCGAAAGACCCACCCGTGACTACGTCCTGGCGATAGTTCCAAGGAGGGTCACGACTGAATTGACCGTTCCGGTGGGCGACGCGGTCACGATTCGAGTTACGTGGCCGATCGCACGCCGGGCGGACCGAAATTCGTAACAATATATTCCAATAATATAAAGATGTTAAAGGTCATAGAAAATTTTTTTTGGAGGTTTACCGCCATTGATGCAGCGTCTTTTACACCAAATTAATTTAACACGTTACATTCGTTCTTCGTGCCCGTTTATGTCCCAGATGACGTCCTTAAAAATGAAGTTTCCTGTTTGCAATGATTTTCAAGTTTGCTTCACCGCCAGATGGGCAGACAGAGTAAAAATGTTATCTCACTCCTCTCTGCGCATGTGTAATCAGGACCAATTCAATCATTCAGAGCTAAAGTACAGGTTTGTTTTCCGATCTGTATTCAAAATCTAACATTCAATTGAAATTAACTTATTCCTTCATTATAAACTGACGTATGTAGATAGACACACAGAAGTAAACCAAATGCTTAACCCTGATTTTCGTTTCAAGTGCGAGTGGTAATAAATGCTTCAGTCATGTTAAATAATACAGTAGGCTACCTAAGTAAGCCTCAATGTGCCGGTCCAATGCTGAGTAATATCAATTAACAAAACCTTTAAATCAAAACAGATGACATTATATAAGGTGAGGTGTGGGCAGTGATTACGGGAGAGAGAGGGTAGTGGAATTTTACTTCATACAATATCTGGACTTGTGAAAATGCGAGATAACAGAGAGGATGAAATAAACTTTTGGAGCATGCCAAAGCAAGCAGGTGACAATTAAAAATTTGGTCGAAAATGTAACGTTTAATTCACATGAAAACAATTTTGCAAATTAAAATAATTCACTTCAGGTTTTGATAGTTGTTTGTTTTTATGCACTAGTATTCAACATTTTATTTCATTCAAGCAAGCCAAAGAAAATCCAAGAAAACAGTAGCTGCTTTTATCGTTTCGATATTCTTTGATACAATGTTCGATACAATGTTCGACATTGCAGTCACACTTAAAATATTGTCAAAGATTATTTTTATTATTCAGTAATACCCTGGGTTAGGTCAACACTTTTCATGTTGTTTCGCAAATACGTCGTCACATTTATTAACACCCCTTCTCAGCTCACACTTATGTCATTTTAAAAGCCATACCTTTTTACTCGAGTATTTTCAGAAGTGACAAGATTGATAAAGATGCCAGAATACATTGCTAAATTACCAAATCGGGAGAATGCAAAATCATCGAAATAACTACTGTACTTTGCCTCAGACATAAATAAATGTGCTTTACTGTAGTGGCTAAGAGGCATTGTAAAAGTGTTACCTTAGGAGTGAAAATCGATTTTATTCATCGAATGGATTCTGGTGAATGTGCCCATGATGTTGCCAAGTGGTTAAGTTTGCCTCTGATAAATGGATCTGCTGACGTTCAATGAAGAAGGAAGAGGAAGACGACGAACCACCAATTTCGATCGCTTCCAGCAGAGGTTTAATTTTATTTAAATATGTCGGGTAATTGCTTTGTATTATATTTATATGTTCAGTGCCTTTAGAAAGTATTCACACCCCTCAAATTTTGTCACATTTTGTTGTTTTACAGCATGAATTAAAAAATGGATTGCATTAAAACAATTGTCACCAATCTACACAAAATACCCCATAATAAAAGAGTGAAAACATGTTTTAAGAAATTTTTACAAATTAATAAAAATGATGAAAATCTGAAATGTCTTGCGTCAATAAGTATTCAATCCCCGGAGTCAATACCTTGTAGAAGAGCCTTTGGCAGCGAATACAGCTTCGAGTCTTATTGGGTATGTCTGTATCAGCTTTGCACAGTTGCATTTGGGGATTTTCTCCCATTCTTCTCACAGATTTGTTCAAGCTCTGTCAAGTTGGATGGGGAGTGTCGGTGAACAGCAGTCTTCAAATCTTATCCCAGATTCTCAATGGGATTCAAGTCTGGGCTTTGATTGGGCCACTCAAGGACTTTCAGGTTCTTGTTCTGAAGCCATTCCCGTGTTGCTTTGGCTGCATGCTTAGGGTAATTGTCCTATTGGTACGTAAATCTTTGCCACAGTCTAAAGTCATTTGCGCTCTCAAGCAGGTTCTCCTCAAGGATTTGTCTGTGTTTGGCTCCATTCATTGTTCCCTTTATCCTGACAAGTCTCCTCATCACTGCCACTGAAACGCATCCCCACAGCATGATGCTGCCATCACCATACTTCATGGTCGGGATGCTGTTAGATCAGTGATGAGCTGTGCTTGGCACTTTTCCACCAAACGTAGCACTTTGCATTCAGGCCAAAGAGTTCAATTTTCGTCTCTTCAGGCCGCATAATCTTTTGCCTCAATGTTCTCAGAATCTTTCACATGCCTTTTTCAAACTCCAGGTGTGCTGTCAAGTGCGTTTTTCTCAGGAGTGGCTTCCATCTGGCCACTCTCCCATAAAGCCTAGCTTTGAGAAGTGCTGCAGACACTGTTGTCCTTTTGGCAGGTTCTCCAATCTCAGCCAAGGAACTCTGTAGTTCTGTTGGAGTTGTCATTGGGTTCTTGGTCACCTCCCTGACCAAGGTCATTCTTGCTCAGTTGCTCAGTTTGGTTGGATGGCCAGCTCAGGAAGAGTCGAGGTAGCTCCATATTCTTTCCATTTTGTAATGACGGAGCTCACTGTACTCTTCGGGACTTTATACACTCTCGAAATTGTTTTGTACCCTTCCCCAGATCTATGCCTCCACACAATTCAATCTCTGACTTATACTGACAGTTTCTTTGACTTCATGGTCAAGTTTCTGCTCAGACATGCACTGTCAACTGTGGGACCATACATAGAAAGGTGTGTTTCTTTCTAAACCATGTCCAATCAATTGAATTAGCCACAGGTGGACTCCAATCAAGTTGCAGAGACATCTCAATGATGATCAAAGGAAATTGCATACACCTGAGCTCCATTTGGAGTGTCATAGCAAAGGGGTTGAATACTTATCGACGCAAGACATGTCGGCTTTTCACTTTTAATTAATTTGTAAAAATTTCTAAAAACATGTTTTCACCTTATCATTAGGTGGTATTTTGGGTAGATCAGTGAGAATTTTTTAATTTTTGTATTTAACCCATTTTAAATTTAGGCTGTAACAAAAAAAAATGTGACAAAAGTCGAGTGGTGTAAATACTTTCTGAAGGCACTGCATGTGTACTTGAATACAACTGTCATTAATCAAAAAATGGCAATATCCGGTAAAAAATGAAATATAATACCAGAAGTGATGTTAGAAACCACCTCCCTCCCACTTATTAATTGAATTATTATGAGAAAAATTGCTTTGATTTTCGTCCTTTCGATATTCATCGCATTTTTCAGGAACGCATCCCTGACGTAAACCAGGGTTTTGCAGTATTATTAAATACTAGCAGATGTACCCACCAGGGTAGGGATGGTATGGGATATGATCAAATGTGAGGGCTGTAAAACAACAACAACAAACCTATTCATGAAGAATGGAATAAATGGAGACAACAACAATCCAGTGAAGGTTAGGATTAAAGCACTGGAAAGCTGTGCATGGCAAACGCTTTGAGAAAAGTCTACTTTTGATTGGGTGAAACAAAATAAAAGTTGGAAGTACATTTAGATGCCATAAGTAGAACTTCAAGGACACTTAAAACACCCACCACCAGAAGGAAACCTGATAGATACTCTCTCCCTCTGTCAGGGAAGTACTTGCACGATACCACGTGTACAATGCAAAATTGAAAGTCACCTCCATAGCCGACTTGTAATAACCACTCTCACGACCACTGCGTGGCACTATACGGTACACGTTTACATCGAGAATTCGTGCACTCCCCCCCTCACCCCCACCCTCTCCATCCCGAACCCCCGCAACTACGATATACTGTTGGACCACGCTACTCGTGGATTGGCTGTTCACGGACCCCGTGTATTCGTGGGTCATAAAGTGTGACCGCCTTCGACATTCGCGCTTCACATATTCGCTTTATTTATTTTAAAAAATTCTTACACTTCTGGACTGCTCTCATATATCAGGTCAGGTCAGGTCAGGTCAGGTCAGATTAGATCTATGACTTGCTACACGTACCATATAAACCTGTCCTAACCTGTTCCATGGTCTGGTTGTCGGTGACTAAGCCATCTCCTCCACCAAGTTTCTTGGTGAGGAGGGTGTATGATATGGACACCCAGCAGGATGAAGAACAAAACCTGTCAAAGGGCAGAGGAGCTCCTTGGCCCACTCTTCTTGTGAAAACTGCTAAAGTTCTCCCAGATTTGAAGGGTGCCTTCTCCCAACTGCTGTTTATAGATATCCCCACAGGTGTTCAATGGAATTTAGATCTGGACTCATTGCTGGCCACTTCAGAACAGTCCAGCATTTTCTCTTCAACCATTCTTTGGTGATTTATGAAGTGTGTTTGTGGTCATTATTCTGCTGCAAGACCCATAACCTTCGATAGAGACCCAGCTTTCTGACACTGTGTTGAACATTGCACTCCAAAATGCCTTGGTAATATCCTGATTTCATGATGCGATGCACACATTCAAAGCACCCAGTGCCAGAGGCAGCACAGCAACCAAAAAACATCACTGAACTTCCTCCATGTTTGACTGTAGGGAAGTTGTTCTTTTCTTTAAAGGCTTCATTTTGTTTTCTATAAATTATGTAAACATAGATGATGTGCTTCACCAAAAAGCTCTAATTTGGTCTCGTCTGTCCACAGGACATTCTCCCAGAAGGATTTTGGCTTGTTCAGGTGTTTTTTTGGCAAACTCCAGTCAGGATTTCTTACGTCTTTGTCTGTCTCTCTGTGTCTCTCTCGCTGTCTGTCTGTGTCTCTCTCGCTGTCTGTCTGTCTCTGTCTCTCTCAGCAGTGGGGTCCTCCTGGGTCTCTGACCATAGAACCCCCTTTCCTTGAGTTGAAACTGTCGTACGTTTTGTCAGAAGGTCAGCTTGAATCTGTTTGGCAGTTAATCGAGGTGCTTTGTCCATCATTGAAAATTGGAACACTCCTTTGCTGCAATCTTCGATCAAGTTTCCTCTTGCGGCCACGTCCAGGGAGGTTGGCGACAGCGCCATGGGCCTTAAACTTCCTGATAACATTGCGTATGGTGGACACAGGAACATCAAGGTCGCTGGAGATGGACCTGCAGCCTTGAGATTGTCCATGCTTGGCTACAATCTCGGGTCTGACCTCCTCAGACAATTCTTTGGTTTTCCTTATTTTCTCCATGCTCATTGTGGTACACACAGTGACACAAAACAGCAGAATGACTCTTTTTCTCTATTCAAACTGGTTGAATGAGTGATCTTTATATTGCAGGCACCTGCAACTCACCACAGGTGAGTTCAATTCCAAAGTAAAGAATCACCTGCTTGAAATCTAATTATTTCTAACAACTTCTAAAAGGTGCCAATTAATTGTCCGGGCCATTTTAGAATTTCTGTGTGGAATAGGCAAAGATTTCACAATTTTTTCAGCTTTTATTGTTTTGCTCCATTTCAAACAAAAGAAATACAAATGTGGATACCAAAGATTTTTTAATTTCAACAATTTTCTGGAAAAATGGTGCATTTTTGGAAAAAGTGCAAGGGTGCAAATAGTTTTGGCCATGACTGTAGATTCAAAAAATTAAATAATTCTGGCTGACACACCATGCCTCTGATCAAGTTGAGATTTAAAACATATATTCCCCGTCACTACTCGATCATTATTGTGAAGCTTCACGTCGATTGATTGAGCCATTGAAGAGAAATAATTTT
The DNA here is from genome assembly GCF_056783735.1 of Eptatretus burgeri. Lineage (NCBI taxonomy): Eukaryota > Metazoa > Chordata > Myxini > Myxiniformes > Myxinidae > Eptatretus > Eptatretus burgeri. The sequence goes on from NC_140967.1 coordinate 39,142,444, forward strand.
TTTTAAGATTTTCGTTCAATCCAATATGGCTGCCAGAGCATGCCACATAAATTATTCATGAATATGCTGGTATCCACAAGGCTTGGGGAACATGTATGTGAACTTTACACTCAATCTGTCCAGCTGTTCTGGAGAAGAAGATTTTTTATAGGTTTTAGGGTAAATCCAATACAGCTACCAAACCATGTGACGTATGACATCATATGTGCAAACCTTTTGTTCCTCATGGATAGGCGGTTATACGTGTAAAGTTTCACCTTGACCTGTTCAGCCATTTCAGAGAAGATTTTTGAAAGTTTTCTTTTAAAATATACATATCTATGGCTGCCGAATCACATGACTGATGAAGTCATCAATTTTTTTGTCTATGGACCATTTTATCCAGAGATGATCCTCAAAAAATTTTCATACTGATCACATGTTGTGTTCGACATATGCAATTATGATGTCATAACGAAGGCAGCAATGACGTCATAAAAAATAAAAATCACACATTCCCCATGAAGAGTATTTACCAATTACCAAGTTTAAATTTTTTCCTTGGTGCGGTTTCAGAGATACAGAGGTCCAACGTTTTTCCATTTTCAAACATTGTTACCACACCGCACGACGTATGACGTCATAATTATCAATAAAACATTCTACATTAGTCGGTACTCCTATGGTTAAAATTTGGTTTCAATCGGTTGCAGAGAAAAACACTAAAGTTCTGTGCGGACAAACAAACAAGAAGTCATCGTGCAGAACATGAAACTTGCAAAATACATAAAATAAATTTGACCTCCAAAATAATTGGTGGGTGAATTCAATGACAAAATAGGCAAATCCTCTTTAAATTTGAAGTCAATCGGATGAAAATTGACAATTTTAGAAATTCGGCCTATGTTGTCCTTTTGGCCAATTTTGACCTCAAAAATAATTGGTGGTTTAATTCAGTGACATGATATGCAAATCCTCTTCAAATTTCAAGTCAATGGGATGAAAATTGAGGATTTTAGAAATGCCGCCTAACGTGTTGATCTTTGGCCAATGTTGACTTTTTGACCTTAAAAACAATAGGCTTCTTCATGATGACAAACTCTACAATGTGGTGATGTTTCGTGAAGATCAGTTTAAAATTGTGACCTGAAGGTGCCAAACAGACGAACAGACAGACAAACAGACAGACAACAAAATCGACTGATCAATATACTTGAAAAATCTTCAATTTTGCACGTAATGAATGAACACACCCACAAGCCAAATTATATATCGTCACCCTCATAACAAAAGTGCCTAAGTCATTTTAGTCGTTGATGAAGCTTAGGCACTTTTGTTATGAGGGTAACCATATAATTCGAATAAAAGTACCCGTCGCTTCGCTGATGGATTTAATTAACAGAAAACATGTTGTTCTTCACAAACATTCTGCTCGATTCACTCAGTAACTTGCACAAGGCCATCTTCCACCTGCTTAGAAGTCAGCCAACATCACAGAAGTCAACCATCCTTGCTGCATACATGTCATAAGCAAAAATCACTTCTGCTTTGCTGTGAAGCTCAGTGTTGTTTGCTTTGGTTTAATCTTAAAATTAATGAAATTAGACATTTTGAAAATTTCGTATTATTCTCACTCCAATTTCAACATCACAGGAATGCATATTATCAAGTTAATTAACTTTCTTTATATATGATGATGATTTGTAATTCCTATTACTACCAGGTGGTACAATAAGATACTCATTTCCAGAGATAATTGGGGTTTGCCCCTGATCCTGAACCCCCTCCCCCACATGCACTACCCTGACATAAACCATTCTTGGGGTACCCTTTGGCAACAAGCATAATTTGGTTGGATTTGGTTCAGTAGTTTTTTCGTTTTTAAGCATATATAAACAAACAAACATTTATTCCATCCATCTATTGGGACCATACTCTGTGCAGAGCATTGGTCCTGCCTCAGCAGTTTCCTTGGCGATTGGGCACAATCCTGGACGGGTCGCCGCTCCGGCACAGCATACCAGCAGGCTGGCACTCATTTTGCCGACCTCGGAAGGATGACAGGCAGTCAACCCCACCTGGTATTAATTAAACAGCAAAGTGGGGTATGAACTCAGGATCATAGGATCCCAAGCCCACCACCCAAGCCATTGAGCCATCACCAGAGCAATTGGTCAAATCCCACGATATTCAAATCCACAACATTTAAGGTTTACTGTGTCGATTTATACATATATACAGGGATGCAAATTAACGGCTGCCCGGTCGCCTAACTTTTGTGCTGGGCGGGTACACAATACTGCCTTACCTGCCTGGCTGGCGAATCACCGGTGATTCCTGTTATTTTGTACAATTTGTACTAGCTTCTCTACTAGAACTACTGTTTTTGTCCGCAGAAATCCGTAGAAATCACCGGTAATTCTGCGGCGGCCATTTTGTCTGTTTTCATCTCGTTCCAAATCACGCGTGATTGCGCGAGATTTGACGGTTTGGTGCGGTTTGGACGCATTTTCTCATGCCCAGGTTGGTTAAATGAGTGAATTCGGGTGAATGAGTGAATTTCATGGGTGAGGTTAGGTGAATGAGTGAGTTTTATGAGGCTTTTGGGTTAATGAGTGAGTTTGATGAGTGAGGTTAGATGAATGAGTGAGTTTGATGAGTGAGGTTAGATGAATGAGTGAGTTTGATGGGTGAGGTTGGGTGAATGAGTGAGTTTGATGGGTGAGGTTGGGTTAATGAGTGAGTTTGATGGGTGAGGTTGGGTTAATGAGTGAGTTTGATGGGTGAGGTTGGGTTAATGAGTGAGTTTGATGGGTGAGGTTGGGTTAATGAGTGAGTTTGATGGGTGAGGTTAGGTGGATGAGTGAGTTTATATGTGATATTGGGTGGACGAGTAGTACCCCCACCATTGTCCATCACCCACAACCCCCCCCCCAATCGTCCATCAGCCACAACCACCCCCACACCCAAAAAATGCCCCCCCCAGCACTACTCACAACCCCCTGCCCCCCCATCACCCACACAAAAGCCCCCCCATCACCCACAACCTCTTCCTCCCTGCATCATCCCCCCACCCCCACCCCTCATCAAACTCACTCATCCATCCATCCAACTCACTCATCCACCCAACTCACTCATTCTGCAAACCTCCTCCATTAAACTCACTCATCAAATTCATTCATCCACCCAACTCACTCATCAAACCAACCTCATCCATCAAACTCACTCATGTGAGTATTTTCAAAGTGTTTGATATTAAATGTGTGACTTTTGTCTTTATTTTATTGAGCCGGTAGAAATTCTGCTGGGCCGGTAACTTTTTCGAGTCAACGGCCCTGCTGGCCGATATATAATGAGGAGGAGTGGCAAGTGAGAGTGTACTGTATTGTGGTGAAGAAGAGGCTGCACACCGATATGGCTATGTAAGATGCCGATTGACGTTACATTCTATGGTGATCAATAAATTCTCCATCTCATAAACTGTGACTCAACCTCGTCTTATTACAGTACATAAGGGTGATGTACAAGACTGCTTCAGTCAGCTGAACTTCTGGATTTTTTAAAATTTTAAACAATCTATAAAATCATCATTGTATTAAAATTAAGGAATACACCTGAACACAGGGCAGGGAAGTGTGTTCTATGAACTCTCTAGTTCTCAAATGTTTTTGTCAAGTCAACCCCTTTCAACATTATCCAGACTTAAAATTAAAATTATATAAAAAATACATTTTTATAATTTAATAGTTATTTTAAATGCAAAAGTTATAATGCTGCTTCAGTGCTGGGCAAAGCTGCACGTGTGACGTAATTGTTTTTTTTAACCACAATGAATGTATGATGAAGCTTCGAGTAGATCGTACCTGATTTGGATACAATTCACATTCAAGGTATTAAAATAAACATGGTTAAATTGCACAAAAAATATTATGGTCAAATTAGACAACTTTGTCGACCATTGCCCAAGGCCAGTTGGGCCCACTAGTCGAGCCCATAGGCCTTGCAGAATATCTCAAAACAGGCCTGGTGCAGACAAACACACTCAAGAAGAGGTGCAGATAACTTTAACGTAAACCACAATCAAGGCACAAAATCAATTTGCCCTGACCTCAAGTTAGATGTTAAAATGTAAAGGATACTCCCGCCAACTTTGTCGAACTGTGCTAAAGGCTGTCTGAGGCGCAATATATTAAAGTTGGAATGTGTAAGGACTCGCACACCTGAGCATGAAGTGCGTGCGTGCACAAAGCCATACACAAACCCCGAGTTTTAAAATACCATCTCCCACCCTTTGGAATGGGTGATGCTAAGAAAGAAAGAAAAAAACGTCCTGTTGTAATTCCCATAAACACCTGGGTGCATCAAGATGTTCACGATTTATCATGAACATTTGTCTCGAAAAAAAAATACCCAAAATTCTGCAACCACCATGACTACAACACCAGCACAGTCACCAGCCAAACATACCCGAAACTGGCCGTACAGGGAGACCATGGAGAAAAACAGTACAACTGCCAAAGGTCCCCAGAAATCTGGATTGTCCCGCACCACCTGTCGATTGAAGCCAAGGGCTGGCAGGGGCATCAGTACACAGCGCAGCTTGTAGTATATATCTTTGAGATCAATGTCCAGTTCTTCCCTAAAAGAAGAACCAGAGGGAGATAACATTTATTCATTGAAGTGCTTCCTTTGTCAACATCCTCCATGCACATACACAGCACCATCACTGCGATGATGAAACTAATGTAAATGTTTAAACATCATGAAGTTCTAATTTTTAAAGTTTCTGGTGTACCAGAAACATTCCAGTTTTCATCAAATGGAAAGCAATGTAAAGGAACAGAAGCCTTTATGAAGAAAGTTTGGTGGCTACACTCGGTGATGTAATGGTTAGAGTGTCTGCTCTGACTCTGGAAGGTCAGTGGTTCGAACACGACACTGGTTGAATCATACCAAAGACTAAAAATGGTACTTGGCGCTGTCTTTACGTTCCATATTTAGAGAATAAAGCACGAACAAACAGTGATATGTTGGGAATATTGCACAGAATTGATGGAACTAAAGCCTCCTTATACATTGAAGCTCCTTGTAAGGGATCTCGTATTTATTATTATTATTATAGTTGTTTTCTACATTAATTTAAAGGCTCGTTGAGTAGTTTCTACATATATCACTCTCCGTAGAGTAGATATATGTAGAGTGATATCACATATATCACTCTACATATATCACTCTTCTACATATATCATTCTACATATATCAGTTTCCTCACTCTCCGAAAACATGGACCATCTTCTATCTTCTCATCCAAACTCTCTCTTCCTCTTATGTGGCGACTTCAATTGTCATCACGCCAGTTGGCTAGGTGTGGGTACCTCTCTCACCTGCCATGGGACATCAGCAAAAGCTTTCTGTGACTCATTGGGACTGACTCAATCGGTCAACTTCCCGACCCGGATCTCAACCAATGGTACTCCATCTCTTCTGGATCTGATTTTGACAAATTTCCCTGACAATATCTGCTGCTCTTCCTCCGCTCCAATTGGTTCTTCTGACCACGTCCTTGTTAAAGTGGACATCTCTCTGGCTGTCATCAGAGAACCACCTCACCGCCGTCGAGTCTGGCATTTCAATCAAGCCGACTGGCAGGGTCTCCGAGCAGCCATCAAACTTACAGACTGGTCTCCTATCACTACTTTCTCAAACATCAACTCATCCTGGGAATTCTTTCAAAGAAACTTGCTCTCCCTCATGCACAGATTTATCCCCTCTCGTGTTCAGTTGTCTTACCCTTCCTCCCGCCCTTGGTTTACTGAAGCTTGTGGTGAGGCAGTTGTCCTGAAACAACTTGCCTTTGCCTCATGGAAAGCAAACCCAACTGAGGGCAATCTCAGTTCTTTCCACAAAGCTCGGAACAAGTGTGTATCTACCCTCAGGAGAGCCAGAAAACAACATCTTTCTCATCTCAAGTCTGAACTCTCAAACCTCTCTCCCTCCTCAAAATCCTGGTGGCGTTTAATCAAATCTGTTTCTGGTGTATGTTCCCCCTCCATCCCCTCCCTTACCTCAAATGGCCGCACTGCTGATTCCACACGTGATAAAGCTGAATGTCTAAACTCGGTGTTTGCAGCTAAATCTTGTGTCCCAAACCCATCACTATCTCTACCCACTTTACCCAGTCGCACCCAACTGTCCCTGGACTCTGTATCCTTTTCTCCTGACAAGGTGGAGAGCTTGCTTTCAAACCTCGAGTCAGATTCTGCAACCGGTCCAGACGGCATCAGCCCACGTGTCCTCAAAGCCTGCTCTTCTGCTCTTGCTCACCCTCTCTCTGTTCTATTCACCCTCTCATTTTCCCAAGGTCATCTGCCATCTGCTTGGAAATCTGCTAACATCACTGCCCTGCATAAAAAAGGTGCAAAAACAGATCCCTGTAACTACAGACCAATCAGCCTTCTCCCAATCATCAGCAAGGTTATGGAATCCATCATTGCTTCAGACATGAAATCCTTCCTCTTCTCCAATGGCTTGATTTCCAATCATCAATTTGGTTTCAGACCAGGTCACTCTACCCTGGATATGCTGCTACTGCTCTCCCATCAATGGATGGAGGTCCTCAATGCCAGACAGGAAATCCGAGCCGTATCCCTGGACATATCACGTGCTTTTGACACAGTCTGGCACCCTGCCCTACTCACCAAACTCTCTTCCCATGGTATTCAAGGCCATCTCCACTCATGGCTCGCAGACTTCCTCTCCTGTCGCAGTCAACGTGTGGCCCTAAATGGAGTTCTTTCATCCCCTCTTCCTGTGCAGGCTGGAGTTCCTCAAGGTAGCGTTCTGGGCCCTGTTCTTTTTCTGGTTTTCATCAATGATCTCTCGGACTCTCTGGAAAATCCTCTATTTCTCTTTGCCGACGACTCCACCCTCTGCCGTACCATCTGTCATCCCTCAGACCGGCAAGCAGCAGCTTCTTCGCTCACTGCAGATCTGGATAAAATCACAAACTGGTCCAACACGTGGAACATGTCTTTCAATCCACACAAATCTCACACTCTCACTATGTCTCTTCGAAAGGACCGTTTACAAAACCCCCCATCCACTTTCTCAACAATCCTCTGGAAGAAGTCTTTTCTTTCAAGCTTCTGGGTCTCACTATCTGCCATGACCTTTCCTGGGAAAGTCACATTTCCAACCTTGCCTCAAAAGCCAGTCGCCGACTGGGAATCCTCCGTCGTGCAAAGTCCTTCCTCGGCCCTCTTGAGCTCCTGACTACTTACAAAGCTTTTGTCCGTAGCCTGATGGAGTACTGCTCTCCCCTCTGGGCTGGTGCTCCTGCCTCCCACCTTTCTCGACTTCACGCTGTCGAAACCAGGGCTTTTAAGATCATTGGCATCTCCCGCAATGAAGCTGAGTCTTTGGGCCTCTCACTCAATCACCGCAGGTTGGTCGGTGGTCTTTCTGTCTTCTACCGACTCCTCTCCAGCCTTGCCCCCCTGCTCTCTCTGCGATTTGTCCCAACCACATTTCCACAGGGCGCTCAAGGTCCGCCAACAACCCCATTCTGGTAAAACTACCAAAATCACGAATCACTGCTCATCTTCACTCTTTCATTCCTCTTTTTTCCCGCCTTTGGAATAAACTTCCTCACTCTATTCTTTCCCATTCTTCCCTCCAGGCTTTCAAAACAGCTGTTCACCACCACCTCTTATCTTCCCCCATCCAAATCCTCGATCTTTTCTACCCCCGATAATCCACCCAAGCCCACTTCCTTCAATTCTGCTTTCCTTCCTGAAAGTCCCTGTAATGTCCATCTTCTCCTCGCCATGTTCCCCGTCCCATCCCCATCCCTCTCCCTTCCACAGTTCACCTGTGTCTGTTCCTCAATGTTTTGTCCCTTCCACTCCCACCCCTCTTGTCTCATGCCTCCTTGCTGTGAGTTGTGTGTTAGCTCTCATACGAGCCTCGACCAAGGTATACAAAAAAAAAAAAAAAAAAAAATATCACATGCAGGACAGAGAAAATAGTGGATCTCAGTGTATATTTACATGACTTGCAAGGAAATTAGTGGACAATGTATCAACACATATGTGGTAAATGGAATTTGAGTCTGGGTTCCCTGCAACATGAGGCATGAGTTCAGATGAGAACACCAACAGGGAAACTACAGTATCTATAGAAAGTGGACACCCCATTTGAAACTTTTCACCTTTTGTTGCCTTTTAGCCTGGAATTAAATTGCATTACATCAGACTTTTTCCATCTTTATTTACGCATCGCAACCCACAACTTCTCAGTGAAAAACAAATTCCACAAATTTCAGAAAATTAATTAAAAATACAAAACTAGAATATCTTGGATGGATCAGTGTCCACCTCCCTTATAATAGCAATTTTAAATTAGCTCAAATGTAACCAATAACGTTTAACATCACACACCATGTTAATTGACCTTCCACCTGTGTTAAATTATAGCGATTCTGATTATTTCGGAATAAAATCAGCTGTTCCTGTTGGTTTCCTCTGCTGGGTGGTGCATTTCACAGCAAAGACTCAACCATGAACATCAAGGAGCTTTCAAAAGAGTTCCGGGATAAAGTTGTGGAAAGGCACAGATCAGGGGATGGATAAAAAATATTTCAAAGGTCTTGAATATCCCTTGGAGCACAGTCAAGACAACCATTAAGTGGAAGACGTATGGTACACCAAAACCCTGCTTTGATCCGGCCACCCCTCCAAACTGGATGACCAAACAAGGAGGAGACTGATCAGAGAGGCCACCAAGAGACCAAGGGCAACTTTGAAAGAGATACAGGCCATTATGGCAAATGCTGATAACTGTGTGCATGCGACAACAATATTCCAAGCACTCAACAAGTCTGGCAAGAACAAAGCCATTACTCAAAAAAGCAAACCTTGAGTCCCGTGTTAGGTAAGCGAAAATCCACTCTGGAGATTCTGAAGATATGTGGCAAAAAGCTTTGTGGTCTGACGAAACAAAGATGGAACTTTTTCGCTGAAATGCAAAACATTACGTTTGGTGCAAACCCAACACAGCACATCACCCAAAGAGCACCATCCCTACTGTGAAGCATGGTGATGGCAGCAGCATGTTATGGGGATGTTTCTCCTCAGCAGGGACTGAGGCACTTGTCAGGATAGAAGGGAAAATGGATGGAGCAAAATACAAAAAAATCCCAGGAGGAAACCCTGCTTCCTTCTGCAAGAAAGCTGAAATTTGGATGGAAGTTCACCTTTCAGCATGATAACGACCCGAAGCACACAACCAAAGCTACACTGAAGTGGCGAAGAAACAAAAAGAGAAATGTACTTGAATGGCCCAGTCAGAGCACTGACCTAAATCCAATAGGAAATTTGTGGCTTGACTTGAACATTGCTGTCCATCAACGCTCCACACGCATCTTGACCGAGCTTGAACAGTTTTGTCCAGAAGAATGGGTAAATATTGCCCAATCAAGGTGTGCAAAGTTGGTAGAGACCGATCCCAACAGACTCACAGCTGTAATTGCTGTCAAAGGTGCTTCCACCAAGTATTAACTCAGGGGGGTGGACACTTATCCAACCAAGATATTCTAGTTTGTATTTTTAATTCATTTTCTGAAATTTGTAGAATTTGTTTTTCACTTGGAAGTTGTGGGTTACGATGTGTAAATAAAGGTGGAAAAAGTCTGATGTAATGCAATTTAATTCCAGGTTATCAGGCAACAAAAAGTGAAAACTTTGAAAGGGGCTGTTGACTTTCTATAATCTATAGGCACTGTACGTCCTCATCTAAAAGGCTACAAAACGCTTCATCTTTGATTAGCAAAAAGGAGAAAAATGTGCCAGTAATTGAATTTTTTCTGATTTGTTTTTGACCTTTTGTCCCTGCCCCATGAGCGGGAATAAAGACGATAAGTACTACTCTCTCACCTTCGTGCCATGTGGTGATTGTAACTACCAAGTTTGGTGAATTTCTGCCCAACCGTTTAGGCAGATATGTAATGACAGACAGACAAACAGACAGACAGACAGACAGACAGACAGACAGACAGACAGACAGACAGACAGACAGACAGACAGACAGACAGACAGACAGACGAGCCGATTACAATATCGCCCTGTTTTTTTTTTGGGGGGGGGGGTTAAGCATGCGGATAACAACAGTTGCCTTACAGCAGGGGTTTTTGGCTGTCTGGGTCATCTCCTTCTTCCACCTCAAGTAACCAACCATATCCCTTCTTCTGAAGAAATGCTGCAGTTGTCGATTGCTGCTGAGAATCATCACCAAGCATCAGCTTCACATCTGTGGAAGCTATATTCCCACTGACATCTGGTACACAAAACATCACACCAGTAACATTACAACATTGATCATAACATCTGCTTAACATCAAAATAAAATTGTTATGTAAAAAGTCAGAGCAAAATGTCATTTTACCGTGAATTCGGCACGAATCTGAGCTCCCAGCTTAACATGGCGAGCAGGCACCTCGAGCCACCACCCCGGCCCGAAACGTGCACCGAGCGTAGTTTGTATGTAGGATGGTAGCGGACTTTCTCCACTACCCATGGGCTCCTTAAAGAGCCACAATGCACATTCGGGACCTGAACCAAATCCCTGGATCGCCCTTCCCACGACCCCTCCTCGTTGCTTACAGTCTTACTGTGGTTTGATGACTGAATGAGGGCTGCGATTATTCTGGACCCTCACCCAGGACGTTCCTGGTGAGATGCGGTGGATAATATAGTTTCTGTAACGCAGTCGTGTGTCGCGAGGCGCCAAGAATAATGGCTGACGCCGCGTGGTGCTCGAAAGAGAGTGGTGAATTGTCACGATGCAGAGGTACGAGGGGGTGTGGGAGTATTTTTTCCGGAATGCAGGAGGCGTTTGTGGTCAAAGTGGTGAGATTTGGTGAGCGAGGTGAGGAGTAAGTTGAGATGCCGGTTGGGAAATGGTGCGCAGATTTGAATGGAAAATAGCGCGCAAATTCCCGAGGAAGGTTGTCTTGTGTGCAACAGGGATGATCCGAGCCAAGGGAGGCGTGTGCCAATTAAACAATTGTCCGTCGAACGGCATGCGTGCTTGCATGCTTGTTTGGGTATTATGGCTAAAGGGAAAGGGTTAGAGTAGAGGTCAGAGTACGGATCAAAAAGAGATTTATTAGACCTAACTACGAGTCCCACGCATCGCAGTTCATCCCGTTAACCCACTAGACATGAGGGAAGGACTAAGTACACGAATACTAACTAAATAACTGCCTGGGATCACGCTCTTGCTGTAACTACTACATAAAGCAACCAAGAAGGCCGACAGAAGGTAAGCACTTTGCTGTATCAATCCCTTCCCAGAGTTCCTCCACAACAAAGACATTCACAAATAGTACACACATGAGAATCCCAATGATACACACCCCCTGATCTACCGGATCGGTTTCATCGCTTATTGGTGAATCATCAGCGACAGTGCAGACAGCAATGCATACCAATGAGGCTCCCAAGCATGTATCATGTACAAATGTCAAAAGCAGTCAATATATAAATAATAAAGACCACCCATATCTATCACCTGTGAATGGAGAGAACAGCCAATCAGCTCTCACCAAATCAACTAAACCCAGGTGGCTGGAATTATATAAATAAATTTACACCTCCCATGCTCCTCCAGCCAAAACTGCTGTGTAAAGCAACCAAGAAGGTTTACACAAGGTATGATTATTTATATATATATATATATATATATATATATATATATATATATATATATATATATATATATATATATCTTATTACGGATCTGGAAACCATGAGCACTCAACATTCAGGTCCCAAAAGTCAGTTATTCCGTTAGGTATGTGTGTAGTCAGATTCCCCATCCTTTCGTCTTGTGGGAGGATCAAAAACATGCGTTACGATTTCTTTTTGTAAGGTTATTAAATCCAACCATCCAACAAACCATCAAACAAACCGACAACACCACTGAACAAGCGCTTCACTCGCCTAACCAGCGACTCGCTGTCCGAGGCAGAATCTCCAGCAGTTCCTTCTCGGCTTCCACAAACTTTGTAACTTCTTTTTGACGAGTATGGGCACACGTGGAGTGGGGGGGGGGGGGGGTGGGGTTTTTCCGGCACGGCTGAAACCCCGCGCAGAAAGGGCGGACCCATGGGAGCCCCGTCCAATCAGGGAAAACAGTGACATCAGTTTCACCAAGGCCCCTCCCTGCTGAGGGAGGTCCATAAAATTACCAACACCATCCTCAGCGGAGAGTTCAGTGCAAGAGGAGTTCCGTGGACGAAGGGTTTTTGCTGTTACGAAGGGGTGGTTACGAGGGGCGATTACGAGGAGTGGTCACAGGAGGTCTACGTTGCTGTTATGAAGGGGTTTTTTGCTGTCACGAGGGTTGAGCAGAGGGCCATCGAGGCGGCGAACATGTCTCTGCTGGCCCTCTACAAGGAAGGACAGAGCAACCCTGACCCCCCCCCCTCTGCGGACCCCGATTATTCGCCACCCAAACCTCGCCACAAGCCTCGAGTCCCCCACGTGCGACTGGGGACCGGACCAACGACCTTTGTCAGGTGTCGCATCGCGGAGCATGCCCTCCCTCTGACGGTCAGGTACCCACCGAACTCTGACCCCCAGCTCGTCTCTCTCTCATCGGCTGGAGGGTCCAATAAAAAACTCTGGGTTTTCTTTTCATTTGTGTGTGTGTCCGCGTGTGGGCCCGTCTAAGTAGAACTGAATAAGTGTTATTCTACCATTGTAAATATTCCTTGTATATCTGCGTTAAGTCTCGCTTCTCTTGTCTTTTACTTACTGTAAATAAATGATTAGAAATGTTCCCAGCTCGTTTCCATCCTTTCTTTATTTGGCACAGCATGGTTTGTATCTGAATTCAGACGGGGTTTCATCCCTGATAATCCGTTAATCGTAGCCGGAACGTCCTGGGCAGGCCCGCTCGACTGCATCCGAGCCGGAGTTGGGAGGTGGAAGTTGATACTCTACCGTAGCTGGTGGAGTAATCTGGTTCGACCAGGCGTTCCGAGGGTGTGGATCCCCGGTAGACGAGGTTGCGTGGATACTTAGGTACTTTGGCTCGAGACAAATAACCCTACGCCACGCGATCGAGATATTGGCGACCACGGTCGGTTCTGTGACCGTGGCTCACGGAATTATCCGGAGCGACGGCCTACAATTCCGGGGAGTCTGGTGGGGGACGGCGTAAACTTCCCCACCTTGCAGTCGTTCTTGCCACCAACCTCTGGCCCACAATATGTACATGTGTATATATATATATATATATACATATATATATATATATATATATATATATATATATATATATATATATATATATATATATATATATATATATACATATATATATATATATATATACATATATATATATATATATACATATATATATATATATACATATATATATATATATACATATATATATATACATATATATATATATATATATATATATATATATATATATATATATATATATATATATATATATATATATATTAGGCTAATAGCCATCTTCATCTGTCCCACCCTGAATCACAGAAATGCTTCTTGGAGAGAAAAAAAATTGAACTTGGGCGGTGTATTAGGCAACAAACCGCTGCTTCGATCGCTCCGGATTTGTTGTTAAGAATTAAAAAAAAAATTTCTGCTGCTGCTGTTTTTTTATTGTTTCCGATTTTTTTTATTTTCTGTTAAGAAATGTGATGATTTTGCAATTTTACAATATTCTCTTTTTCGTATATTTAATCGGCTAATGGGGTGGGGGGGGGGCTATCTGCCTCCTCTTCTTCTTCTTCTTCTTCTTCTTCTTCTTCTTCTTCTTCCACTTCTTCTTCTTCCTCTCAGAAACACGGAAATGCTCCTCCTTGGAGATGATAAATTACGTTAACGTCGTTTCAAATTAATCCACACCGACGGGAAAATGATAATATTAGCTAAATTTATCTCTTTCAACCAACACAACAATGACAGGCTTCCTTTTACTGTTATTTTTCTCTCGTGGTATTTTCACCACAGGTTTCCAGCGAAGCGAATATAAACAGCGTCTCTTCCAAAACACCATCGAACCAATCACAACGAGCAATTCCCACCCGGCCGGGGCCCGAGAACTCACCAGCATCCCCAGTGGGAGAGACAAACGTGAAGTCGCTGCTGCCGGCCGTATCAAACGCTTCACGACCCGACCTCTGAGGGTTCATGGCTTTCGCCGTGACGATCTCCGTTTGAATGTCGGACGTCAACAACCTGAGGCTTACACAGAAACAAGGAATGAAATATCGACGCCGTACTTCGTTCCCGGACTGTCGTGTGCAACATTAAGACTCGTCCCGCGTCATCGCAGTCGGCCCGTCTCGAAGGCTCCACGTCACGTCACCACGTCGTCACGTCACCACGTCATCACGTCAACACGTCACTACGTCACTACGTCGCCACGTCGTCACGTCGCCACGTCACCACGTTACACGTCACCACGTTACACGTCACCACGTTACACGTCACCACGTCACGTTACGTCACCAAGCGTGAAAACCTTAACCCTCGAAGATAATGTATTTTTCATTTCCAACCGGCTCGTTATGTTATAATTTCCCACAGAGTAGTAATTTCGTCGGCGGGATATTTTTCTTTTTACTTCATGTATTTCGGCCAATGGGAAGGCGCGGCTCGGGTGAAGGCGCGCGAGTTTTGTTCGCGCGAAATCGCCGAAGTCGTTATCTTAGATTTTAACGTATTTACAGCGAAGCAGTTTAGTTGTAATTATACAGTTCTTGTGCTTGCCGGCGTCGTGGTGGTCGTGTGCAAGGTTTGGGACAACAAAGTGAACTGTGCACTTCGTCGTTGATGCACGTGAGCCTTGACGGTTGTTTTGTTTTGTTTTGTTTGTTTCCTTCGAACAACGTGCGTTGTTTCACTTCGCGTGACATGTCTTTACCGGCTTCTGTGTTCTGTCAGTTTTCTTGCACAGTTTGCGCCGGACCCGAACTACCTACGAGTAGAGAGGCAGAAATGAAAAAGTGGCCGAGATAAGGATTTAAAAATCTCATCCACCATAGTTAGGAAATGGGTCGGGGCATATGACCAGGTAGGATGACATCAATTTTGTCCAAACAAGCTCAAATGAGCTAAGATCCTCGTCCTCTTAATGATGACGTCATAAAAACGAATATGACGTCATTGTGATGTATCAGGTTTGCGATAAATGATCTGTGCTCATGCCCGGCTTGATTCCCGCAAACAAAATTCAAACAGCTTGCCTAGTTTCGGAGATAATGGTATCGGCGATTTCCATTAGCGGCGATATTATGACGTCAACTTTTTTTTTTCTAGGAAGAATTTCCAAAATCGGAGATGGTTACTTCCTGCGCGTGGGCTTTCTGCATATGCATGGCAAGTTTCACGAAGATCCGATGAAAACTCTGGGTTGTGAAACAAAAAATGTCAAAAAATAGGAATGACGTCATAAAAATTGATGTGACGTCATAGTGATGTATCGTATGTGCGGTAATTCATCTCTGCTAATGCCCTGTTCGATTCCCGCAAACAGAATTCAAGAAGCTTGCCGAGTTTCGGAGATAATTTTTTCGGTGATTTCCATTAGCGGAGATATTTTGATGTCATAACTTTTTTCCAGGAGGAATTTTCAAAATCGGAGATGGTTACCGTCTGCGCCGGGTATTTTTACATATGTATGCCAAGTTTCAGGAAGTTTCGATGAAAACTGTAGGCTGTGAAACAAACAAGTCCACAAGAAGAAGATGAAGAACAACAGCGTGAGTCAGACGTGGAGATCCTCCACGAGGATCGAAAAAGTCCACAAGAAGAAGATGAAGAACAACAACGGGATTTTGTAACTTTTTTGTAACTTAGACTTAGAGATCCTCCACGAGGATCCAAAAATGGCCCTTTTTAACCCTTTTTCTGTCAAAATTCGATTTCCCAAAAATCTATGATTTTAGGTGTAGAGAAAAGATTTGCTCATAAAATGCTCATTTTTGATGCCAGAATGTTTATTTACCACTTAAAATGAAGCATTTGATGTGCTCTGCAGGATAAAATATGAAAAAGTTCCACAATTTTACTGTCACGGGGTCAGCAGCAGTCCAAAAAGGGCAAATGGCCCTTCCACCCCGAAAACTGGGCCCTTTTTCAGAACGGCCCCCACTAATCACCACATTCAGGTAGAACTGTGGACAAACTTCACCATTCTTCAGCATGTGGACGTATTCAGGTAGTTTTTGGGAAGTTTTGAGCATGATAGGTCAATCAGGGAGTGATTACTGGGGGGTTTGAACTTGTACCCTTTTTGCCACAAAGCGAATTCCAGAATTCCATTGTGTGTTAAGATCATTGTATCTATTTCATATAATTGACTGATTCTATGATTGGTTTCAGCCACAATGGGAATCCAAGGACTCCTTCAGTTCCTCAAAGATGCGACTGATCAAGTCAATATCAAGAAGTACAAAGGGCATACAGTTGCAGTGGACACATATTGCTGGATCCACAAAGGTGCATTCTCATGTTCTGACGAACTGGCCAAGGGCAAGAATACAGACCAGTAAGCTTGAATCTTCATACCTTCAATATTATCCATTCTAGATTGAAAAAATTTTTTTGTTAACATTTGGTCACCTCATGGAGCTGCTCACTGAAGTATTTATGCTTGTGTTTTTTTAATTTCATGGAAAAAGGCAGCCATAGGTAATAGGATATATTACCACAGGTCATTAAAAAAGTGAGATTCTGAAATTAATAATGTGCTACCAAGTGTGTGTATCAACATTGTGACCACCCGAGGCAAAAAAGTTCCTTTCCAATAGTAATTCTCTGCAGACCTGCAGTTGGACCAATTACCAACTGTGGTATATGAGAGTACTATTCCAACTATACCATTTTTGCCTGCGGCATTCATTCTCCCTCGATCTGCCGACGAACTCAAGATTTCCCTTACGAGCATTTTTTTTGTTCTTTTTTCTTTTCGTCGCAATACTTGAAAGAAAATGTCATTAAAAATTCACAATCATAAAATTTTGAATTGAATGCTCATATTATTGCCAGAAATTTCTAGCAGAATACTCTGATAAAGCAAATTTTATTTAGTTTATTTTTTAAGAATTTTTTTTTTCAGACTGTCGTGAAACTCATTCCTGTACACGTCTCTGCCACACAGGTATGTTTCTTATTGTATGAAGTACATCGAGATGATGCTGTCGTTCGAGGTCAAGCCCATCTTGGTGTTTGACGGCTGCACATTGCCATCGAAATTTGAAGTTGAGAAATTGCGCAAACAGTAAGGACCTGTCATTCACCCACCCAGTTAATGCAGGGCTTACTTCAATTTATGTACAGTATTAAAAGGAAAGTGTCTTTGTATTCATCTATTTTGACTGGTAAGCATTAATGTCCGGCCTTCCCGTTTGGGGATCGGTGCATGTGGATGACTGAACGGCTCTCGCTCCTCCCATTTCTTCTAAACTGAGTTGCCCAGACCAGAAATGTTGAGTTTGCTGTTTGTGTTTTTCATCAAATTTTTGTCCCAAACTGTACCTTACTGTGTTGATCCATCTTGTCCACCCCTTTCATTCTCCCCTACCCCTATTCGTTACCTGCATCCCTTGTTTGTCTGTCTTCGTATATATTTTCTCTCTCTCTCTGCCCAGCTTTTTGTGTTGCCCCCTTCTCCTGCTGTTCCTTTTGTTATGTTGAGTCTTGATCCGTTCTGTGTTCTAGCTCTTCCACGAACCTGGACTGTGTATTAAAAAAAACAGAAGGCAATGGCAAACTATTTCCGTACATGTCAATAAAAAAATGATCAGAAATCTAAGAGATAAATCTATTTGTCAAATGATGAGCCTCCCAAACTTTGAAAACACCCAAATGGATACTCGGGAAGAGGAAAGTGTTTTGATGATTAGGACTGGCCATTTTTTTCATACATTGTCAAGGCTCGTATAAGAGCCAACATACAGAACATATAACAAAGGGAGCGGGAGAAGGGGGGGGGGGAGAGGGACACACAAAACAGTAGGGAACAGAGACATTAGGAGATCTGTGGAAGCGAGAGGGATGGGGTGGGGTACACGGGGTAAACAAGATGGACATTACAGGGACTTCAGGAAGGAAAGCAGTGAATTTGAAGGAGGTGGATTTGCTGTAGAATAAAGAGGGTTGAAGATCATGGTTTTGGATGGGGGATGAGATGAGGTTGTTGTGAACAGCTGTTTTGAAGGTGTGGAGGGAAAAGTGGGATTGAAGAAAAATGAATGAGAGTGAAGGTGAGCAGTGATTCGTGATGCTGGCGGATCTTGAGCGTCCTGCTGAAATATATGGGGGACAGAACAAAGACAAAGCAGGGGGGGGCAAGGCCAGAGAGGAGACAGTCGATGAGAGAATGGCCACCGTCCTGCTTGCGGTGAGAGAGTGAGAGACCCTAAGACTCAGCTTCATTGCCGGAGATACCAATGATCCAAAGAGCCTTGGTTTCCACAGCGTGAAGCTGACAAAGGTGAGAGGCAGGAGCACCAGCCCGGAGGGGTGAGAAGTACTCCATCAGACTGCGGATGGAAGTTTGTATGGGGTTAGGATCTCAGGTGTGCCAAGGAAGGACTGCACAACAGAGGATACCGAGTCAGCAACTGGCTTTGCAGGCCAGCTTGGAAATGTGACTTTTCCAGGAAAGATCATGGCAGATAGTAAGTCCCAAAAGCTTGAATAAAAAGGACACGGAGTCAAGGAACAACTGGGTGCGGCTGGGTAAGGTTGGTGCAGAAAGTGATGGATTTGGGACACAAGATTTTGAAGCAAATACAGAGTTTTGACATTCAGCCTTTTCACGGGCAGTGTTATGACATAATGGGACTGGATCAAACCCACAAGCCAATCCAGTCACTGTGCTTGCCAAAATTGAAAGTCGAGCTCTGAGCTTCTCAAACGTTCAAGAATTTGGAACGTCGCATGAAAAGGCCCAGTCACACCTTGACGTTTTCGCCAGCAATGGCAACGTATTAAAATGTATGTAAAACGCTGGCTTACGTTGAACTTTTGATGTTTTTTTTTAAAGATTCGGACGTATTCATAAGAAGTTGGTCGTATGCATAACATATTAGTAATGGACACAGAACGTTTCGTTGTCTTATAGATAACTTATACCAACGAATGCTGAGCCTGTTGTCGGCCTTCCCAACCTATGCCCAACGATAGTCTAACTTATGCATAGCGCTGCACGCATCGCCGACGATGACGTGACGTAGCTTATTAAAAGGCTGCCGCACAATGATTCAAATCAACCGCCGCAGAAATGGAAGTGTCAACATCGCAGTCACACCTTGGCGATCTTGCCAGCGTATGCCGACCTCTGAAAAATGCATCTAAACGCTGGCGCACGTCGAATACGGTATGGGTAAGTTTGGTATGCGTGAATAGAATGCTAAAGTACGCTGTCGTACGTCGTATTAAGTGGAGTACGTCTTGTAATTATAAACGTGTTAAACATTTTATGACATATTTGCCGTATGACACACGTTCCGCATGCGATGGGAATAAGTTGTACGCACGATATGCGAACGTTGGCACACGTCGACAAAAGTTACTTGTAAGGTGCTCATAAGTCGAAACACTCAAGGTAATGGTTAGCGTCAGTGTTCCAGACTCCCTGTTTTTTTTTTTGTTTGTTTTTTTGTTTTCTTCGGTATGACGGTGATGTCGACACTTCGATTTCTAGTGCGGTTATGATTTAAATCGTTGAGCGGCAGCCTTCTAATTATATTATATTATAACCGCACTAGAAATCGAAGTGTCGACATCACCGTCATACCGAAGAAGAAGGAAAAAAAAAACCCCAGGGAGTCTGGAACACTGACGCGAACCATTATCTTGACGTGTTTCAACTTATGAGTACCTTACAAGTAACGTGTGTCAACGATCGCGTAACGTGCCTAAAACACGTTACTCATAGGTTGAAAATAAGTGTCGGGTACGCTAAACATTACCTCGACGTGTTTCGACTTATGAGTAACTTACAAGTAACGTGTGTCGACATGTGTCAACGATCACGTGACGTGCCTACAACTTATGGCCAGCGTTATGCGGAATGTGTGAGTCATACGCCGGCATAAGTCTTAAAATTTCAAGCATGGAAAATTTGAGGACAACCGAAAAGTACAACGTTTAAAGCCAGCGTACTACGACGTATGGCAGTGTTTTTCAGCGTGCTCTCGATGTTATCAAAACTTACCCATAACGTATTCGACGTGTACCAGCGTTTTACACAAATTTTCCAAAAATCGGCATAAGCTGGCTAAAACGTCAAGGTGTGACTGGGCCTTAAGGTCAATGAATCGGGGAAAGGTAGGTGTTATAGAGATGACAAGAACTGAAATTTTTTAGATAAGTGAATTTAGATGGACTCGTTTGGGGCAGTTTCAAATATTTTGATTACAAAGTGTAATCCTTTCTGATTACGAAACATGTAAAATAAATGGAATAGCAGTGATTTTTTTCAATAAGAAGATGGCAGGGGGACAGTACTGGGATATAACATCCAGTCAATGATAGGTTAACATCAGTGATGTTGAAAGGACATCCAATGAACACCACCATGTCACAAAGTTGGAAGCACAGAATTGTCTAGAATGTCATTGTTTGCTGTAGCGTTAAGATTTCCCTTCACTGGAACTAAGGGACCCAGCCCAAACCATGAAAAACAGCTCCATACTATTATTCCTCCTCCTCCAAACTTTACAGTTGGCACTATGCATTCGGGCAGGCAGTGTTCTCCTGGCATCCGCCAAACCCAGATTCGTCTGGCATTCTGTCAATGGACTGCTCCAACCCAATTCATGAAGCTCTCAACGAACAGTGTCTGTGCTGTCGTTTCTTCCAGAGGCAGTTTGGAACTCAGTCGTGAGTGTTGCAACCGACGACGGACGATTTTTCCACGCTACGCACTTCAGCACTTGGCGGTTCCGTTCTGCGAGCTTGTGTGGCCTACCACTTTGTGGCTGAGCTGTTGTTGCTCCTCGACGTTTCTACTTCACAATAACAGCACTTACAGTTGACCGGAGCAGCTCAAGCAGGGCAGATATTTGACGAACTGACTTGTTGAAAAGGTGGCATCCCGTGACGGTGCCACGTTGAAAGTTATTGAGCTGTTCAGTACGGCCCGTTCTTTTGCCAATGTTTGTCTATGGAGATTGCATGGCTGTGTGCTCGTTTTTTTGTGTTTTTTTTATACACCTGTCAGCAATGATGGTGGTGGCTGAAATAGCCAAATCCACTCATTAGAAGGGGTGTCCGCATACTTTTGGCCATGTGGTGTATGTTCCAACTTCTACAGCATCTGAAGATGTGGAGGAGGTTTATGGAAAGTTGCTGGAACTGCTAGAACTGGTGCCCAACAGAGATGTTTCGATTATTATGGGAGACTAGAATGTAAAAGGAGAAGCAGAAGCACCAGCGATTGCAGGAAAGCACTGACTTGGTATAAGAAATGAGACCGGGGTGGTGGGGGGGGGGGGTGAATGCTGGAGTTCTGTGTGGAGAATGAGCTCATAATTTCAAACACATGAAACACCTCAAGCGAAGCCTGTACACATGGACTTTACCTGATGGGCAATGTATAAATCACATTGACGACATAATAATCCATAGAAGATGGAGGAATGCTGTGTAGTCTGCCAACACACTGCCAAGTGCAGACTGTGAGATTGATAATGAACTCCTTGCGGCAAAAGTACAGGTCAAATTGAGAAAGATGAAGAAAAAAAAAATCACAAAACTCTGACCAGATAATACCTTGAAGACATATCCAGACAACTTGCAATAAAGGTTAAAAAAAAAATTAATATTTTGCAGAGCTGGACTTCAGTGTCAGAATTCCAGATGAATTGTTGCAAGAGGTTGAAGATGTGAAAGAAGAAGAAAAACATCATCCCAAAAGCTAGCAGAAAGAAGAAAGGCTAAATTTCTGGCGAAGAGGAAAATAAGTCTTGCAAATAAAAGAAGAGAGATTAAAAATTACAAACGCACATCGAGAGAGGACGTAAAGTGGCTAAATTTCGACTTCCAATGACAAGCGAGGAAAGACAAATAAATTCTTCAAACAGGCATGCATGGAGTTATGCCTGGTGTTGGCTTAATGGTTAGGGTGGCGAGCTTGGGATCCTAGGGTCCTGAGTTCAAATCCTGATTGGCGTTGAATTAATACCAGGTGGGGTTGACTCAGTCTGTCATCCTTCCGAGGTCGGCAAAATGAGTACCAGCTTGCTGGGGATGATTGAGCCATTCGAGTATCCTACGTCGGAGTGGCGACCTGTCCAGGATTGTGCCCAATAGCCCAGGAGACTGCTTCGGCAGCACCAACACTGTGCAGAGTATGGTCCCAATGGATGGATGCATGCATGCATGCATGCATAGACTGGGAAAAAAAAAAAAAGAGTTCTTTATTTATTTATTTTTTTAAAATATTTTTTGTTGTTGTTTAAGATCAGAGATCACAGAAAAGTTTAGGTCTAGGATTGGGGGCCTTCAGAGTGGAACAGGAAATTATCTGACAGAAGAAACAAAGGTGAAAGAAAGATGAAAGACTATACAGATACTCTGAACAAACTAAATAGCAATATGACGGTCATGTTCAAAGAAAGAGAATATGAGCAAGAACCAATAGTGACAGAATGTGAGGTGCGTAGTGCCCTGAAAGAGCTGGCAAACCAAAAAAGGACCAGCTGTCAACTAAATTACAATCAAACTCTTTTAGGTATTTGCGGAGGAGGCAATCAAAATTTTAACAGCTACCTGGAGCAGGATTGTACGGCCCAAAAGGTGGAAACAGTCAGTCGACGTACCATTGCCGAAGAAACGGGACGCAAGAGATTGTTCAAATGATTGAACCATTGCCTTGATTTCACGTGCCAGCAAGGTATTTCTAAAGATCATTCAACACACAATATAAGACTTTATGAAGGGAAAAATGCCTGTTGAGCAAGCAGGTTTTGGAAGAGGTACTGGAGATCAAATCGCAAATCTGAGTTTGATCATGGGAAAAGGGAAGGTGTATCTCCATTTTATAGATTATAGCAAAGATGTCTATTGTGTTGATCATGGATTGATGTGGATTACGCTGAAAGAAACGAGGATGTCGGAGCACCTGATGCGTCTGATAAACTTGTACACGAAACAAACCACAGTAAGAACAGAGTATGGAGAGACAGAATGGTTTGGGATTGGAAAAGGGGTTATGCAGGAGTACAATCTCTCCCCTTATTTGTTCAAGTTGTTTAAATTGAGTACTCCGTGAGGAAATCGAACTCCAACCTCCAAGAACAAACAAATTGGTGCTTGAAGAAAGCAGATGCTTGGAGATAAGGTGATCATGAATGCCACCATATGTGGGGCACAACCTGAAATAACCAGATACTGTAACTATATAAACATTAATGTTTATATTTTACCCTCTAACTGCTTCATAATAATCATCGCCGTTTATACTGGCCAGGTACATCATCGTGATACTGAACTACAAACATGCACATTCATGTAAAATTTGAGCAATTTATAAAGCAAAAGCTCTTCATTGAGTTGACAATAAAGCTGTACATAGCAGATGTAATCCTGGATTTGCTGCTCAAGACAAAAGTACCGAGTTACAGCTGTGCCGTTGGTGCTGGTTTAACCGAAAACCGATTAAGCGAAATCAATTTCCCCATAAAAATTCATGTAAGTAGGGGGATTGGATTCCAAGGAAAAAAAGTTATCACCCAACAAAAGACATTATGTATGTATACAGTGTAGATTTTAAACAAACAGTTTAATACTGCACTCGCCAATGATGATTGTGGAGTCAAGAGGGTGGATCGTCTGGCTGTTCCTCTTGCTGTTGACGCTGAACAACTTTCCCAACTTTGAAAAAAACACTTTTAGAGATTGTTGTTTTGCTTTCTTTCTTTTTTTTTTTTCTTTCTTTTTTTCTTGGTGAAGTTCTTTATCGCAATTGCATCACCAACTCCCCTCGTCACTTTGGAGCTGCGTTCCTTGTTCAGATCGTCATCACTGAAGATTTGCAAGCCAGCTTAAATCCTTTGGAAACTTTCAGAAAGGCGTTTGGTTGTCAAAATTGATGGTTTGTGGTTCTTTTACTTATTGGCCCTCTTATTCCGTTTTTCTCATCATCTCGAGTTGCTTCTGATTTTCATTGGTTAGCTCTTCTCCGTGTGATTGTAGAAGTTGTGTAACGTCAGCTTCTTCCACCTCATCAAGCCCAACTTTATTGGCCAAGCCGAGGATAACTTTTTCTTCATTCCAGGGACAACCTCTTTAAATCCTTTCGAGTCGTTAACACATTCGGGCCACAACTTCCTCCACACACCGTTCATGCACAACTGGGTTACTTCAGCCCAGGACCCATCGATGTTATTGATGCTCTTGAGGATGTTGTAGTCGTGTCAAAATTCCCGAATTGTAGACTTGCCTTCCCCATCGGTGCCTGTGATGAGCTTCTTGAAAGTACGGCGTAAGTAATACGCCTTCCATCCAGCAATGTCTCATTGGTCCATTGGTTGGATGAGTGATGTGGTGTTAGGTGGCAGGAAGACAGCTTTTGACATTTTTGCACAGGTCGGTGAGGTCAACTTGATGAGACGGGGCATTATCAACAAGTAATAAAATCTTGAAATCAAGATTTTTCTTTGGCACAGCTGTTTTGATGCAGACGAGCGTGCGGTAGTTATCTACTGTGCATGACGTGAAAACTGAAATGTTGCGCAACTTTAAACGGGTATGTTCTCTCATAGATCAGTGACGTAATAAGGAAACATCGTTAACCGGGATGACGGTAAGCGAGGACTTGCTGTACAAACATTGGAGTAAAATCCTGCCTGCCTGTTACCTGCGTGATAGTTTACAGTTGGATAAGGAAGCCGAGTGAGCAACCTCTGTGCCAAACCTGTTCTGTGCCAACGAGTGAGCTAACCCTGTTCTGCATCAAATTTTATAAAACAGACCAAGTCACCAACAAAATCGCATAAATCCATATTGTTGGTCTTTCTGAAGACAAAAATTTAGTGGCATTTTATTTGAAATGAGATTATACATGCTTGTGAGGGCTAAAGTATCTGCCTTTCTGTTTGTCCTCCAGGCGTCGGCAGGAAAGCTTGCAGAGAGGAAGGCAGCTACTACGGGAGGGCAAAACTTCGGAAGCACGGAAATACTTCAACCGGTGCATCAATGTTACACCACATATGGCACTGCAGGTTATGAAGGTCAGCATCGTTGAATTGTGAAATCATAGTAGAACCATCACAACGATGTACTGTCCTCCCCTCTTTCCTTCCTTCCTTCCTTCCTTCCTTCCTTCCTTCTCCTTTCCTTTGAGTATATTACTTTTTACCTGGTGGTTCATAACAAATCCTTACATTAAAAAGATCTTGAAAATAAATCCGATTAATATTGGTATTGTCGTAATAAAGTTAAGTGTGGTCTGTGAAGCATGTTGGTGGTGATTATGCTGCGCTTTGGTATGAATAAGCACATTTTATTAACCCCCCCCACCCCCTTGACAGTGGGTCAAACATCAAGGGAATGAACAAATGGGGGAAGAGGGGAGGAACCTCCATCAAGTTAAATGGTTTGGTTAGGCCTAAGTCACATTTGCTCTACGGCGAGGATACGGCGGCCATACGCCCTCTGAATTGACAGAAACGTGCGGCGGCCGCAGAGTTTCTGCAGTGGCCTCAAGGTGGCCTTACGCCGTTTGGCTATATTTTACAGGCCGTAAGGTCGCCGTGGAATTTTAATGCGGAGTTATAACTTTTTTTCATTTCTAGGTTCGCCGTAGCAATTCGACAAGCCGAAAAAAAAAAAAAAAAAATTAACCCATTCGTTACCGTCTGGCCGCACGTTCGCCTTCGGGCCCCCCTGCGGTCGCCTTGCGGGCACCTTGCGTCTGCCTTGAAAATTCTATGGCCGCCACAGGAATACCCTATAGTCACCGTGCGACATCAAATCAAAGACCGTACGGCAACCCCACGTTTTCGGTCTCCACAATTTATAAATACGCCGTGCGGCTCCCCGAAAAATAAAAACATATGTGACTGCTACATTGTGTGACCGTGGAAATACTGCGGCCGCCGTATAATTGCTAGTGGCCGTAGATTTTGGAGACCCCACGGCCGCCATGGCAAATGTGACCTAGTAGTCCATGAGGCCGACCACTTTGTCGGTACCAAATTAGTGCCCGGTTGTGTTTGGTATCATTGGAAAGCTTGTGACCTCTATGTTGTGGAAATGCATGATAGCAAGCAAAACAGAGTAGCTGAAGCGTTTAATTAGCCAAATTCAAAATGACCGACGCTGAATTCCTATTGTTTCTCAACATTTGAGAAATTTTAATCCACATGGCAGAATATGCATATGTAGCTGCATATTTCATTACTATGATGTTATATACATTACTTGAAAGAGATAAAGTAAATTGAAACTCTTTCAAAATGTAAAATCCAACATTCCGCAAATACAAAAAGTGTCATGACTTTGGAAATCGTCCACATAAAGGAGTGATTTTGTTGTCCACATATATGTTTTCATATATATATATGAGGATTCCATTAAAACCATACTTGATGTAATCAAACCCTTCCTTGTCATGCAGCAAAACAAGTGGAATACATCAAAATGAAAAAGCGATATTAGTGTCTTGTGTTATGTTTAAGAATATTTAGTATAGGTGTTAGTATTCAGTGGATGATCCATCTGTTGATGAAATTTGATACTCAGTAGGCCGACTCGGACTCGGCCATCACTTGTCTGGTAATCTATACAGGGAATTCCTTACAGTTTGGAGTATAAGTGATGATTCACTCCATCGTTTTGAGTTGTGGCCTTATCCCTGAACATTTTAAAAATATTGTACTGGTGGTAGATAGAAATAGATTATGTGTTTTTCTGACATATCTTATCATATTATAGCATATATTCAAAATTGTTCATTCCTTAGTCTGTCTGTAGGCTTGAAATGCAAAAATCTGTACTGTTGCATTGCACTTTTTTGCTTCATGTAGTAATTTGAGACTGCACTCATGCAATAAGTTGCGTTTGTTTTCATTATAACAAATGATTGTTGTTGCTTTATTTCAGGTATCCCAATCAAGCATAAAGAATAATAGCCAGGCAATCCTCTAACAGTGGTGAAGGGCCCTCACAGACCGCTTTTCAAACAGATTCGCCCCCAAGCAAAAGATCTAAACCTTTTTGTGTTATCCATTATCCAGAGGAAGATTCCCAAGCTCCGCTCACTTCACCAAAAGATGTTTCATCATGGCAGACATTGCTGAATGCTGCATTTGTACGTCAGCATGCCCCATTGCTGGAGAAAGCTCAAAATCTATCAGAAGGACAGGTGCCTGACATAGTTTACCATAGACAGTGTCGGTCACGCTTTACATTGAAACGCGACCTTCAGCTCTTAGAAAAACATCGAGAAAGGCGTGATGATGGTGAAACCACAGTATTTGGTAGCAGTAAACATCTTCCCAGGTCAAAGCCTTCAACATCAAGGGTTTACGAAACAAAATGCATATTCTGTGAAAGAGAAAAGTATAAAAAAAAACATCAAGAACAAGAGAATCAATTGTACAGTACACAGAGCTGCGATGCGATAAGAGAATACGGGAGTGCGCAATGCAAAAGAGCGACCCGAAGATCTTAGCAGTTGCGTCAAGAGACTTAGTTGCCGCTGAGGCACATTACCACCACTCATCTTACCGCATGTACACTAATAAAGGCGGTGAAACTGCAACAACTGATGTGTCTCCTGATGCCGAAGAAGATTGCCTGTACAACGAGGCTGAAAGACGTGCGAACGAATCGCTCTACACATTTATCCGTGATGATTTATTCACGAATCCTCGTGTATTAAAGATGACTGATCTCACAGCAATCGTTGTTGAGGTGATGTCAAACACAGGGATCACCATGACCAAAGAATCCACCAAGAAGCATATTCGACAAAATATTGAAAAGGAATTTGCAGATACTTTACATTTCTGTAAAGATGATAAAGGGAAAAAACTCATTCCCTCACACTCTCACAATCTACGAACTTGTGAAAGAGAACCAGAAGCTCAAGGACAAGATAGAAACCCTTACAGCAGTAACATCTGGTGATTCTTCTGTCGTTATCAAAGCTGGCCAAATAATTCGATCTTCCATAAAAGAGATCCGCCAGGATCAAGTGTGACCTTTCACGCCCGCTTTGGTGAACTGGAGTGGCTTCCGATTACCAGAACTTCTGCAAATCTTCATAACGTGTGTCCTTTCAGGTGAACCAAGTTATCACAGTGCCTCGCAGAAAATTCAACTGTTGGTGGATTCATATGGCCAAGATCTGGTCCACAGTGTCACCTGTGGTCGTGTGAAACCACCGAAGCACATCTTGCTATC
The DNA here is from genome assembly GCF_056783735.1 of Eptatretus burgeri. Classification (NCBI taxonomy): domain Eukaryota; kingdom Metazoa; phylum Chordata; class Myxini; order Myxiniformes; family Myxinidae; genus Eptatretus; species Eptatretus burgeri. The sequence continues at coordinate 39,170,895 of NC_140967.1, forward strand.
AAATGCAGTGAAAACACCGACAGGAAACTCGGAAATCATCCAGATAATGAACAAACTCGGGCATGGAGTTTCATATACTGTTCTCGAGGAAAACGACACTGCCTCGAGCCTTCAGAAAATAGCCTCATCCTCAGATGATTCTGTCCCACTTCCTGATTGTGTTAACCCCTACATATATTCCGCTCTCATTTGGGACAATATAGATTTCCTCAAGGAAACTGCAACAGGAGCAGGAACAAGCCACAGGGTCAATGGCATCATTGTTCAACAAAAGGTGTATGGTCCTAAGCTGGAATCGGCACGACCTGTAATAGAAAAGAAAAAGCAACGTTCCATCAAATATGAAGAACAACAGCTTCCAATTAATAACACTGGGAAAAGAGAAGGACCTGGAAGCAAAACAGTCGCTGAAGAATACCATGCTCTTCCTCAAAAATCCATCCACAGAAAGGACTTGATCTGGATTCGTCTACGGCAAATGCACCCGGAAAACCAAATTATTCCAGGATGGACAGGAATCAACATCATTATGAGACAGGACCAGACAGTTCATCAGCACAACATAGGCTATCTCAACCCAATCAATTTTCCAGCAACCAGCATGGCGACAGCAGCTGAGATTTTGAACAGGTCAATGAAGGTAAAAGAAAGCCTACATCTTCAAGAGGTTGTACTGGTATTCGACCAGGCCCTTTATTCCAAAGTGGCAGAAGTTCTGGGAAACACAGATGTCAATATCCCGGAGTAATTCTTCACCTCGGCTCTTTTCATATGGTCTGCAACTTCCTGGGAATACTTGGAAAACGTTTTGAGGATGCAGGCCTGCGTGACCTTTGCATTGAGGCAGGAATAGTGGCAGAGGGGTCTGTAACGAGTGTCATGGCAGGCAGACAGTACAACAGGTCTCTCCGAACGCACAAATACACATATGAGGCCCTTTTCAGATTGCTATGGGTGGGATTTCTGCTATGGCTGAAGGAACAACAACCTACACAGATGAACCAGATCGATCAGTTATTGGAATTGCTGAGTGATCTTCTGGACACTTCTCGTCAAAGTTCCAAATATGAAGAGACGCTGAACCATGAATTGTTCTTGCAGATCCTGGAACACTTTGAGAAATATTGTGAACATCTTCGGCACACCGATGGACCTCTTTCAGCGTTATGGATGTCGTACTTTGACATGGTTGGGGGAGTATTGCTGGCCCTAATTCGCTCTTCCAGAGAAGGTGATTGGAATTTGCACGTGGCTGCAGTTCGTGGCATGATTGTCTGGTGCTTCGCCTATGACCGACAGAATTATGCCCGGTACCTTCCAGTATACTACGCTGAAATGTCCCAGCTCCGAAATGACCATCCAGAAGTGCTTCAACACTTCCTTGAAGGAGAGTTTTCTGTCCAACTAGGAGAAAAGAACCCCTTTGCTAAGATACCCTTGGACCAGACAATTGAAGAGACAGCCAATCGTGACACAAAAGTTGCGGGAGGAGTGCGCAAGTATAGTCTCAAACCTGGTGCAGTGAGTCGGTTCTTCCTGACAGCAGAATACCGGTCATCCTTCTTGCGTCATCTCCGAGACGTGTTAGTCACAGGCAAATCTGATCATGGACATGTGGAGTGACAAAACAGCAGAATTAAAAAGGATGAACTGGCTGTCAATGCTGTTGTAGAAACCCTGCAAAACTGGGTTAATCCCTTTGAAGAAAATTAACAAGAACTAGTCAGTCTGTCTACAGCTGCTGCTGTAACAAGGCAGATTGCCACACAGTTGCTAGAAGCAGAAAAGTGTGGTGAGGCAGCTTATCAGAGCTTAAAGTCTGAAAGACTCACATCAAGTCCACTAGTCGTGAAATTTCATGATCCATTGCCTAAGCTGAGGCTCAAGACCTTTTCAGATATGACCAAGAAGTGGAAGAAAGTTTCTTCAAATGGAAAAGAAATGATTCTGAAAGCAGACCGAAAGTTGTTTGGGCAAATGGTACTCATTGCGCAAACAAGAAAGAACCTGGATATGAAAGATGTCCTGGCACATCCCCTAGGTCCGCTGCCATGGTCTCCAGCCTGTGAAGATGGGAGTATCAGGAAGACAAACAAAGCTGTGTTGGCCAGAGCATTACAAAAAGATGCACAAGCAGAGAACATTCCCACACCATCAGCCACGATTATTGATGGCATGGCTTTGGTTCAAAAGATGAAGGGGGACCAGAAAACATTTGGAGACATTTCAAACACCTTGCTTCTTTCTGAAATTAGAGAAGGTGCACACAGTACTAGGATTGACATCGTGTTTGATGTGCATCAACCACACAGCATAAAACACCACGAAAGAGCGAGACGAAGCAAGAATCCAGGCATACAGTTCAAGAATATAACTTCCCAACAAATTGTCCATCAGTGGAGAAGTTACCTGCAGAGTAGTGACAACAAGACTGAACTCATTGAATTTCGTTTCAGGAATGGCAACAACCACATTCAAGGTCATTATTGCAGTCAAAGCATATGTTTGTAACCTCAAAGGAGAAGTGCATCAAAATTACTGACTCAGCAGTTGAAGATGTACCGGAGCTTTGCTGCCAGCAAGAAGAAGCAGACACGAGGGTACTGCTTCATGGAAAACATGCAAGTGACACCGGAAGTGCAGCTGTAATCTTTGTGGCGGACGACACAGATGTCTTCCTTTTGAGCATGGCGTTCTGTACACAAATTACTGCTCTTCTTTATCAGAAATGTGGGACTAAAACTCGCACACATTACATAGACATCACAGCTGTTGTCAACATGAATGGATCTGATGTCTCAGAGGCAGTTATCGGATTGCACGCTTTCACTGGTTGCGACTCCGTCAGTGCCTTCGCAGGTTGTGGGAAAAATGAAAGCATTCAAACTGGTCAAAGGAAATCAGAATTTCCAGAGTCTCTTTAAGGAGCTTGGCCAACAGTGGAGTCTTTCGTCTTCTCTTCAAGCTCGAGTGGAACGTTTTGTTTGTGCCATGTATGATGCTACATCTGGAGATGCTTCAGTCAACGAGTTTCGGTACAAACTATTTTGTGCAAAGAAAGGTGAGAAAGAGTCCTACCAGTTACCGCCATGTGCAGATTGTCTTGGAAAACATGCACGGCGAGCAAATTATCAAACCGCAATTTGGAGACAGAGTTTGATGAACGATCCCAAGACGCCCAATCCTGCAGGCGATGGCTGGAAATTCGTTGGCGATGGTGATGACAGACACTTAGCCGTAGACTGGATGGATGGTGCACCGGCCCCCGACGCTGTTCTTGAGATGCTGTCCTGCAAATGTCGGAAGTCCTGTCGAGTTCCTCAATGTCCCTGTGCTGCAAATGGAATTGAAGTGTTCTGACATTTGTAGCTTGAGCCCATGTGAAAACCAACCAATGAACGACGGTACAGACAGCGAAATGGAGTTGAGCAGCGAAGACGATTATGAAACTGAAGACTATAAGTTCAAATGTTCCAAGATTGTGTACTTTCATTATTGTGTTTGAATAACAATAATAATGTGTTTGTCTTATAACATGCCTTATATTTTATTTCTGTGTTGCTGTTACAGCTGCGACATTTGAAATCTGGACCAAATGATCAACTTGATTTCGAAAGCACATAATTACATATTTTCTATGATAGAATTTGTTTCCTATTTATGTAAGGTGTCATTTATTGACAAGGTTCAAATTATATTAAGAAGTATTCAAGGTACTGTTATTATAGTGCCTGAGTTGAAGTTTCTAATGTCGTTCTACATGTTGGAAGACACATTTTTTTTTTCTAAGTGAAGAAAAACATTCGTTTCGCATCAAGGGGTCCGCAGTATTTCATGTCGGGTGTCTGTGAGTGTTTTTATTTTCTTCTTATGTTTATACGACTATAAACTGTACTCCATGAGCTTTCTTTTGAAATATAGATTATACACATTAAAGTCTATTAACAGTATAAAACGCTCCCAACTCAAATCCACGGTGTATAAAAATTATCGAAAATCTTCGATTTTGTGCAAGAGGGGGTCGCGTATAAACAGTGCCATTACACGATATAAGCTACCGATATTTCCTTGCTATCAAGTGATTTTGATACCCCAGGGGACCCATCTTTACAAAAAAAACTTGACGAGAACAGGGCACTTTGTTTGGTACCAATGACCAAAATTTTGGGCTCGTCCTCATGGACTATGGGCCTTAGCAAAGGTTAATGGAGGTAATTCAGAACAGAATTAGGGATGACAAAAGATGGTGTTGCACTGCTTGCTTGAAGTCCTGGAGGGAAGAATAAGACAAAACATCTTCTGGAAGGTGGTTCTGTGGACAGGAAAAGCAAGGAATAAAAGAGTTGAGGTGTGTAGTCAGCTTGGATTTTGGAAATTTAACCAGACAGAGGTCGATGGAAGAATGTGTTGACTGGAGTAGCTGGGGAAGGTCAGAGGATTGAGAGAGCAGAGGGAGCAATGTTGGAGAATTGATGGTGGAAAACGCAGACCGTCGACCTGCCTGCAATGTGCTTGAACATAATACCTGTCTTTTTGATGCAGTGATAACTTGAACTTGTTGGACTTGAGTACTCGGTAATCATAATCAAAATCACCTGTGATGGTAAGAATGAGGTCAGTTGGGCTACGTTCATCTCTGCATTTCAAGTTGGTTCCTTTATCTTGAGGCATTTGAAGTCTATGCTGATAGAGAAAGTGATTTGAGGAATTTGTTGTTTGAATGATTAGGGTTCGTTGCTCTATTTTTTTTTAGAAACCATCAATCAAGCAGTCACCATCATGTACATGAATCCAATTGCAACCAATTTTTTATTTATACATTTACCAATCGTTCTGGTTATCAACAGATCCATCACATTTCTGGTTGATGGAAATGCATTCAAACAGCAGCTCAGGACATTTAGACAAGGGAAAGGCACACCTAACGGAATGGTTTAGATTGTTGTTCAAAAGGTTTAGAGTTGCTTGAAATTTTCTTTTCTTTTCTTTTTTTGACACTGAAAAAAAAAATGCATAAACCCTTTTGTCTCTCTCTCTCTCTCTCTCTCTCTCTCTCTCTCTCTCTCTCTCTCTCTCTCTCTCTCTCTCTCTCTCTCTCTCTGTCTGTCTCTCTGTCTCTCTTTCTCTCTGTCTCTCTGTCTCTCTGTCTCTGTCTCTCTGTCTCTCTGTCTCTCTGTCTCTCTGTCTCTCTGTCTCTCTGTCTCTCTGTCTCTCTGTCTCTCTGTCTCTCTGTCTCTCTGTGTGTCTATATGTGTCTATATGTGTCTATATGTGTCTATATGTGTCTATATGTGTCTCTATGTGTCTCTATGTGTCTCTCTGTGTCTCTCTGTGTCTCTCTGTGTCTCTGTGTCTCTGTGTCTCTGTCTCCCTCCCTCCAAACATGAGGCTCATGGAAAAACAAGGTTGAATTAGCATTGGGATACTCGGCAACAATTGGTCACCTTTCAATCAGGTTATCATTTTCGTACATTTCATAAATGTTTATTTCTCAAGCAAAGTGGTCGTAAATTCATGGCGTGTTCATGTGAATTATCCAGGATTGAGTAAATGCTTATGCCAATAACACTGAACAACAAATTTCAAAAATTTTTTTTTACTGGAGATGTGTAAAGTGATTAAGACTAATTTGGGTACGCTGATTTCAAAAATCATAACCGTTTTGCTGTATCACGTCAGGATTTTCAGGAACAGAAATATTCCCATTGCCTAGAAGTCAGGATTTCAATGAAATTTACATATGTCTTTAACATGTCTATTTCGTACAATTGTTGTTAACTTGTGTTATATTTCTTTCTTTCAGATAAAGATGAGTAGGCGTTCCTGTACCAATCATCCTGACAACTTCTGTTATGTCTGTGGTCGGTATACCAAAAAAGATCAACAGCAAAGTATATCTACAGCAGTGAAAATGAAGGCCGCCTACTTTCACTACTTTGGGTGTAAGGTGGGGGACCAAGAACAGAGCTGGGCACCACACATCTGCTGCACAAGCTGTCACACAACCTTGACTCAGTGGTTGGTGGGCAAGCGCGCGAGCATGCCATTTGCGGTGCCCATGATATGGCGTGAGCCGCAGAATCATCATGATGATTGTTATTTCTGCTGCACAAGCATCGCCGGCTTCAACAAGAAGAATAAAGGTCACATCAAGTACGCTGACTGCGTCTCTGCTCGTAAACCTGTGCCTCATGATGACGAGAACCCCGTTCCAACACCTCCAGCTGATCAGAACATAGCTGTAAGCAGTGGTGAAGAGGATGGTGATGATGAACCTTTTGAACCCGACACTCAAGAATCACACCTTCTGAACCAGGGAGACTTAAATGATCTTGTAAGAGATCTCTCGCTGTCAAAGGCGAAGGCAGAGCTGCTTGGATCAAGGCTGCAGCAGTGGAATCTACTTGAACCTAACACCAAGATATCCTTGTTCAGAGCACGTCACAGAGACATGGCTGAGTTCTTTGAGATGGAAGACACGATGACATTCTGCAGTGACATCAACGGTCTGTTGAAAGAACTTGGGTGTGATCACGATCCTGCAGACTGGCGCCTCTTCATCGACTCGGGGAAGAACAGCTTGAAGGCTGTTTTGCTCCACAATGGCAACGAGAAACCATCAGTCCCACTGGCTCACGCGTTCGGCATGACAGAGACCTATGAGACTATGCGGCAGCTGCTTGATTCCATCAAGTACAATGACTTCAACTTGCACATCTGCGGAGACTTGAAAGTGGTGGCGCTGTTGTTAGGGCTGCAGTCAGGCTACACGAAATACATGTGCTTCCTTTGTCTCTGGGATAGCAGAGACGACAAGAATCACTGGACGAAGAAAGATTGGGAAGAGCGAAAAGAGCATGTACCTGGTCGACACAACGTGAAGCATGTCGCCCTTGTCGACCCAGCCAAGGTTTTCCTTCCACCACTCCACATAAAGCTCGGCTTGATGAAAAGTTTTGTACGGGCAATGGATCTGAATGGGCGTGGGTTTTTATACCTCAAGGAAAAGTTTGGCAACACCTTGTCGGAGGCCAAGATCAAGGCTGGTGTCTTTGTTGGACCGCAAATCCGACAGATTATGAAGGACGAAACTTTTCCGACAACTCTAAACCCCAAAGAGCTGGCAGCGTGGAGGAGCTTCAAAGCTGTGACGGACAACTTCTTGGGGAACGAGCGTGCGGACAACTATGAAGAAATAGTGCAGCAGCTGCTGGAGTCCTTCAGGAAACTTGGCTCCAGGATGTCCCTGAAAATCCATTTCCTACACCAGCACCTGAACTTCTTCCCTGACAACTTGGGAGCAGTCTCGGACGAGCACGGCGAGCGATTCCACCAAGAGATTTCACTCATGGAGACGCGTTACCAAGGGCGGCACAACCCGAACATGATGGAGAATTTCTGCTGGTTCCTGCATCGTGAAACTGACACAGAGCAGCACAAACGCAAAGCCAAATGCCTAAAGCATTTTTAATTACATTCTAGTGGAGTTTTTCTGTAATTTCTATAATTTTGAAGCATTCATGATGAAATAAATGAATAAATGAATTTTTGTAAATTTCATTGAAATCCTGACTTCTAGGCAATGGGAATATTTCTGTTACTGAAAATCCTGATGTGATACAGCAAAACGGTTATGATTTTTGAAATCAGCGTACCCAAATTAGTCTAAATCACTTTACACATCTCCAGTAAAAAAATTTTGTTGTTCAGTGAAATTTTTGTGCTTGCAAGAGGTGCTTTACTTTGTCCTTCCTTCTACTCCTACCTTCCTCCTGAAAATAACCTTTCCATTACTCGTTCACGACTTTCCTCCAATGTATGCTTACCTTGCATGTCAATATTGTTTTTTTTTATCACCACCATCTTTCTGGATAACCTTTGTTTCATATTGATTTTTCTTGACTTTTGAATTGCCTTTCTGATTCGGTGAAATATTTTGGGGATTATGCCCGTAATTTGAAATTGAAAGTGTGCTTGACCAGGTCTGTTTATCAGCACACGACGGTGTTTCCTTGCTGCATCCTGCAGGCGGCTCGTGCCCGGGGAGTGGACTGCCTGGTAGCACCGTACGAGGCCGATGCCCAACTTGCATATTTGAATATCACTGGCATTGCACAGGCCGTTATAACCGAAGACTCGGACCTCCTCGCGTTTGGATGCGACAGGGTACTGAGCGGGAAACCAATACTGTAAACTTTATTAGCCTGTCCCCCGTGCAGCGAGAAGGGATTTTGCAATTCCATGCGTGCGTCTTTGTCTGTCTGTCTGTCTGTCTCAACTTTTTGGCTATTTGAGTTTTGCCCTCCCATACTCACTGAATTGGTTCACCAATAAAATGCTATAAGCTGATTGTTTTGAGGCCAAAAGGTCAAGGTCAAAAAATCATCAATTTCCATCTGATTGACTTGAAATTTGAGGTGGGTTTGCATATTGGGTCACTGAAGCTTATTGCGTTTGAAGTCAAAAGGTCGTCAATTTTTCTGTGCTTTTACCTCTGACCACCAAAGGTGAACGGAGATTGTGTTTTCACCTCTGTCTGTGTGTGTTTGTTTCTTGCGAAAATCGAAGGTTTTTCAAGTATATTGGTTGGTCGCATGTGTTATTCTGTTTGTCTGTATGTCAGTCGCCTACAGGTCACAATTTTAAACTGATCTTCACAAAATCGTAGAGTTGGTCGGTCATAAGCAAGAAGCCATTGATTTTTAGGTCAAAAGGTCAACAATTTCGTGGCATTTCTAAAATCATCAATTTTCATCCAATTGACTTGAAATTTGAAGAGGATTTTCATGTCAGGTCACTGAATTCAACCACTAATTATTCTGGGGGTCAACATCGGCCAAATTTCTAGAATTGTCAATTTTCATCAATTTACTTGAAATTTGAACTGGGTTTGTATATCATGTCACTGAATTTAACCATCAATTATTTTTGAGGTCAACATATGCCAAAAGATCAAAAATAGCTCAAAGGTCAACAACGTCAGAGGTATTTCTAAAATCCTCAATTTTCATCTGATTGACTTGAAATTTGAACAGCGTATGTACATCAGATCACTGAATTCAACCACCCATTATTTTTGAGGTCAAAAGGTCAACATAGGCCGGATTTTTTAAATCATCAATTCTCATCCGATTGATTTGAAATTTGATGAAGATTTGCATATTTGGTTATTGAAATCAACCTCCAATTATTTTTAAGGTCAAATTTGTTTTATACATTTTGCAAGTATCGTGCTCTGCATGACGTCTTTCTTGTTTGTTTGTCTGTTTGTGTGTAGGCTATCTCAAAAAGTTGGTGACTGATTCAGATGAAATTTGGTGGAGAGGTTGGGTGTGTGACAATAACAAATTGATTCGATTTTGGTGAAGATAGGACTAAAACTGATATATAGCACGATATCTCAAATAGTTAGGGACGGATTCGGCTGAAACTTGGTTGACACGTTGGGTGTGTGACATCCATCCATGCATCTATCCATCGGGACCACACTCTGTGCAGAGCGTGGGTGCTGCCTAAGCAGTCTCCTTGGCTATTGGGCATAATCCTGGATGGGTCGCCACTCCGACACAGGATACGGGACATTTTCACAAAAGCAGGTCAGGTAACGGTAAAGACTGTCCGAGAATTTTTATCAAGCATATGTTGCCCAGTCAGTGCAGAGGCCTTATGGCAGTGGTTCTTAAGCTTTTTATGTGCTCGTATCCCTTGAGCTTTCATAATATTTCCCCGTACCCCCTGTCTAAAATGACTTGCGGAGATAAATGAAATTATAATAATTTGTATTATTATAATACAAATAAAATCCCAAGGTTCTAACTATTGAATTTGACACCATATATCGTACCCCCTGCTTTGATGCTTCGTACCCCCAGGGGGTACACTTACCCCCGGTTAAGAACCACTGCCTTATGGTGATCCTGCGTTGCTGACATCATTTGAACATTTTTCTAGGCCTTATAAGGGGTTCAAACACTATTTCGAGAATATCAAAGAAAGTTGATTTTTGAGTTTGTTCTTTACCGTTACCTGACTCGCTTTTGTGAAAATGTCCCATACCAGCAAGCTGGCACTCATTTTGCCGACCTCGGAAGAATGACAGGCTGAGTCAACCCCCGGGTGTTAATTCGGTGGCCAACGGGTCTTAAACTCAGGACCATAGGACCCCAAGCCACCACTCTAACGGTGAAGCTAACGCCAGGCTATGCTGTGTGACAAGGAAGAGCTTATTAGATTTTGGTGAAAATCCGAATCTGATCTGGATCCAAGAATTTTTTTTAGTGATTCTTCACTATTGAGTGATAGGACTAAAACCGATGCATGGCATGAATGTCAAAACGTTATGGACGGATTCGGATGAAACTTGGTAGACAGGTTTGGTGTGTGACAAGGCCAAATCGATTCGCCTTTGGTGAAGATCCGAATCTGGAATCGGATACGAGAATTTTTTTTAATTTTTAAAGTGATTCTTCACCCTTAAGATATGGGGCCAAAAATGAGACACATAGCATGATATTTCAAAATTTTATTGGGCCCGCTATGTTCTTCTGGATCAGGCATTGCGTAGCGAAGATATGCGCTCTTCCCAGTGCCCTTTGTGTTTGTTGCTGTTTTCGTAATGTTTCGCATATGGAAGAAGAAGAAGAAGAATAATAATAAGAAGAAGTCCGAATACAAAGCGGATGCGGATGGGCTTTGCATTTTCAGATGCATTCTAGTTTTATGTGTGATTAAAGATGAATGCTTTACACTTGTTTTTATTACTCGTACAGATCTTAATAAACTGTCCTTGTTTCCCATGCAAATGCTGCCACTAATGCAAGGTTGTCCTGTTGTCGTGCTCTGTAGGTGATAATCAAAATGAATACAGTTGGGGACGGGTTAGAAATATCCCGACAACAACTTGGTCGAGTGAAGCAGCTCGGAGGTTTCACGGAAGAAAAGTTCCGCCACATGTGCATCCTTGCAGGGTGCGATTACCTTCCCTCGATCCATGGAATCGGTCTGAGAAAAGCGAGCAAACTGCTGCAGTTGTCAACCAACCCCGATATAACGAAGGTGTCTGCAATTTGTTTCTGAGTTCACTTGGCTCACCTGAGCCACCATGTTGTATAGCTTGGATGTACCATTCTGTGTCGTGTTTAAAAAGAACTTTACTGCCTAGTTTATGGAAATGTGCACGCTTTATGCGAGCAGCTGCAAAAACAGATGGATTTTGCAACCTGAAGAATATAAATAAAAGAACATAGGGGAGGAGGGTGATGAAAATAGGAAGTATAGGGATATGGGAGGAAAGAGTTGTCTCTGGAACCTATTGATGTTGAGAATTTTTGCAAATTTGCAGGTTTGCAAAGAAAATAATTCCCACTTGCCAGTGAGGAATGTAATGAGTTGTTCAAATGTCAGTTAAAGAATATCTGTTGCCCAACCCAGAGATGTTTGTTTGACAGAGGGTGCTCTTGGAGCACATTGTGTTTGTCTGTCGTTTTAAATTTGTTTTGTGAACCACACAATAACTGACGCTGAATCGCCAGTCTGTTTGCAACCGCAAAATACTCCAAACAATACAAAACGTCATGTATTTCATTTTGGGGCTTATTAACCTTCCAGCACATCATGACAGTTTTTCCTTCAAATGCCAGTTAAGTAAAAAGGATTGTGTAGTCTGATTTAAAATCAAGCAGTGATGTTTGTTTTTTTGTTTTTTTCCCAAGAGCTTCATAATGGTGAGACTACTCGTCTCAAAAAAGGCTTGAACATCAGCACAAGGCCAATTAAACTAATCAAAAAAGGAAGTGAAAATGTTCAGCACTTCCTTTTGCAGGATGCTGTGACATTTACATGCAGGCACCTCTTCCGTGACACCATAATTTGTGATTAAATTGATTGTACTATGCCGCTACTTGTGCATTATAAATGATGGATGTTTGTTGCACACGCTCCTGCCTTGCAGGTGATTCGTAAAATGGGCCATTACCTCAAAATGAATGTCACCGTACCTGACGAGTACCTAAAAGGTTTTCAACAAGCTGAGAATACCTTCCGTCATCAGCTGATCTTCGACCCGCTGTCCCTCCGATTGCTGCCTCTTCATCCATACCCAGAGGGCATCGATCCCAAGCATCTGCACTACGCAGGCCCGTATCCTTATTTTATTGTGATTCATCATCTGCAGATGTGCCATACTTCCGCCATTTGATGGAATGCTGCTTTTTTGTCTCCATTTGTTTGAAAATTTTGATTGAATACTCCCCTCCCCCTACCCTTTCACCGATGTGATTTCTCATCCGGGGTTTCTTTTATTTATTTATTTATTTTGGGGTTTTTTTCTTTTTCTTATCAATAGTCCAACTTTTTAAAGGTTTTTTTTCTTTTTTTTGCATTTTTTCAAAGATGTAAGTTATACTTGTTTACTAATGTTTTTTTTTTTTTACTTTAAAAAAATCCTTCTGACATGCTGTATATCTAGAACAAGTTTGTAATGCAATTGTATGTTGGCATCTGGGTTTTACTTTGGGTCCTATGCATGAGTTGTTGCCTTTTAAAGCATCCACTCTTAGGGTCATCAGCAACGACAAAGCACTTCAAATTGCTTTGGGTAACATTAACATCAACACAATGAATAAGATCTGTGACTTCGCTCCTGGGGTTGTACAGGTGAGCTATGACTTGATTTGTATTTCTTCATATTAATTTACTTGGTATGAATTTGTATTTTTGTAAAAAGATTGGTTTGCAAGGTGGAGATTCCACAATCAGCTGATTTATTCATTTATTTATTTATTTTGCCCCCTACAAATCATTCGCACATTGTGTATCTCCGCCTCTCAGAAAACGACTCCGTGGAAAACTGACAACTGGGCCTCACAAAACACCAGCAAGGCAGTACCACACCAGTTGAGCATCTGGGATCCAAATTATAAGCCGCAGGGAAAGTTTGGATCCGGGGTTAAACCACCAAATCCTCACGATCAACGGCAATCGACTCAAGGCAAGGAGAAGGTGATTGAGCTACCACAACTCAGGATGCAGGTGGTGAACAAAAGGCTGAGGGAAGGTAAGTGGATGTTTATTGGTTAGTTGTGAAATTATTAGAACCATCAGCTTAAGAATGACCAAATGGGTGAATTGTAGTGTTAAGTGCTATACTGGAAGTTTTTTGTTTTCCTGGTTTCAGCAAGCAAATTGGCATAGGGTGCAGGATCAGGATTTGAAATTTGTTGAAAATGTAGGTGAAAGAAGATTTAGAAAAGTGGTTAGTATGGACAACAACCAGTTTGTTTTTATGCCAAGAAGATCAACAACAGAAGTGATGTTTATTTTGTACAGAAATCTCAACATGCTGTAATAGGATCAACAACAGAGATATTTTGCAAAGAAAAGGAAACTATCATGTTTTCATTGACTTGGAGAAAGCATATGATTGAGTACAAAGAGCAGTTGTTGAATGGGCTCTCAGAAGGCAACTCGTACCTGAAGAAATTATAAAAGTAGACATCGGAATGTATTTAAAATAAAAAAATAAAAAGCTATGGTATAGACCAACTTGGGATGCAATGAAATGTTTGAAGTCAAAGTAGGATTGCACCAGGGATCAGTTTTTAGTCCACTACTGTTTGTAATGGTGAAATAAGAACTGATGAAGAATGAAAGATTGCGATTCCCATGTAAGTTATTTTATACTCATTACTTGGTGTTAAATACTGGAAGTGAAAAATAAGCAAAAGAGATGTTTCAGAAATCAAGACTGGAAAAGAGAAGAAATGTTTACATGTCAATATTAATAAAATGGAAGATTGTGGTGAGTGGCAAAGAAGGTGAAAGTAAGGAAATGGACAATGACTCTTTAACATGTGGAAAAGGAGTTTGACAATTCAATTCAATGTTATGCCTGCTGTTGTCTTAATGATTAGGGTGGTGGACTTGGGATCCTCGGGTCCTGAGTTTGAATCCTGCCTGCTGTTGAATTAATACCAGGTGGGGTTGATTCAGCCTGTCATCCTTCCAAGGTCGGCAAAATGAGTACCAGCTTGCTGGTGTCCTGCGTCGGAGTGGTGACCCATCCAGGATTGTGCCCAGTAGCCAAGGAGACTGCTTAGGCAGCACCAATGCTCTGCACAGAGTATGGTCCCGATAGATGGATGGAATTCAATGTTATAATAGTTGGTGTCACAAGTGATACTGTTATTGCTAGAAATTTGATAACAAATGCTGGGATTTTCAGATGAAAAGATGTGAGGATCAATAATTTCACAAAAAAAAGATGAAGAACAGAAATGCAACTGAACTGAAATTAATTTAGAAAACGACAAAAGTTTAATTTACCATGGAGGCATGATGTAGGCATCAGGAGGAGCAGAATTAGCCATTGTATCAGGAATAAAGTCAGCCAACAACTAGGTCGTATCGTCAATCAAAAAAAAAACAAAAAAACAATTATTTGTTTAAAAAAAAAAAGAGTTTGTAAAGCTTGTAACAGACCAGTATTGATGTATGGAAGCAAAACGTGGGTCATGTGGATCAAATATATTAAAATCATGGAAAGAACAGACAGAATGAAACGATGGATTTCTCCAAAAGAAAGAATGCCGAAGTCAGAAATCGGGAAGATATTAAAATTCAATACGAGTTGCATATTCGAATAACCAGTTAGTGGACAGCAAGTATGTGATAAACTACACTTTGGGATTCAATTTCAAATTGCCCGACTTATTTTCTTTGACAAATAAGTTGATATAAGTTAGTGTTAAAACATTTTACAGGAGTGATTAAAAAGCAGTCACTATTTTTGACCAGGTGATAATGCTGGGACAAAAATATTATCCTCAGGTTATAGTTATCTTCACAAATGCCAAACGCTTCTGTTCCCCCATGCAACTATGGAAGAATGACGTGCTTTTGAACTTCTTTCTTTCGGTTATTTTTAAAAAATTTTGAGGACTGTGCATTTTCAGCCCCATTGCTTGCTTAGGCTGGCTCCCAAACAAATCGTCTCACTAATGTATTGAAACTTATTAGCTGTTGCCTAAAATTTAAGGTGAGCATTCTTTTTCTCTCTGTCTTCCAGAAAGTTTTACAAAGGCTTTTTAACTCGATAGGAAGCGAGGTTAATTGGTTAATTCCCATCACGATAATCCTCAGACATGCTTTGTGTTGGATTCCACAATCGTACATAGATACAATGGATTTTATCCAACAGGGGGGTTGATGAGGAGTTTTTTTTGCCACTGAGAAATTAGCTGCAGATAACATTTCAATCATTTACCCTCAATCATGAAGTGTAACACACAAAGTGTCAGCTGCATTTTGTTTCTCCTGGTGGTAAACATACTATTACCTTTAAATTGTTAAAATCCATTAACCCATGAGAGCTTGGTATGGGAAGCAAGGCTCAGACTATCTGAGTCGTGTTGATAAACGTAGTCCGACTTTAAAAAAAACAAACAAACAAACAAAACCATCGGAGTCAACATTTGGATCATGATGCATGGTTTAGATTGTTAGCATTCTCATCTGAGCACAAAAATCTTGATTCACAAATACCATACTGGCACTTCTCGCTATGCAAACTCGATGCATTCCACGGAAGTAGTGTGTATAGTGAAAATGCGTTTAGCGAAAAAAGATTTTCCAATGGACAGTGTTAAACATTGAAGATGTTTATTAAAAAAAGATGAAATCGAAGGTGAAACTCAACGGAGGACACCTTACGCAACTCAACCTAACGAAATACAAATAGCGGGGCAACTTAGCTAAATATAGCATAACAATTGTGCATTTTGTGAGGAAAGCACCAAATTTGGCACACTAGTAGCCTATCATATTATGAACAGATTTGGATATTGGGCCATCTCAAATTCAGCCGCTGATGGCTGTGGCAGCCATTTTCCACTGCCATCAAAAATTTTGAGATGGCCATAGATGAAATCGAGACGGCCATAGCTTGCTGGGATTGGGAAAACCCTCACTTCTTTCGTGTGACCTATTTCTGTGGTAGACCTTAAGATTGCGCTCTTAAGATCAGTGGAAAGGAAAAAAAGTAAGTTAAAAGATGTAAAATAAATGATAAACATAACCAAACAGATGCCAAATTAACAGGGATATTGAGTATTTGTTTCGTGATTCACTGACCATTTACACAAACGAACTAGATTTTTTTCACAAACAAACAAAAGGGGGAAAATAGCAGAATTTCTTGTAATCTTTGCGTTTACGCGGGGCCCCTGGGAGGCGCGGGGCCCCGGGCCGTGGCCCTGTGGGCCCTGCCCTAAATCCGGCCCTGAGTACAGTACTATACTCACCAGGAGAATAAAAATTGTGAGTCGAGACCTGGAGATGTGTGGGTGGGGAGCTAAAGTAATCGAGTGGCAAGACCTCTTACCATGAGCTTGATAGAGCAGATACAGGTCGTTTTCCACTCGTACTGTAGGGTTTGGGGAAAGTTTTTTTTTTTTATGACAATGACTCGCAATGAAAGTTACTTGATACCACTCGATTGTGACATCCAAAGTAGTGCAGTACGACGTGCAGATTAAAAACGAAGTGGAATGAAATACAGATTTTTTTTTAACGTTTTATGGCACTGACCAATTTCATTGATGTTAATTTACCATACATTAGTATGATCCTCCTTCCGTTTTCACCGTTGCACCACATACATTACTCCTTCAGACATGGAGGCGGAAAAATTGCATTTCAGCGAGAATACGTTTTCAGCAATGCCAACCCTCCCGATTTCATCGGGAGGCTTCCGAAAATTCACCCAAACTCCCGCCCTTACGATCACTATCCTTATCCTCCCGAAATTTTGATATTTTTGCACTGTTCACTAATCAGAATGTACTAGTATGAGAATTGAATGAAAAGCATCGTCTGCTACGTATAGCATGTGGTAACTCCATAACGTTCGCTGCTTCCAAATTGTACGTAAAAAATTGCAAATTCAAATGAGGAGCAGCGAAACATTGGGTCTGGATCTCACTTATGCGATCATGCACTGAGATTTAGTGCATGCGGTATGTGTGCAATACAGTGCATGCGGTATGTATGCACAGTGTATATGCATGCGATACGCTCACTGCATGCAGCTGGGCCCCGTACCAGCCCGGCGGTCGCGACCACCGTGCGGTGTTTAACAGCCGCCAGAGTTCTACGAGTCGCGCTGCAGCTGTGGAACATCGACTTCGAAGTTACCGATGCTTCAAGCCCTCAATGTTGATTACGAAATGGCAGAAAAGAAGCTTACGAAGACCAAGAAATGGTCTCAGAAGTACAAGACCGAATACAGTCTCCAATACCCGTGTATTCGAAAGTCTGAAAGAGGAATTCATCATGCGTATTGTACAGTATGCAGCGTTGATATTTCAGTTGAGCACGGAGGTCGCGATGATATTCGGAAGCACGTTGGAAGCAAACGGCACACAGACATTGCAAAGGAGAGATCTTCGAGCACGAGTACCGGTACACTTCTGAATTATTTCACCAAACAAGGGACAAGCGAGGAAGAGGATGTTACCCGAGCGGAACTTCTCTTTAGTGGATTTATTGTGGAACATAACTTGCCCATATCAGTCTCAGATCATGCTGGACCTCTATTTCAAAAGATGTTTCCAGATTCAAAAGTTGCTTCAAAGTATGGATGTGCAAGAACAAAAACTTGCAAGATGTGCAAGATGTGCAAGAACAAAAAAAAAAAAAAAAAAAACAAGAACAAAAAGCAAGAAAAAAAAAAGAAAAAAAAAAGAAAAAAAAAAAAGAACAAGAACAAAGAAGAAAAAAAGAACACTGGTCAACAATTTTTTACTTTCTGAATGTTGTCTAGATTTCTACAAGTGAATTAGGGTATTCTGGCACTGCTGAATCAGGAAATGGCATCCGTTTCTCTCCATCAGGTCAGGTTTTTGTGCTAAGTTGATTTGAAAAAATCAGATCTTGTGACAAAATCAATTACATTTTTGTGGCATTATCAGCTGATTTTTGTCAACACATATCATCCTAAACATGTTTTTAAGAAAAAACGATGTTTTGCCAACAACATTTATTGATTACATGATAGAAACATCGATTACTGTCATCTGAATGGTGGGCATTGATAAAGGTAAGTACAAGTAAATTGCATGTTGCGTCACCACTGTTCAAACTTCAGGGCTTGAACTTCCGTTTCTTCGAACTCCTGGAATGTTCAGCGGCAGGGAGGTCTCTCTTCAGATTCCAACAGTAGTCAGCCATCATGACTGCGTCCCAGCGACCCTGATACCTGGTCTCCATCTCCTTCATGTCCTGATGGAATCTCTCCCCCTGCTCGTCACTCATTGAACCCAGGTTCTCAGGAAACCGGTTCATATGTGAAAATAGGTAGTGCATCTTGATGCTCATGTTGCAGCCCAGGTTTCTGAAAGCAGTCAGCATGTTGTTGACAAGTTCTGCGTAGTTTCTGGCCTTATTGTTGCCAAGAAAGTTCTTCACTACCAAAACAAATGTCTTCCACGCTTCCAGTTCCACTTCATTCATTGAGTTTTTGAACTCTGGATCTCTGATGAGCTGACGGATCTGAGAACCATCAAAGATGCCAACTTTCAACTTCTCCATGGTCAATCCTGGAAAAGCCTGGCACAAGTAAGTGAAGCAGTCACCATCTTTGTCCAGAGCCTTGGTGAACTGCTTGATTAAGCCGAGCTTGATGTGCAGCGGTGGGAAGAGTATTCTGTCTCTGTCCACCAGAGGGTCGTTGATGACGTTCCTTTCTTTGCATGGCACCAATTCCTCCCGCACAGGCCAGTCCTTCTTCGTGTAATGCTGAGCACGGTCCCTACTATCCCACATGCACAGAAAACATGGGTACTTGGTGAAGCCAGACTGTTGTCCCAACAAAAAGTTCACCATCTTCAGGTCAACACAAATAAACCACTTATGCTGATCATAACCAATTTTCTCCAGCACGTACTTCACCGCTTCATACTTCTCCTTCAGTGTAGTCGAGTGAGCGATGGGTACAGAGGCAAACTGGTTGCCGTTGTGTAGCAGAACACATTTCAGTGATCGCTTGCTGCTGTCAATGAACAGTCTCCAATCTTTGGGTTCGTACTGTGGCACTCCAAGCTTGAGCAGAAGCGCATGTCATAAATTGGCGCATGTAGGTATTGTACATTCTTCAGAGTTCGTTATTTCAAGAAATACAACTTTTTTGTATCACATTATTACAAAA
The DNA here is from genome assembly GCF_056783735.1 of Eptatretus burgeri. Lineage (NCBI taxonomy): Eukaryota > Metazoa > Chordata > Myxini > Myxiniformes > Myxinidae > Eptatretus > Eptatretus burgeri. The sequence goes on from NC_140967.1 coordinate 39,190,096, forward strand.
TCTGCCCCATTAACTTTAGTTTTGATCCACGAACTTTATGCTTTGCCTCACCAATTTTTGGAAGATTTTGAGGTTTTATGACTTCAAACTGATCCCTTTTCGACATAATCACCCAGAACTATCGTACCTGAATACTTCTTGTCATTAAAATAATTATTTCCAATCAAAACAATTATTTGACATGACATTTTACCCCCACCAACTTCTTCTAAAATGCTCCACACATGCGTACATGTGAACAAAAATGTAAAAAACGACATGTGGCCATATCTCAAAAACTTGACCTGATTGAACAAAACTAATGTGAGTTTTGGATTCAGCGCATCAGATTCGTCCTAAATCAGCTTAAAAATGCAGACAACAAATTTGTTGTTGACCAGTGTAATTGGTGAGTTGTCAAATGTTACTGCTTCATCTATTGCCGATATTGCTAGACTAGCTCCATTTAGCCTAGCTCCAGACGGTAGCAATGACAGTGGTGAGGCCCAGCTATATCCTGTCCTGATTTCGTACTATGACAACAGTGCTGGGATTGTGAAGCAAGGTTTGCTAAGTTTGCCTGCGTGCAAACAAGATTCCACTGGAGAAAACATTTTCAAACTGCTTGATCATGAGTTCAGTGACAGGAAAATTCCGTGGGGAAATTGTGTTTCCTTTTGTGCTGATAATGCCTCTGTCATGGTGGGCAAGCACAAAGGAGTCGCTGCTTATATCCACAAACAAAATCCAGAGTGCTACATCATGGATGCCCTTGCCATATGATGCACAATACGGCCAAGAAGGCGGCTCAGGCCTTACCCATTGAATTAGATGACTTTCTCATCGATATTTACTACTACTTGGACAAAAGTAGTAAACGCGTCAAAGGAGTGAAAGCACTGCAAGAACTCTGTGATGCCCCGACACACAAGATTCTGAAGCATGTCGCAACAAGGTGGCTGTCCCTTGGTCAGTGCCTAGACAGGCTGATTGAACAGTGGGAGCCACTTCGCCTCTTCTTCAAAGAAGAAGTACGAAGAAAAATGCAACCAACTGTAGCCAAGACTCTAACAACGAGCAAGAAGGACGGCACTGTATCTACTGCCAGTACTGGCACTGCAGGATCAAGCACTCGTGGAGCAGCATTCACCACTACCACTGCAGTATCTGCTGCGAAGAAGACAGCAGGGACAGCACCAAAACCAATGCTGAGTGCAGGTAGCATCACCGGCCCTTCATCACGTTCATCTACAAAGCAGATTCCTTCAGAGTCGAGAAAGACTGTGATAGTCCCATCTACAGGCAAAGAAGGACCCAAGTTAAGTTCTGCTTTTGCCAAATCACTTGATAGAAGCTCAGCAAAACCTTCGAATCAGAGGTCTTCTTCCTTGGCTGCACCTACCTCAAGCTCTCTCCTCAAACGTAAAATTGGATCTGGTACTACGAGTCTGACCTCTTCTGCTGGCAGTAAACGCAAGTGTGATCGCCCTGCGGCTAAGTGTACTACGAGTTCTACAACTAAAAGCGCATCTTCCTCAAACACTGTGCAGGAATCTAGAGAAAAACGTGTCAACAGGATGTTCTTGTCTCCACAAACAAAACTCTATTGTTTCTTCCTTCGATATGCTAACAAGCTTTTTGAGAAGGGGAATCTTCTGCTCCAAAGAGACGAACCCTGTATTCATCTCCTGCACGGAGAATTGAATGGTCTTCTGAAAGATATCTTCGTACGGTTTTTGAAACCATCGGTGTCATCGGTTCCTCTGGTAAATGTACCCTTCTCTGACAGAAATCATCAGAAGAATGATGAGGACCTCATGATTGGGAACGATGCCAAACTGTATATAAGGGAACAAAGGAGTCTCAAGAAATCCACCTTCACTCTGAGTGAGTCAGACATCCAAGGTTTCTTCAGTGCAGTTCGCTCATATTATGTGAAAGCCTGCAATTACATCTTCAAAACCTGGCCGCTAGATGATGAATTAGCCAAGCATGCTCAGGTGCTGGATGTTAAGCTACACCAAGAAGTGGGGTTTGACTGTGTGGAGTTTTTCATCAAGAAATTCCCCTGTCTGTTCAGTGGCGGTGATAGTGACATAGACAGTCTTGAGAGTGAATTCGCTCACTACCAGGCAGACGCCTCCATAGCTACAATTGCTACTGAGACAGTGAGAGTGGATGAGCAGTGGCATCGGATTTCACAGCTCACAGATCCCTGCACTGGTGCCAAGAAGTATCCTAATTTGAGCAAAGTGATGAAGGGAATCTTGGTCATTCCTCATTCGAACGCATCATGTGAGCGGGCACTCAGTCTTGTACGGAAGAATCATACTGAATTTCGTCCCAATTTGAGTGTCAAAACCCTGGAAGTTCTCTTAATTGAAAAACTAGCTCATAGCACCCCTTGCTACCAGAGAGAATACAGCAAAGACATAATCAGAAGGGCTAAAAGAGCCACACAGCTGTCACTCAGCAAAGCTGCCATGGAAAAAGCAAGCAGCAGTAGTACCAGCCAGTAAGGTAAGAAAAATATTGCTTCTTTTGTGCTTTTTGTTAATCTTTGATTGTCCCCTAACTTACTAATATTAACATACATGTAACATTAAAAAGTGCACAATTTTCCCCTTTTTTTGTTCAAAAAGTGGGAATTCTTAACATGTTAAATGCTCCAAAATAGGGCTCAGAGGGCACTAGAGAGCGTCTGGAACCCCAGAGCTTCCAGGGCCCTAAGGCGGGCCCTGGACCCCGCCGCAAGGGTCGAGCGCTCCGCGCTCGAGATGTGCGCTTCGCGCACATTATTTGGTGTCGGTTGAAAATCCTCCCTAATTCTGATTTCCAAAAGTTGGCATCTCTGCGTTTTATATCATGAAAAATGTTCCGTTACTTTATTCATTGCGTATCAGCAAAAATGCATGAACCAGGAGTGTGTATAGCGAGGAATGTCTGTACTGTGTTTATTTGTCCATTGTCAACTAATGCCCATGTAATTCATGAAAAAGTACACTGGTGTCTCAAATCTCCTGTCTGTCTGATTTTCATGCAAGCTCTTCCATTGAGTCTCTCGTTACTTACTGTAAATATAATAGAAAAGGGATTTTTTATAATTTTTTTTTTTTTTTGGTGTTTCTTTGTTGCAGATGAATCATTGATGTCTGGCGTAGACTTGCTGTCACAATACAACGTCCCTGCCACAAAACAGATGTCTCAGGAGCTCTGTTTTACAAACAAGAATGATTATAAAGGACAGAAAGAGAGTAAAAGGAAATGCCAGGTAACTTCAGATCAACAGAGTGAATACTTTCCATCTGGAAACGAAAGTACATTGGATGACTCCACTCTTGGCGGACTTTCTGGGATTCTCCAGAAGAAGCGGAAAACCCAGGACACCACAGTGGCACTGGGTACACGGAGCAGGTTTGCACTGAAGCTTGGCACATTTGATGCTGTTCCTTGAAATGCATTACACGTGCAACTGTTACTCTGAGGCCAAGCAGTTCAAATGCTCTACATATGTAATTAAAAAAACATTTTGTAAGTAAACAAACCTCAAAAAAAACCTGAAGACTTATTGGTTCAGCGAATGTTACCCCTTCCTCCCTGTAAATCGTGAAATGTTGAAGTGAGAACATTCATGATTGAAAGAAAAGGGTTCATACGGAGCCTGGCAATCGATTAGCATATAATTTGTTCCCTCAAGTTCAAGACCTTGAAAACGTGTATTTTTTGCCGTTTTTCTCAAAAGAGTTTGGAAAGGAAAAGGACATTGTCGTTTTTCCTTCATGCTTTCCATTAAAAGTGGAATTATTTTGCACGATCGCCGAAAAACGACGGAATGCCATCGGACCCATGACTTGAAAGGGAAAACCAATTCTTCCACGACACTAATAGCTAATTACACCGCCTCGGGTCGTTGCCGAGGAAAAGGGGTCGATGCGCGATGCATGTCAGGTCTGGGGAAGAGGCTCGGAGATGACTCGAAACTGAATATATATTGTGAAACAGAAAAGGCACTTTTTTGAAACCAAAACCACTGGCTCTAAAATTAATTATTGCCTCCATGCTTAGAAAAAAAACAAAAAAAACTTTAGTTGCTCAAACAAACGTACCACACTGACATGCTCCTGCAGCGTGGGGAAAAAAAATCTACCATTTTTATTCACGTCCTCTCGGAGAATAATAATAATACCATTCCTTTCGTGCCGTAAAGGCACATAGGGCTTCTGAGGCAGTTTTCTTGGCTGGGAGTACAGTCCTAAACAGGTCGCCACTCCGACGCAGTCTCAGAGAACATGGGAACGTAATCCCAGAGGAGAAGGATGTAGATTTTCCTCGAGGAATTGTGTCCCGTTGTATAGTTTTCCTGGTCGTTGTTGGATTAAGTTAACCAAAGCCATGTTTTTTTTTAACAATGGGGAAATCAAGTTTCTATGATCATTCACTCTCTGGAGGTGATTGCAAATTGGTTGGCTGTAGATAAGAAACATGTTCACCGAGCACACTGTCAAGTGCGAACGTGGGTTTTGACATTCGAGATATGAATGAGGTGGCTACAAAGAGCCACGTGGCTTGAGCAAAACTTGAGGATGGTGAGCTCCATGAGATCCCATGACATGCCTACTTCCGTCACTCGTTTGGAGCAAAGTGAGCCATCAACCTTCTATACATCCCATTCATCCACAGCACACAGTCATCGTCGTACGAAATGCCTGTTTGGAAAGTATACAAAACCTGTCGAGTAATCGGCTGTATGTAGGTTAAACTGGCCTGGGAAATATGCCTGTTGTTGGCTTAATGGATGGGGTAGCAGGCTTGGGATCCGAAGGTCCTGAGTTCAAATCCTGCATGGCTGTTTAATTGATACCAGGTGGGGTTGACTCAGCCTGTTATCCTTTCGAGGTCAGCAAAATGAGTGCCAGGTTGCTGGGATGATTGAGTGATTTGAGTATTCTGTGTCAAAGTGGCGACCCGTCTAGGATTGTGCCCAATAGCCCAGGAGACTGTTTCGGCAGCACCGACCCTCTGCGCAGAGTAAGGTTCCAATGGATGGAATTATTGGCCTTGGAAATGATAGACTTAACCTGGAATTTTGGACAGGTAAAGGTGTACGAACCCTCCTATAAATGTATACATATGCATCACGCATGGAGACTCATAACCCTTTGATTGTTGTTTGTGATTGGTTCGTACGTGACCCTGTTAGAAATCTGCTCGTACAAAGTGCAAATCGCACAGCTCACTTGGAACAAAGTTCTGTGTGGATTTAAAAGGGCATCACCCATCTTCATGTCCTCATTCATTGAGGGTGCATCTCTACCTTTTGAGGCAAGGCAGTTGATGATGTCGAATGGCAAATCCTATGCGATTGTGAACATTGAAGTATTTGCAGAGGTAGTCAAAAATTCAGCTGTTGCAGTTTGGCTGCAAATTTTGCCGCTCCCTCGATCAAGAAGCGTTTTGTTGCTGGAAGACTGTTATGTGTATCGTCGTTGAAAAATGTGTTATTTTCCTGTTGACGAGGGTCCTTGCTGTCGCTAGTGCATGATAGGTCACGTTAGTGCACGGGAAAGTGCATGATAGGTTACAGCCACTGTTTAATAATGACGGTGCATTTTAAGCCTGGTGTTGGCTTAGTGGTTAGGGTGGCTGGCTTGGGATCTTAGGGTCCTGAGTTTGAGCCCTGTTTTCCGCTGAATTAACACCAGGTGGGGTTGACTCAGCCTGTCATCCTTCCGAAGTCAGCGAAATGAGTAACGGTGTACTGGTATAGGGGCACAGCATTAGTGCCATAGTCAAGCCCCAACAAAATCATAGCTACCCAGCAGTCAAGCTGCCATACGCAAGAAGAAGAACAAGGCGCATTTTGAATTTGGAACAAACTCGTCGAAAGCTCTCTCTTGTCTTATAAAGGAACCGCCCAAGGAAGAGAACATGAAAGTCGTGTTAATATTTAATTGTAGACGTGTTTTACGTAAAGTGCAAAGACCAAGCATATGCAGGAATCCATCCATCAATTGGGACCATACTCTGTGCAGAGCGTTGGTGCTGCCTAAGCTGTCTCCTCGGCTATTGGACACAATCCTAGACAGGTCGCCACTCCGACACAGGCTACCAGCAAGCTGGCACTCATTTTGCCGACCTCTGAAGGATGACAGGCTGAGTCAACCCCACCTGGTATTAATTCAATAGCCAAGGGGGCACCTCCATCAGTACACATTACAATTGCTGGATGTGGCCGACTGTTCCTGTCTGTACGAAGAATTGCAAATCAAATTAATTGTTATAATGATGATTCTTGTATGGTTTTTCACAAATTATAAAACCACAGCTCTTTGTTTGTATGATTAATGCATATGCAAGTTTATTTTGTGTTTAGTTATTGGTGCTAAGTTTGTGTCTTTGCTGCTTGTCACCATGCAGGTTTTTCTCCAATTCGAAACCAAGGGAATGTGAGGGAAGGAAGACCAAGGAGCTTGTTGCAACAGCCATGACTATGGGCAAGCTTTTTTGTGCAGAGGATGCGGACACAGAAGACCCCATTCATTCCAATGACGCGTTGATAAAATTCTCTCCGTCAAAACCAGAAACTATAATGCCGGAAGACGATTTTCAAGCCAAGCAGTCAGAGGAAGCTGCAGTTGAAATTGAACATGGCACACAAGGACAACGTGGGTCCTGCGGTGCATTTACTTGGCCCAATGTGAAAGAGGACGAAGAAAACACTCGCAAAACAGATTCTGTTGTTGGCATACTGAGCCAATTCAAAATGCAGCCTGTGCACCAGAAGAGCATGGCGAGTCGTAACCCCTTTGCTGTCGTCAATCGTTTGGCTTCAAACTCTATGACCAAAGAAACGCAGAGCTTTGATTCTGGCTTCTCTGAGGAATCCACGTCGTCGTCTGACAAGCTGTTCCCTTTCTCTGGCTCACCAAATAGCTGGGAGGAGACTTGTAGTTCCCAAACAGAAACATTTAGTCAGGTGAGATTAACTGCACATTTCTGAAGCAAATGATCGGTTAACTTTTATTCTACAATACATCGTGAAGCATCAAACAAAATAAAAGTCTGATTTATTTCTAAAAAACTTGTTACCTTCGCCAAAGGAGAGGGTATTACATTGTGGTCTGTTTGTCTGTTTATCCACACATAATGTGCTAACGTAGGCCATAAACACCACCTAGTGGTAGCCAGTAGTACACGTTTCCAAACAGAAATGTACTTTTTGTTTTTCAACTGAGTACGTGTATAAAGTATGTACCATTTGAATATGAGTACGTCTACAAAGTATGTACAATTAGAATGTGAATACATGTATAAAGTATTACAATTAGAATGTGAGTACGTGTATAAAGTATGTACAATTAGAATGTGAGTACGTGTATAAAGTATGTACAATTAGAATGTGAGTACGTGTATAAAGTATGTACAATTAGAATGTGAGTACGTGTATAAAGTATGTACAATTAGAATGTGAGTACGTGTATAAAGTATGTACAATTAGAATGTGAGTACGTGTATAAAGTATGTACAATTAGAATGTGAGTACGTGTATAATGTGAGTACGTGTATAAAGTATGTACAATTAGAATGTGAGTACGTGTATAAAGTATGTACAATTAGAATGTGAGTACGTGTATAAAGTATGTACAATTAGAACGTGAGTACATGTATAAAGTATGCACAATTAAAATGTGAGTACGTGTGTAAAGTATGAACAATTAGAATGTGAGTACGTGTATAAAGTATGTACAATTAGAATGTGAGTACGTGTATAAAGTATGTACAATTAGAATGTGAGTACGTGTATAAAGTATGTACAATTAGAACGTGAGTACATGTATAAAGTATGCACAATTAAAATGTGAGTACGTGTATAAAGTATGAACAATTAGAATGTGAGTATGTGTATAAAGTATGTACAATTAGAATGTGAGTACATGTATAAAGTATGTACAATTAGAATGTGAGTACGTGTATAAAGTATGTACAATTAGAATGTGAGTACGTGTATAAAGTATGTATAATTAGAATGTGAGTACGTGTGTAAAGTGTACAATTAGAATGTGAGTGCATGGATAAAGTATATACAATTAGAATGTGAGTACGTGTATAAAGTGTGTACAATTAGAATGTGACTCCGTGTATAAAGTATATACAATTAGAATGTGAGTGCATGGATAATATATAAACAATTAGAATGTGAGTAGGTGTATAAAGTATGTACAATTCGAATGTGAGTACGTGTATAAAGTATGTACAATTAGAATGTGAGTACGTGTATAAAGTATGTATAATTAGAATGTGAGTACGTGTGTAAAGTGTACAATTAGAATGTGAGTGCATGGATAAAGTATATACAATTAGAATGTGAGTACGTGTATAAAGTGTGTACAATTAGAATGTGACTCCGTGTATAAAGTATATACAATTAGAATGTGAGTACGTGTATAAAGTATATACAATTAGAATGTGAGTGCATGGATAATATATATACAATTACAATGTGAGTAGGTGTATAAAGTATGTACAATTAGAATGTGAGTACGTGTATAAAGTATGTACAATTAGAATGTGAGTACGTGTATAAAGTATGTATAATTAGAATGTGAGTACGTGTGTAAAGTGTACAATTAGAATGTGAGTGCATGGATAAAGTATATACAATTAGAATGTGAGTACGTGTATAAAGTATGTATAATTAGAATGTGAGTACGTGTGTAAAGTGTACAATTAGAATGTGAGTGCATGGATAAAGTATATACAATTAGAATGTGAGTACGTGTATAAAGTGTGTACAATTAGAATGTGACTACGTGTATAAAGTATATACAATTAGAATGTGACTACGTGTATAAAGTATATACAATTAGAATGTGACTACGTGTATAAAGTATATACAATTAGAATGTGAGTGCATGGATAATATATATACAATTACAATGTGAGTAGGTGTATAAAGTATGTACAATTAGAATGTGAGTACGTGCATAAAGTACTGCAATTAGAATGTGAGTACGTGTATAAAGTACTACAATTAGAATGTAAGTACGTGTATAAAGTATGTACAATTAGAATGTGAGTACGTGTATAAAGTGTGTACAATTAGATTGTGAGGACGTCCATAAAGTATGTGCAATTAGAATGTGAGTACGTGTATAAAGTATGTACAATTAGAATGTGAGTACGTGTATAAAGTATGTACAATTAGAATGTGAGTACGTGTATAAAGTATGTACAATTAGAATGTAAGTACGTGTATAAAGTATGTACAATTATAATGTGAGTACGTGTATAAAGTATATAAAATTAGAATGTGAGTATGTGTGTAAAGTGTCCAATTAGAATGTGAGTGCATGGATAAAGTATATACAATTAGAATGTGAGTACGTGTATAAAGTATTACAATTAGAATGTGAGTACGTGTATAAAGTGTACAATTGGAGTGTGAGTACGTGTATGAAGTATGTACAATTAGAATTTGAGTGCATAATGGATAAAGAATATACAATTAGAATGTGAGTACATGTATAAAGTACGTACAATTAGAATGTGAGTACGTGGATAAAGTGTGTACAATTAGAATGTGAGTATGTGTATAAAGTATGTACAATTAGAATGTGAGTATGTGTATAAATTATGTACAATTACAATGTGAGTACGTGTATAAAGTATGTACAATTAAAATGTGAGTATGTGTATAAAGTATGTACAATTATAATGTGAGTACATGTATAAAGTATGTACAATTAGAATGTGAGTATGTGTAAAAATTATGTACAATTAGAATGCGAGTTTGTGTATAAAGTATGTACAATTACAATGTATGTGTATAAAGTATGTACAATTAGAATGCGAGTTCGTGTATAAAGTATGTACAATTACAATGTGTGTACGTGTATAAAGTATGTACAATGAGATTGTGAGTACGTCCATAAAGTACGTACAATTAGAATGTGAGTACGTGTATAAATTGTGTACAATTCATCGACTCCTATGGAGAAGGACTAGAACCTCCCATGCTCAGGGTTTGTGACTTGAGTCTGAAGGATTAACTTGAGTCCGGGGCTAAAATGACTTCAAGAAGGGCTCGAGACACGATCTCGGGATCCATATAGGGGTTTTTGAGGACGGCGAGTTCAATAGTGTCATTTTCAACACCACCTGAGGTCATCTTCCAGGTCAAAAGGTCATATTTCAAGGTCAAATTGCTGAATTTTGGTATTTTTTGCCCGTTTTTGTGTCTAACTCTTAAACGGTGAGAGATGGCTGATTGTAATAAGATGCAAGTGTGTCGAGCTGTCAAACTTTGATATTTATTGTCATATATTGTTTTACATAAACATTATATGCATGTCACAACACTATGCCTATTACAACTATGTCTATGTCCATCACGAGTTGGAGAGCTTTTCTTGCCTACTGAGGCATCCCAAACCTTTTTCTTTGTCACTTACATTGAGGACATGAGCTTTCAATGGAATGTTAGCTGAAGTAGTACATGCAGCATTACTACTATCTAAAGGTGCATCTACAGAGGATAACAGCTCAGCAAAATGAAATCGGCAACGCATTTTAGTCTTGTCCTACAAATTATAGGCATTATGTACAAAAAAGACGGTTGACAAAGTCGGCACACTCAATCCACCTCTATTCAAATTTCTAGAAATTCAGATGACACCTCGTTACCATCTTCATCATCAATGATCTCCTCCATACTACTGCTATCGCCATATTTCTGAACAAGGTGTCCGGCCAAATAAAATACTTTATGCTTAAGGGCATCGTCAGACCCCAAGAGATCCTGAGTGTCTTGAGGAGTAATCTCGTCAATGAGATCACTTCGCTCATCTGGATTTATGGAAGTTGTACAGTTCTTGTCACAATCAATCACACGAGAACTAGATTCGGGCATAACGTCATGCTTAATGAGTGTTTGCAAATTTACAATTTTAGCTGCAGCCATAATGTCAACTACGTCAATGTAGAAGTTTCCACCGCTTCTTTGCCTGGCTTGGCCGAAAAACTTTTCCAAGGCTTCATCTGCAAATATAGCAGGAAGAACGTAGTCAAAGTCTTTCTCTGCCAGAAGATGCAGCTGCGACAGAAGGAAGGTGAAATGAGGAAGCTCGTGTGCCTCGGTCATCCAACAGAGCTGGCTTATTACAAGCTGAAGAATTTCCTTGCTTGTGTATTCATAGATGTTTACCTGGTCAGTTATGGATCTAATCTGGGACCATTTTGAGAGCAGGCTGTTCTTCTGCAAAGGAAAAAATCGTTTGGGCACCTCAATGCCATCTTTTCAACTTTATTCAAGAATAGAAATCCAAAAGGTGAGTAAACTTGTTGGAAATGAAAGAACTGCTTGACAGTTTGTCCAGTAACATCAGTTCTTGAAAGGTAAAGGTTTTCCTGGTCTTTTATGACGTTAAAGCCAGGAAAATAGGAGCTGATTTTAGCACAGAAGTGGTCGAAATCTTGGATATTGTCTGCAGCCTCATCAGCTGCCTGCATCTTCTTAGCTCTTGATTCTGACGTAGAACATGATGTTGGGTGTGGGGCTGAGGTCATCTGATTCAAAGCTGATTTCGGTACTCCAGGAAATATTGATGGGGGTTCTTTGGGTCATTTGCCACCCCTAACTGACACACAATCACAATTGAAATGTGTCTCAAAATATATATATATATATATATATATATATATATATATATATATATATATATATATATATATATATATATATATATATATATATATCCTTTGAGCACTTCAAGCTTTCTTTCTCATTTGGCATTGCCAATATCCATCTCTCCCTCTCCTCAGGATCTTTTGGGAAGGATATGACCTTTACATAAGGCGTCCCATCATAGTTTCCTCGCCAACCAAAGCAGCTGCAACGATGTGGCATATTGTCACCAAAGCAGGAAACAACACAAAGATCCTGTGAGATCACCAGCTGGACAGTTTCTGAAAGAGAAACAAAACATACATTAGTTAACGATGATATAAATCAGCAAGTAGGTGCAGTAGGTCCACAGTCATGTTTTGTCATAGACTTTACAAAAGTTTTCCTCAATAAGTTAGACACAAAAACGGGCAAAAAAATACCAAAATTCAGTAATTTGACCTTGAAATCTGAACTTTTGACCTTGAAGATGACCTCAGGTGGTGTTGAAAATGACACTATTGAACTCGCCGTCCTCAAAAACCCCTATATGGATCCCAAGATCGTGTCTCCAGCCCTTCTAGAAGTCATTTTAGCCCCGGACTCAAGTTAATCCTTCAGACTCAAGTTACAAACCCCGAGATCGTGAGGTTCCAGTCCTTCTCTATAGGAATCTATGGTACAATTAGAATGTGAGTGCATCCATAAAGTATGTATAATTAGAATGTACGAACGTGTATAAAGTATGTAAAATTAGATTGTGAGTACATCTATAAAGTATGTACAATTAGAATGTGAGTACGTGTATAAAGTATGTACAATGAGAATGTGAGTGCATGGATAAAGTATATACAATTAGAATGTGAGTACATGTATAAAGTGTGTACAATTAGAATGTGAGTATGTGTCTAAAGTACGTACAATTAGAATGTGAGTACGTGTATAAAGTATATACAATTAGAATGTGAGTACGTGTATAAAGTGTGTACAATTAGAATGTGAGTATGTGTATAAAGTATGTACAATTAGAATATGAGTACTTGTATAAGGTATGTACAATTAGAATGTGTGTACGTGTATAAAGAATGTACAATTAGAATGTGTGTACGTGTATAAAGTATGTACAATTAGATTGTGAGTACGTCCATAAAGTATGTACAATTAGAATGTGAGTACGTGTATAAAGTATGTACAATTAGAATGTGATTACGTGTATAAAGTATGTACAATTAGAATGTGATTACGTGTATAAAGTATGTACAATTAGAATGTGAGTACATGTATTAAGTATGTACAATTAAATTGTGAGTACGTCCATAAAGTATGTACAATTAAAATGTGAGTACGTGTATAAAGTATGTACAATTAGAATGTATGTACGTGTATAAAGTATGTACAATTAGATTGTGAGTACGTCCATAAAGTATGTACAATTAGAATGTGAGTACGTGTATAAAGTATGTACAATTAGAATGTGAGTACATGTATAAAGTATGTGCAATTATAATGTGAGTATGTGTATAAAGTATGTACAATTAGAATGTGAGTACGTGTATAAAGTATGTATAATTAGAATGTGAGTACCTGTGTAAAGTGTGTACAATTAGAATGTGAGTACGTGTATTAAGTGTGTATAATTAGAATGTGAGTACGTGTATAAAGTGTGTATAATTAGAATGTGATTACGTGTATAAAGTATGTACAATTAGAATGTGAGTACGTGTTTTAAGTATATATAATTAGAATGTGAGTATGTGTATAAAGTATGTACAATTAGAATGTGAGTACGTGTATAAAGTATGTACAATTAGAATGTGAGTACATGTTTTAAGTATGTATAATTAGAATGTGAGTACGTGTATAAAGTGTGTATAATTAGAATGTGATTACGTGTATTAAGTATGTACAATTAGAATGTGAGTACGTGTTTTAAGTATATATAATTAGAATGTGAGTATGTGTATAAAGTATGTACAATTTGAATGTGAGTTCGTGTATAAAGTATGAACAATTACAATGTGAGTTCATGAATAAAGTATGAACAATTAGAATGCGAGTACGTGTATAAAGTATTACAATTAGAATGTGAGTAAGTGTAATAACGTATGTACAATTAGAATGTGAGTGAATATGTCTGTAAAGTATCTACAAATAGAGTTTGAGTATGTGTATAAAGTATTTACATTTAGAATGTGAGTATGTGTTTAAAGTTTTTACAGTTAGAATGTGAGTGAATACGTCTCTGAAGTATATACAATTAGAGTTTAAGTACGTGTATAAAGTTTGCACTCTGAAACCACACTGAAGACGTTTGTTTTTTTCGCACTCTCATTTTAGAGAAAGTTAGCTTTTTTTGCATCCTCACCCCACTGAAAATGTTAATTGTCACACACCCATTTCCATTTGAAGCTTGCAATTTTGTTTTAACTTTCCCAGAATAGTGATGCTACTGTGAATTCTGATCATGGTGATGATGGTGATGATGGATTAGAAACCGAGTGCTTGTCCCGAAAACCAACAATTCCTCTCGTGCACATGAAGGTAAGATTCCTTCCTTTTTCACATAACGTATGTTAGACTTGAGGAACATGGGTTTCATTAGCAGACAAACAAGACGCACATTTTGCATCACCTTGATGGCCAGGCGAGTTGTATGTTGAATTGGCAATTCAGTAAATTTACTTAAATGCAGCAAAGCATTCGTCCGATATGGACACCAGCCTGTATTCACATTTTAAATATTTGTGACTATCCTGATTGTCTCTCTCATCCCACCTTTTCTGTACAGAGCCCGGGACTCTCGCGGTTCATATCTTTGAGCACCTTACGTAACCGACCAGCTAATCACATGGGAAAAGCCAAGGCTAGTGGTCTGAGCAGGAAGAGATATCCCAACCGTTCCCATCTGGGTGAGAAAAGGCAGGAGGAAAAGAAGCAGATGACACTTACCA
>NC_140967.1:39212187-39289687 GCF_056783735.1 Eptatretus burgeri
GTCAAGATTGCTCCTGACAGAGCCATTGATCCTGGCCTACTGTTCCAGCGATTCCTTGTATTGTCCAGGACAGGACATCTGTCACTCGAGGAGGTGATGAGATATGAGCGGAGTCCATACCCATCACCCCTTTTTTGAGGACAAACAAATCTTGAGAAAGGCCAACAAGCCTCAATTAGCCCAAGCCATCGATGACCATTGTAACAAGATACCATCTAGTGAAGCGACATCAGATGCTATCCCAAAGACTGAAAGATATGTGCTTGACGGAGGCTCGTTGCTGCACAAGCTGTGAAGTGGAGGAAGGGAGATACCTATGGTAAAATAGCCAAGGCATATGCTGACTTTACAAGTGAGCACTATGGGGCAGCAACTGCTGTGTTTGACAGGTATGGGGCAGGTCCCTCGATAAAGGATAACTCGCACCAGAGACGGGGGGGGGGGGGGAGGGAACCATCAGTTATCCGGTCGTGAACTTCACCAGTAAAACCGACTTTGAAGGGAAGCAGGAAGAATTCCTTTCAAGGGGGGAAGTAACAAGCAACAACTAATCAGCTTAATAAGTGATGAACTGAGGAAGGTGGGCTTGTACGGTCATTCAGGCAGAAGGGGATGCTGATGTGGACATCGCTAAAGCCGCAGTTAACACTGCATATGCACATTCCACCATGCTGATTGGAAAGGACACTGACTTGTTCATTCTTCTTCTCAATTATGCCACAGCAGAGGGCAAACCACTGTATTTTCGATCAGACAGTCAGTCAAGAGGCATTCCAAAAGTGAACAACATCAATTGCATAAAGTGTGTTCTTGGCAGTGAGTTGTGGACACAATTGTTATTTCTTCATACTTTCACCGGATGCGATCAACATCCCGTTTATGGTGTTGGAAAGTTTGTTTTTTTTTCTTTTGAAAGATAAGATTTTTCACTAATTCTTCAGCGTACTCTCTGAAGTACATTTTTCTGAAACGTGTCAATAAAATTTACTCTTTAAAAAAATGGATATTTGCATTCCTTGGCCAAAAAACTGATTCACAGGTGAAATAATATGGGGGTTATTGGTAGGTGCCTTCATTCATGATTGTTAGCCGCCATCTTGGATTTACGCATTCGATGGACCAAGTCATAAATCCACTTTGGTTAGATACCAAAATTATTGTTCTACACCTAATAATAAGGAAGTTACAGCCGCCTTCCTGGTTTACAAGGTCGGCGACGGCCATCTTGGAACTGACCCAGTTTTAACCCACTTCTGGTGGTCAGACTTAGGAGACTTTTTGTTTTTTCTTCTGTCGTTTAAAACACCCAGTAGGTAAAAAAACACTGAAAACCCTTTTGTTCGAATTTGTTGAGGGTCTGATGGTATATTGACCCATCTATTATGTTTTCACCCCTTTCTATCTGTTTGTCTGTCTGTTTGTTACTTATGAAATCTAAAGATTTTGTTAGTATATTGATTACTTCTGTTTCTGTTTGTTTGTTTGGTTGTTTGGTTGTTTGTTTGTTGGCACGATAACTCGAGAACGGAAGAAGCTACCAATGTCAAATTACACCACGTGATTCAGGAGGGTGATGGCTAGTGCTGATTAGATTTTGGTCAAAATCGGTCAAAGGTCAAGGTCACAGTGAGGTCAAATATTCGATTTTTGATGGTTTGGTACAGATAACTCGAGAACGGAAGCTACCAATGTCAAATTACACCACGTGATTCAGGAGGGTGATGGCTCGTGCTGATGAGATTTTGGTCAAAATCAGTCAAAGGTCAAGGTCACAGTGAGGTCAAATATTCGATTTTTGATGGTTTGGTACAGATAACTCGAGAACGGAAGAAGCTACCAATGTCAAATAACACCACGTGATTCAGGAGGGTGATGGCTAGTCAGGTCAGGTATGGGAGCATGTGCCAGAACAGCGCGTCGCTGCGTCCACTTTCCGCCGGTACTCCAGGGGCCTCCGTCTGGCCATCCCCCAGGCAGATGCCAGGCCCATCCCCATCTCCTTGAGATGATGGTCAACCTGCTGCAACCATGAGGCACGTGGTCGGCCCACTGGCCTCCTCCACTCATGAGACTCCCTCGCTGAGAGAATCTGGTGAGCGGGATCAGCGTCAGGAAAACGAGCCACATGTCCATACAGCCGCAACTGACGCTCACGGACTATGCAGGTAACAAATCTCATCCGAGTCTCTCTCAGCAACCGCTTGTTGGACACAAAATCCGACCAGCGATAGATGGCTAGTGCTGATTAGATTTTGGTCAAAGGTCAAGGTCACAGTGAGGTCAAATATTCGATTTTTGATGGTTTGGGACAGATAACTCGAGAACGGAAGAAGCTACCAATGTCAAATTACTCCACGTGATTCAGGAGGGTGATGGCTAGTGCTGATTAGATTTTGGTCAAAAACGGTCAAGGTCACAGTGAGGTCAAACATTCGATTTTTGATGTTTTGGAACAGAATCATCATAGAAACTTCTGGTTTGCATCACTACCTTCTCTAGAGACAGCTTTTATTAGACAAGGTCAGAGGTCAAGTTGACGATTTCGTAAGTACCAGTCTATGACTGCTTGTTTGTTTGTGTGTGTGCAGGATACCTCAAAAAGTTGTGGACGGATCCGGATGAAGTTGGGTGTGTGACAAGGACTAATTGATTAGATTTTGGTGAATATCCGGATCGGGCTACAATAATTTTTAATGTGATTCTTCACCATTGAGAGATTGTGTTAAACCGATATATAGCACGATAACTCAAAAAGTAGTGGACAGATTCTGATGAAACTTGGTGGGCAGGTTGGGTGCGTGGACAAGGACGAATTGATTCGATTTTGGTGAAGATCCGAATCTGGATCTGGATACGAGATTTATTTAATTTTCAAAGTTATTCTTCACCATTGAGAGATAGTGCCAAAAATGATATAGTACTGTATAGCACGATATTTCAAAAATGTATTGGGCCCAATATGTTCTCGTGGATCAGGCATTACGTGGCGGAGGTATGTGCTCTACCGAGTGCCCTTCTAGTTTTTTAAGTGATTCTTCACCATTGAGAGATACGGCTAAACTAATATATAGCACGATGTCTCAAAAAGTTGTGGATGGATTCGGATGAAACTTGGTGGACACGGGTGTGTGACGAGGAAGAATTGATTCGATTTTGGTGAAGATCCGGATCCAGATACGAGAATTATTTATTTTTTTAAGTGATTCTTCACCATTAAGAGTTGGGGCCAAAAACGATACATAGCATATTTCAAAAGTATATTGGGCCCAATATGTTCTTGTGGATCAGGCATTGCTTGGCAGAGGTATGCGCTCCACCGAGTGCCCTTCTAGTTTTGTATGCAACACATGGCTTCAAACAGTCTCGGCTGATGCAACATTTCTTGTTGCAGGAATTTGGAACTTGAGCAGTGTGCCGGCGATAGTTCACCCACTCTTCTTGAAGGACACCTTGGGATCTTTAACCTCCATCCGAGGGACGGCACACACAACGACTCCTCATCCTACCTGTGAAACACTGGGATGACAGTTTATAGCTGAGTCGGGATTCAAACCCAGGCTGGACAGCTTCGAGGCGAGTGTGCGTACATCTAAGCCAGCCTGCAACGAAACTGTAGTTTGTACAAGCTCCCTCGTGAACCTAACACACACACACACACACACACACACACACACACACACACACACACACACACACACACACACACACACACACACACAACCGATAAATTAATCCCATTTCTTGTTGGGGGCTCACCGTTCATTGACTTTCCAAATGGCTGCTGAAACATCACCACTGTGCTCCAACCATTCAGGAATTTAGAATTTCTAAAGGATGTAGTCCTCAGGACACAAGGATTGTGAAAGATTACATACTGAACAGACGGTTGAAAACGACGCTTTGATCGGCCATGGAAATCTAAACCACACCAGTGAGGCAACACAATTGGTCTTCACCCAGAACCACCAAGTCTCCACTCTCTCATTAAGTACTGTATATGGGATTCCCATGCAAAACATTAGTTGTATTGCATATTACTCAACTTCTCACCTGTGCAAGTGATTTGCTTTTTGAAAGTACAAATTCAGCCGTCATGGTAATTTGAGACTAGGAAAAGGCAGATGTGAAATCCCTGCTATTTTTCCAGAAAATCTTTTATGGACAATCTCACATTTCATAATGCATTATACCCTTCCCATACAATAATGCACCTTTTTTGTTGTTGGCTCATTTGTACCGTCATGCATTCATCTGGATTACATCGATGTAGTATGTTAAGCATCCCCAACATGAAAAGTTTTGCGAAACGTTGCACGGAACTGTCGACCGTATGTCAACATGAACAGAGAAACTGCACAGAACAGGTGCATATCCATCAGAGAGATACACTGAACTACTTCTTGGCAATCTGGGGCAGGTACTCGTCAGGACCTCTTTATTCGTTATTACTTGGCGAAAATTTATTTTTGCCAAGTATGTTGGTCTGTAGTGTTTGTCTGTCTGTTTTTTTTTTTTTTTTGTATACCTTGGTCGAGGCTCGTATGAGAGCAAACACACAACTCACAGCAAGGAGGCATGAGACAAGAGGGGCGGGAGTGGAAGGGACAAAACAGTGGGGAACAGACACATTAGGTGAACTGTGGAAGGGAGAGGGATGGGGATGGGACGGGGAACATGGCGAAGAGAAGATGGACATTTCAGGGACTTTCAGGAAGGAAAGCAGGAGAAATGAAGGAAGTGGGCTTGGGTGGATTATCGGGGGTAGAAAAGATCGAGGATTTGGATGGGGGAAGATAAGAGGTGGTGGTGAACAGCTGTTTTGAAAGCCTGGAGGGAAGAATGGGAAAGAATAGAGTGAGGAAGTTTATTCCAAAGGCAGGAAAAAAGAGGAATGAAAGAGTGAAGATGAGCAGTGATTCGTGATTTTGGTAGTTTTACCAGAAGGGGGTTGTTGGCGGACCTTGAGCGCCCTGTGGAAATGTGGTGGGGACAAATCGCAGAGAGAGCAGGGGGGGAAAGGCTGGAGAGGAGTCGGTAGAAGACAGAAAGACCACCGACCAACCTGCGGTGATTGAGTGAGAGGCCCAAAAACTCAGCTTCATTGCGGGAGATGCCGATGATCTTAAAAGCCCTGGTTTCGACAGTGTTAAGCCGAGAAAGGTGGGAGGCAGGAGCACCAGCCCAGAGGGGAGAGCAGTACTCCATCAGGCTACGGACAAAAGCTTTGTAAGTGGTCAGGAGCTCAAGAAGGCCGAGGAAGGACTTTGCACGACGGAGGATTCCCAGTCGGCGATTGGCTTTTGAGGCGAGGTTGGAAATGTGACTTTCCCAGGAAAGGTCATAGCAGATAGTGAGACCTAGAAGCTTGAAAGAAAAGACTTCTTCCAGAGGATTGTTGAGAAAGTGGATGGGGGGGTTTTGTAAACGGTCCTTTCGAAGAGACATAGTGAGAGTGTGAGATTTGTCTGGATTGAAAGACATGTTCCACGTGTTGGACCAGTTTGTGATTTTATCCAGATCTGCAGTGAGCGAAGAAGCTGCTGCTTGCCGGTCTGAGGGATGACAGATGGTACGGCAGAGGGTGGAGTCGTCGGCAAAGAGAAATAGAGGATTTTCCAGAGAGTCCGAGAGATCATTGATGAAAACCAGAAAAAGAACAGGGCCCAGAACGCTACCTTGAGGAACTCCAGCCTGGACAGGAAGAGGGGATGAAAGAACTCCATTTAGGGCCACACATTGACTGCGACAGGAGAGGAAGTCTGCGAGCCATGAGTGGAGATGGCCTTGAATACCATGGGAAGAGAGTTTGGTGAGTAGGGCAGGGTGCCAGACTGTGTCAAAAGCACGTGATATGTCCAGGGATACGGCTCGGATTTCCTGTCTGGCATTGAGGACCTCCATCCATTGATGGGAGAGCAGAAGCAGCATATCCAGGGTAGAGTGACCTGGTCTGAAACCAAATTGATGATTGGAAATCAAGCCATTGGAGAAGAGGAAGGATTTCATATCTGAGGCGATGATGGATTCCATCACCTTGCTGATGATTGGGAGAAGGCTGATTGGTCTGTAGTTACAGGGATCTGTTTTTGCACCTTTTTTATGCAGGGCAGTGATGTTAGCAGATTTCCAAGCAGATGGCAGATGACCTTGGGCAAATGAGAGGGTGAATAGAACAGAGAGAGGGTGAGCAAGAGCAGAAGAGCAGGTTTTGAGGACACGAGGGCTGATGCCGTCTGGACCGGTTGCAGAATCTGACTCGAGGTTTGAAAGCAAGCTCTCCACCTTGTCAGGAGAAAAGGATACAGAGTCCAGGGAGAAAAGGATACAGAGTTTGTTACACAATTTTTGGACACAGTTTTCAGGCAATTGTTTTGAAAAAAAATTTGTGTGTGTAGGTGACCGGCCAAGGACGGCAACGCTAAATTTTGGTGAAGATCCGGATCTGAGAATTTTTTTAATCGATTCTTCACCATTGAGAGATTGGGCCAAAAATGATATATAGCACGATATCTCAAAAGGTTATGGATGGATTAACAGGAAATTTGGTGGACAGGTTGAGAGTGCCACTGGGAAGAATTGATTCAATTTTGGTGAAGATCCGAATCTAGATCTGGATACAATGATTATTTAATTTTTAACTTATTCTTCACCATTGAGAGATTGGGCCAAAAATGATATATAGCACGATATCTCAAAAGTTATGGACGGATTAACACGAAACTTGGTGGACAGGTTGAGAGTGCCACTGGGAAGAAGACAAACGCACAAACACCAGTTCGTGAATTATAGTTAGGATTTTAGGAGCAGCCGATACTGTACAATTAATTAAAAGTGTGTGTGTGTATACGTGTGTGTGTGTGTACGTGTGTGCGTGTGTGTGTGTACGTGTGTGCGTGTGTGTGTGTACGTGTACGTGTGTGTGTGTACGTGTGTGTGTGTCTGTGTGTGTGTTTGTGTCTGTGTGTGTTTGTGTGTATGTGTGTGTCTGTGTGTATGTGTGTGTCTGTGTGTGTGTGTGTGTGTGTCTGTGTGTGTGTTTGTGTGTGAGTGTGTGTGTGTGTCTGTGTGTGTGTGTGTCTGTGTGTCTGTGTGTGTGTGTCTGTGTGTGTGTGTCTGTGTGTGTGTCTGTGTGTGTGTCTGTGTGTGTGTCTGTGTGTGTGTGTGTCTGTGTGTATGTGTGTGTGGGTGTGTGTGTCTGTGTGTGTGTGTGTGTCTCTGCGTGTGTGTGTCTGTGTGTGTCTGTGTGTATGTGTGTGTCTGTGTGTGTGTGTCTGTGTGTGTGTCTGTGTGTGTGTGTCTGTGTGTGTGTCTGTGTGTGTGTCTGTGTGTATGTGTGTGTCTGTCTGTGTGTGTGTCTGTGTGTGAGTGTGTGTGTGTCTGTGTGTGTTTCTGTGTGTGTCTGTGTGTGTCTGTGAGTGTGACTGTGTGTGTGGGTGTGTGTGTGTGTGTGTGTGTGTGTGTCTGTGTGTATGTGTGTGTGTCTGTGTGTGTCTGTGTGTGTGTGTCTATACGTGTGTGTGTGTCTCTATATGTGTGTGTGTGTGTCTATGTCTGTGCGAGTGCTCGTATGATTGTGTGTGTGCGTGTGTGTGTGTGTCTATGTCTGTGTGAGTGTTCGTATGATTGTGTGTGTGTGTGTGTCTGTGTGTATGTGTGTGTGTGTCTGTGTGTGTCTGTGTGTGTGTGTGTCTGTGTGTGTGTGTCTATATGTGTGTGTGTGTGTGTGTGTGTGTGTGTGTGTGTGTGTGTGTGTGTGTCTATGTCTGTGTGAGTGTTCGTATGATTGTGTGTGTGTGTGTGGGTGTGTGTGTGTGTCTATGTCTGTGTGAGTGTTCGTATGACTGTGGGTGTGTGTGTGTGTGTGTGTGTGTGTGTGTGTGTGTGTGTGTGTGTGTGTGTGTGTGTGTGTGTGTGTGTGTGTCTGTGTGTGTGTCTATATGTGTGTGTGTAATAGAATTGTTAGAAACAGTTGTGTGAAAAAACAAGATGTGTGTGATGATTGACATTTCTTTTGGTGAGATTTCTCCCGCTGATTCGTCATTATGTTTTGGTGTAAAATCCACCGTCCTGTTTATTCGATATTTCTCTGTTTCTCACGGACTCATTTGGTTATTATGTATTTATTTAATCCTTATGTATTTGTGGTAACTACATTTCCAACGATGAAAACGATGCAACTAAACAAAATGGAAGGTAAAGCAGGGCAGCCCCCAGCTGAACGAGGCCCCTTGGGGACGAACCCTCACAGGACTTGTGTTCCTCGACAAGGGAATGCTGTGGTGAACTCAGATATCATGGCTGCCGGAGGTGGCCATTCTGAATTAGCCAATGCGGAACACTTATCCGAATGCAAAATGTGTAAATGTGGGATTTCCAATTGTAAAACTTGTCCTCCATGTGCCGCAAACAATATAATTCATTGTACAGTTAACGACTCGATGTTACAAATTAAAATAAACTAAATAATTAATTACAGGTAAAACCTCAAACATACGAGGTCCGTCTATAAAGTAACGGGACTGACTTCACAGAAATTTTATTCCAAAAAATATATTGAAATCACAGCTTGTCCCCTTCAAAATAGTTTCCCTCCAGTCTCACACGCTTGTCCATCCTCTTCTTCCACGCTTCGATGCACCCCCGGAAGGCTTCTTCTGGAATCTTCCGGAACTCCATCATCACGGCCCTTTTGATGGCCTCCACATCAGGAAATCGGATCCCCTTGATCACCCCCTTGAGCTTGGGGAATAGGAAAAAAATCACAAGGGGCCAAGTCTGGTGAATACGGGGGTTGCTCCAGAGTTGGCACGATCCTCTCCTCCAGAAACTGTCGGATGCTTAGGGCACTGTGAGCAGGGACGTTGTCATGGTGGAGCACCCAGGCGTTGTTCTCCCTCAGATCCCTTCTCTTGTCCAGGACTGATCTCATGAGGTGCCGGAGGATCTCCTTGTACACGTATTGATTCACTGTTTGACCCTGCGGTAGAAACTCGAAGTGGACGAAGCTCTTGATGTCAAAAAAAACATGATGAGCATCACCTTGACCTTCGACTTCGACATCTTTGCTTTCTTTGGTCTTGGTGATGCCGGACTTTCCACTGACGACTCGGCCGTTTGGTCTCGGGATCTTATTCGAATCTCCACGATTCATCGCCAGTAATGACTAATGCAGGTCTGGATAGTCCTCGAGGCGCTCCATCATGTCTTGACCGACATTGACTCTTTGCTGTTTCTGGTCCTCGGACAACAGCTTGAGGACCATCTTTTTGCACACCTTGCGCATTTTGAGATTTTCAGTGATGATGCTCCAGACAGTGTCCTTGTTGATGGAAAGTTCCTCAGTAATCATCCGCACCGTGAGTCGACGATCTGCGCGAACCATCTGCTTCACACGCTCGATGTTGTTCGCCGTTCTGCTCGTTGAAGGTCTTCCAGACCGTGGATCGTCTTCGACCTCCTCCCGTCCCTCTATGAACCTCTTGTGCCATTCAAAGGCACATGTACGTGACATCGTTTCATCCCCGTAGACCTGCTGCAGCATTGCGAAGGATTCGGAAAGTGTTTTGCCAAGCTTGACAAGAAACTTCAGATTGGTCTCTGCTCACGACTCATCGCGCGACGACTCAGACCAGACAACATGTAAAGCACGACCTGTAAAAAACTCACACAATGAGTGCAGTCAACCATCACCAATCATATATATTTCTGGAATGTTGCGAAGGACTGTGCCACAACCCATTCATTCAAGTTGTGTAAGTGGAGCACACAGCAGGCTCAGTCCCGTTACTTTCTCGATGGACCTCGTAGTTCACTTCTTGACTTGCAGCAGATGTGTGATGCAATATGTTGATAAAACAATTCAGGGATGTAATGCAAGAATGGATGCACACAGGAGTGGCACGAGAAACCCAGAAAAAACTACTGGTTGTCCACTACTCACTCATCACTTTACACATGGATAGTCAAGCTACGAGTGTCAGTGTTGAGGTTGGAGAAAACATAAGCAGTAATTGCAGAAAAATGAGCATGGTCTGGCAACTACGGTTTTTTGAAGAATAAACCTTTAAAAATCTTCTTCTCCAGAATAGCTGAACAGTAGAGATCGAGGGGAAACTTCACACACATAGTCCCCAAGGCTTCGGGGATACCAGGGTGTTCACAAACAAATCATAGGTCACATGGTCTGGCAGGATAGGTCACATGGTCTGGCAGGATAGGTCACATGGTCTGGCAGGATAGGTCACATGGTCTGGCAGAATAGGTCACATGGTCTGGCAGGATCGGTCCCATGATCTGGCAGGATAGGTCACATGGTCTGGCAGGATCGGTCACATGGTTTGGCAGGATAGCTCACATGGTCTGGCAGAAAAGGTCACATCATCAGAAAGCTTAGGTCACGTGGTCTGGCAGCTCCGATTTTTTTTTTGAAAAATAAACCTTTAAAAATATTCTTCTCCAGAACGGCTGCACAGATTGTGGGGAAACTTCACACACGTTCCCCAAGCTTTGGGGATGCCTGGGTATTCACAAACAAATCATGGGTCACATGGTTTGGCAGCATAGGTCACATGATCTGGCAGCTGTGATTTTTTTTGAAGAATAAACCTGTAAAAATCTTCTCTCCAGAACAGCTGGACTGATGAAGGGTAGACTTGACACACACACACATGTTCTCAAGTCTTGGGAATACCACGAAGTTCACTAATAAATCGTATGTCACATGTTCTGGTAGCATAGGTCACATGGAGTCCTTCCTGAAAGTCCCTGTTGTGTAAGGACCTGAAAGTCCCTGTTGTGTATGGACCTGAAAGTCCTTGTTGTGTAAGGACCTGAAAGTCCTTGTTGTGTAAGGACCTGAAAGTCCCTGTTGTGTAAGGACCTGAAAGTCCCTGTTGTGTATGGACCTGAAAGTCCTTGTTGTGTAAGGACCTGAAAGTCCTTGTTGTGTAAGGACCTGAAAGTCCTTGTTGTGTAAGGAACTGAAAGTCCCTGTTGTGTAAGGACCTGAAAGTCCTTGTTGTGTAAGGACCTGAAAGTCCTTGTTGTGTAAGGACCTGAAAGTCCTTGTTGTGTAAGGAACTGAAAGTCCCTGTTGTGTAAGGACCTGAAAGTCCCTGGTGTGTATGGACCTGAAAGTCCTTGTTGTGTATGGACCTGAAAGTCCTTGTTGTGTAAGGACCTGAAAGTCCTTGTTGTGTAAGGAACTGAAAGTCCCTGTTGTGTAAGGACCTGAAAGTCCCTGGTGTGTATGGACCTGAAAGTCCTTGTTGTGTATGGACCTGAAAGTCCTTGTTGTGTATGGACCTGAAAGTCCTTGTTGTGTAAGCACCTGAAAGTCCTTGTTGTGTAAGGAACTGAAAGTCCCTGTAGTGTAAGGAACTGAAAGTCCCTGTTGTGTAAGGACCTGAAAGTCCTTGTTGTGTAAGGACCTGAAAGTCCCTGTAGTGTAAGGAACTGAAAGTCCCTGTTGTGTAAGGACCTGAAAGTCCTTGTTGTGTAAGGACCTGAAAGTCCCTGTAGTGTAAGGAACTGAAAGTCCCTGTTGTGTAAGGACCTGAAAGTCTTTGTTGTGTAAGGACCTGAAAGTCCCTGTAGTGTAAGGAACTGAAAGTCCCTGTAGTGTAAGGAACTGAATGTCCCTGTTGTGTAAGGACCTGAAAGTCCTTGTTGTGTAAGGACCTGAAAGTCCCTGTAGTGTAAGGAACTGAAAGTCCCTGTTGTGTAAGGACCTGAAAGTCCCTGTTGTGTAAGGACCTGAAAGTCCTTGTGTAAGGACCTGAAAGTCCCTGTAGTGTAAGGAACTGAAAGTCCCTGTAGTGTCCATCTTGTTTACCCCTGTACCCCTTCCCATCCATCGCCCTTCCACAGATCTCAGATCTCTGTTCCCCACTGTTTTTTCCTTCCCTCTCTCGCCCCTCGTCTCCTGCTCCCCTTGTTGTACGTTCTGTGTGTTTGCTTTCATACGAGCCTCGACATTGTATTTTTTTTTTAAAGCTGTGATTTTTTGAAGAATAAATGTTTAAAACCCCTCTTCTCTGGAACAGGTGAACAGTTCGAGGGGAAACTTAACACACATGGCAAAAATTGAAGTTTTTGGTGTAAATTCAAAGCGTTCCGGCTGGCCCAAGCCGAACACCGCACATCACCCAGTCAACACCATCCCGAGTGTCAAGTTCGGTGGTGGCAGCATCATGTTATGGGGTTGCTTTTCATCAGCAGGTACCGGCAAGCTTGTCAGGATGGAAGGGACGATGGATGGTGCAAAGTACAGGAGAATCCTTGATGAAAACCTGCTTGAGTCAGCCATGAATCTAAAATTGGGTAGGAGATTCACATTTCAGCAGGACAGTGATCTGTGAACCACAAAGCTAAAGCCACACTGGAGTGTCTGAATAAGAAGAAAATAAATGTTCTTGAGTGACCCAGTCAAAGTCCTGACTTGAACCTGATTGAACATTTATGGCGAGACTTGAAGGTTGCAGTCCATCGACGATCCCCATCAAACTTGGCAGAATGAGACCAATTTCCACGTGAAGAATTGGCAAAGATTTCACCATCTCACTGTGGGAAGCTGGTGGACACATACCCCAAAAAGACTCGTAGCATTCATTGCTGGAAAAGGTGCTTCCACTAAGTACTGGCTTCAGGGGTTGAATACTTTAGGCAACCAGTGAATTTTGATTTGTGCATGTGTTTGTCTGTATTCCTGACACGTAACCTCCTTCAACTATAACAGAGTTTAGTTTGATCTCTTCAGTTATGAATAAAAAAAAGTTCATTTGGAAAAACTGTTTTATATAATTCGTAATTTATCTGAATGTGGCATTATTATTGGTAGGGGGTGAATACTTTTGCAGGCTGCTGTACGTGCATCACATCCAGGTATTGTGACCATCAAGTCAATTTGCTAGGAGCCACGTATGGTGGCCAGGTATATGTGAAGATCTGGAGAGCTACGTTACATCACTGTTCCGTTTTTCAGGCTATCCCACAAAACTCACCTGAGGCACCGATTCACATGTGATCCTGGCCTTCTAAATCATGATCTTCACTTCGCTTAGATTCTGCTGGACCATTCTTCGGGAAGATGTTTTTGGTTGTAATCGACGCTCATTCAATGTGGGTCGAATATTTAGCCTTAATCATCCTGTACCAGCAAGTTCACGGTTGAGAGTTTACCTGATTGTGTGGTTGGTGATCATGGTTCATGTTTCACCGGTGCTGTGTTTCAGGATTTGTTGAAATGGAATGGTATCCAGCACGATCACAGTGCTCCCTTGAAACACGCTTCCAATTGTCAGGCAGAGAAGCTGTGCAGGTGATCAAAAGTGGTCTCTGAAAGGTGAATGACCGATCTTCTCTGCAGACCAGGTTGTTATGCGTATTATTTACAAATAGGACACATCCGCACACAACCACTGGACGCACACTCACAGAAATGATGTTCGGTCGAATGCTAAAGACGTGCCTAATGATTCATCCAGTCACTGGCCACACATTTAAACAGAAGGGGTAGCCTTCCATGACCGGAACTCAGTTCCACGCGTTATCAATGTGTGTGATCCTGTTTTGTCATGCACCTAAATGGCTCACTGGTCATGCAATCGTATAAATTTGCAAGTCTGTATTTGTTGTGGAACTGTCAAATGGACAAACAGCACATCAACATATTGACCGACTCCACCTAAGGCATTGTGAACCAAATCCTCCAACCCATGTTCAGCCAGTTGAAAGTGAACCCTTGGTCGAAATTCCAGTTGTGAGCCAAGTGCCACAACCCGATGTGTCTGAACCCCATCGCAGAGAGTTGGAACCTGTACCTTCTCCTACTCAACATCCTTCTGAGTCTGCTGCTATCAGCACTCCACAAACGCAGTCACCCCAGATGCGATGCTCCACTCATATGCATAAGGCATCTGAATGGTAGAACTTGGTAGTGATTGTACCTTGCCTTACTGTATAGTTCCTTTTGGGGGATGTTGACATGTTCTTTGTGAAGTTACCTGGGCATGCAGCATTCTGCAATATACGTGGTGGTCTCACTTGGGTGTTGTCTTGCCTTTCACCCTTTTTTTTTTATAAACCTTTTATATAAATGAAGCTCTGACCCCAATTTGATCATTGGAAATGGATTTGCTCAAGGAAGTTGACTATGAGGAAGTTTACAAATAATAAGTTTGCTCATAAGTCTTCAGAAATGAAAAAGAATGCTGATGTTTTGATTTTGGTTTTCCCGAGCAAGCTATGAAAAATAATATATATGTTTGCTGTTTTCATTTGATTTTTTTCTTACTTCAGTTGGCCTAAAAAGGTATATGCTCAGGTGAGTGTTGGATCGGTCATAGATGAGCGCCAACACAGTTGGGATGGGATGCTGGGCCCCAATTCCAGTGAAATGGCATGGCCTCAAATTAGGATCCAGTCCAAGTCTGAGTGGTTGAACCACTGACTCCTGCCGGAGGGAGGGAGAGCGGGTAGGATTGGCATTTGACTTGTAGCATTGGTAAATATAGTGCGTTTCAAAAAGAATGATGCAACTTTAATGTTTATTTACAAAAAAAAAAAACAGAAACCTCCGGACCGTGAACCAAACATTTATTGAAATCTTATGACGTGGTATTTTCTGTCACTGATTGCTGTTGCAGTAAGTCACTGCTAGAGTTAGTGAGAGCCCGAGGTCTGAACTCGGCATTTACGCAAAATCCTTGCAATTAACGTTCTCGATGTGTGCCCCTCCACGGTTCAGACAGGCATTGATCCTGACTCCAAAGTTCTGTCCAACTTCCCTGTAGGTCTCATATGGCACTGCCTGGAGGTAGTCTGACGCCTCCTGTTTCAGATCATCCACTGTGGCAGGGCAGTTGGCATAGACAGAGCCCTTGGCAGCCCTCCAGAACCAGGAGTCCAGAAGGTTCACGTCTGGTCTATGGGGTGCCCAGTCATGAGTGGTACCCAGGGCAACGAGGTGGTTTCTGAAGAGCTGCCGCAGGAAAGTGATGGTGTCACCAGCTGTAAGCGGAGGTGCGCCATCTTGCGTAAACCAGGTCATGCTGAGCTAGTTTGGGGTGACCTTTTGGGCTAGATAATAATGGAACTTCTGGAGCACGGCCTGGTAGTGCTCACCGTTGATCGTCATCATCCTGCTGTTGTCATTCTCAAAGCAGTTAGGCCCTAGCATTCCCCCATCTGGCATTGAATGCGCAGAAGCATGTGACCTTCGGCCCTTCCAGGTACCTCTCGGTGATCTCCTCAGGTGGTTCTGCCCCCCAGAAAATGTTTCTGTGGTTGTTGATGACACCGTTCAAGTGGAAATGGGCTTCATCACTGAACCAGATCAGGTTGATCCAGTTTGGGTACCTCTCCATCCTGTCACTGAGCAAATTGCACATGTCAAGTCTCTTTCTCTGAATGTCATCTTGACTCAGTTTATGCCTAATAGAGATGATGTAGGGGAAAAGCTTCAGTTCCTTGGTGAGGATACGCCAGACTGATGTTGGTGTGATGCCGAGCTCCTGGGAGTGCCGGTGGTGGTACTTGTTGGGACTGTCCACTGCAGAATCCCGCACGGCGTCGATGTTGGCTTGGCTCTTGGTTGCTGATGCTGGCCTGCCACTGTTGCCCTTGGTATGGTTGTGCACTGTACCCTTGTGCTCAAAATGTTTGACAATACGTTGAATGGCACAATTTGTGGGTCCATCACGTGTTCTGAGGTCGTATTCCTGGCAGAACCTCTGACGGGTGTCTTTATGATTTAGTCTCATACCACAGAGCCACCACTTTTTGTCTTCTGCTTCACCTTCAATGGCACAGTGGAGCTACAGAGCAAGAAATCCCATGGAACAAATACCACCATAACACCACCAAACCCTTGAAAGGAAAACAGTATAGGTCTAAAAACAAAGAAATGGCAGGTAGTCAAAGTTGTATCAATCTTTTTGAAACACCCTGGTAATTCAAGATGTGTTTGATGGTGTTTCTTCAAGGTCGATGCACCCATGAACTGCTGGACGGAATGAGTTGATAACTGGGGGTCGTATTGGTGGGGTGGTGGTGTGGGAGGGATTTAGGATGTAAAACAAAATCATAGTCCCTGGGGTTCAGGGTGGAGGGAGCACTCCAATTCTCTCCAGATCCCATTGTGTGCTGCCTTTTTGGCTGCTGGTTGCATCATTGGTTGGGACGCGGCTACGCCGCTGATGCAGTGCCCCGATTCCCAGTATTCCGGTGCTCATTTCACCGTCCTTGGAAGGATGACAGGCTGAGTCAACCCCCTGGTGTATTAATTCAGAGGCCGACGGGGCTTGAACTCAAGACCCGAAGATACCAAGCCGCCACCCAAACCACTGAGCCAACACCAGGCTGATACAGGAGTGTCTTGTAGAGAGCTTCTTGGAGGAATCGTTGATGGAAGTCGACACACATCTCGTCCATTGTTTTCCCTGTTTGTGGACCTTCATGAACCCAGCCACTCACAACAATGCGTCGTTCAATGGTACAATTGCTTGTATCACCCATGGTTACGTTCACTCAATCTGAAACAAATGAAACAAATGAACACTCTGCACACAACAGACAATGTCCCAATTTTACAAGGGGTGACAAGACATTGTGGGCACCCTGCAGAAGGACGTAGCTGCCATCGAGAGGGTTCACCGTTGGACCACTCGAGCGATTCCGGGCCGAGACAGACAGCTATGAGGAACGGCTGAAGGAGACCACCACTGTATACAGTAAAACAAGTGCAGAAGACCTTTTCAGCAGAATGGACAATGACAGGACCATTGGTCTTAACAGTGAAGAAGAAGAGTTCGAACGGAAGCAAGGCAATTCTGGGGTCTTTCAGAGAGGAGGAAATGCATTGGACATTTGGGATGGTCTCCCCGGAAAGATCGTGTGCTGGCAACAGAGAGAGTCGATGGAGTAAAATCTGAAATTGTATACAATAGTGCGTGGCCGTACATGCAAAAAAAAACAAAAACAATATTAAACCTTGAAAAGGCACACACTCAGGTCCCCAGCGTCAATTGTGATGTCATATCAAACGAAGAAGAATTGTGACGTCATAGGACCGTGTCCTGTCATTGGTTTGGTAAATAAATTGCCATAACTTGGGAAGCCCTTGTCCGATTAATATCAAACCTTGAAAAGGCACATAGTCAGGTCCCCAGCAATATACCTGGCAAGTTTCAATGAGATCGGAACAGCGGTTGTCGAGAAACAGCGATCACACACACACACACACGCACGCACGCACGCACGCACGCACGCACGCACGCACGCACGCACGCACACACGCACACACGCACACACACACACACACACACACACACAGACAGACAAACACGCGCGCGCACACACACACGCACACACACAGACAAACACGCACACACGCACTCACACAGACACGCACACACACAGACACGCACACACACACACACAGACACACACACGCAGACACTCACACACACACGCACTCACACAGAGACGCACACACACAGACACGCACACACACAGACACGCACACACAGGCACACAGAGAGACGCGCGCACACACACACACACACACACACAGACAAACACGCACACACGCACTCACACAGACACGCACACACACAGACACGCACACACACACACAGACACACACACAGACACACACACACAGACACACACGCACACAGACAGACAAACACGCGCGCGCACAAACACACGCACACACACACACGCACACACACAGACACACACACACGCAGACAGACAAACACGCGCGCGCACACACACACGCACACACACAGACAAACACGCACACACGCACTCACACAGACACGCACACACACACAGACACGCACACGCAGACAGACACGCACACACACAGACACGCACACACACAGACACGCACACACACAGACACGCACACACACACACAGACACACACACACACAGACACACACGCACACAGACAGACAAACACGCGCGCGCACACACACGCACACACACACACGCACACACACAGACACACACGCACACACAGACACACACGCACACAGACAGACAAACACGCGCGCGCACACACACGCACACACACAGACAAACACGCACACACGCACTCACACAGACATGCACACGCACAGACACGCACACGCACACGCAGACAGACACACACACACACACACACACGCAGACAGACACACACGCAGGCACGCAGACACGCACGCACGCACGCACGCAGACGCAGACGCAGACGCACGCACGCACGCACGCACGCACGCACACACGCGCGCAGACACACAGACTGCTGGAATTATAGATCGATAAGCAGCTCGTGAAACATTGGGGGATAGAGAGGTACAGGATTATTGGCAGGTGTGTTCGGCAGCACAGGTGGGTGTTTGTGCGTCGTGATTGTGACGTCCGTGAGACGATCTCGTCACAAGCGAACGTGTTGTCGATGTTTGTTCATTCCTCGTCACACCCACCTCCCCAATAAAAGAAAAGAAAGTGGAATTTTAAATATAAAATCCGATGATAATGTGATATCCTTGTGATTTGTGCAACAAAAACAAATCCATTGAATTCACGTGGAGCCGTTGGAGCGAACACTTGATGGCCGATTGGTCTCCTCCTGTGTACCGCAGGCTCCTGTCGCACATCCTCGTAACGATCGTGCGGTGGGTGGTTCCTGTTGTTAATTGGTAATCGAGACTCACCGAGTCACCGGTGCAAAACGCGCGGGATTCCAGGACTGTGTGGTCAGCACGTGACGCAGAAAGGGGCGTGGCGGGGGCGTGGCGGGGGCGTGGCCTGATGTGCAGCGAGGTCGAGCTGTTTGCGCGAGTTTTTCTTTTTGAGAAGTTCTCTTCCTCCGGAGTGTAAATACTTCTCCGGTTCGATCTTCTTTATACATCTCGGCCCCGGGAGGGGGAGGTGGTTAAAGGCGGAATTGTTGTGTATTTGTAATTGTCGAACTGCCAGATTCCAGGGACCAATCGTGACGTATCCGTTACTGTTGATTGAGAAATTTCATTAATCGTTGATCACCCGGAGAAGCATACATGTCGAGCAACCTCGCGGTAATTGAGGAGGTGAGGGTGAAGGAATGTGATGAAGAGGAGGATGAGAAGAAGAGCAATGTGGATTGGCAGCGAGCGACCCCGTCAGAGCACGTTCCTGCGCACATCCTCACGAACCTGGATCGAACCAACAAACCTGGAACCCAGGACCAGGTACGATCGATCTGATTTGGTGTTTTTTTTATTTATTTATTTTTTATTTTTTTCTTCTTTCTTCTCTTCAGGATTCTCCCTTTTCTTATCATTTTTTTTTCAATCGAATCGTGGAATTTGCAATGCTACGGCACTACCACACTAACACTGTACAACACTACCTCTCCACCACTCTACCTCACCACCACTCTACCTCACCACCACTCTACCTCACCACCACTCCACCTCACCACCACTCCACCTCACCACCACTCCACCTCACCACCACTCCACCTCACCACCACTCCACCTCACCACCACTGCACCTCACCACCACTCCACCTCACCACCACTCCACCTCACCACCACTCCACCTCACCACCACTCCACCTCACCACCACTCCACCTCACCACCACTCCACCTCAGCAGCACTGCAGCTCACCACCACTGTACAACGCTCCCACCCTCCAACGCTGCAACCCTGCCAACCCTGCCAACACTGTCCACACGACAACCCCACCACACTGCAACCCTCCAGCGCTCCCGCCCTCCGCCGCACTCCGACGACTCCGCCGCACTCCGACGACTCCGCCGCACTCCGACTCTCCGACCCGCCGACGCCGTCGCGCCCCGACGCCGTCACACGCCGCCGCGCCCGCGCCCCGCCGCACCCGCCCCTGCCGCACCCGCACCCCGACACTGCCGCGCCCCGCGCCCGGCCAGCCCGGCGCTACCGCGCCCGCGCTCGCTGCCAGCAGCCCGGTCTGTACCGCCGCATCACACGCACCCCGATGCCGCCGCACTCACCGCCGCACCCGACACCCCCGCACCCCGACACCGCCGCACCCCGACACCGCCGCACCCCGACACCGCCGCACCCCGACACCGCCGCACCCCGACACCGCCGCACCCCGACACCGCCGCACCCCGACACCGCCGCACCCCGACACCGCCGCACCCCGACACCGCCGCACCCCGACACCGCCGCACCCCGACACCGCCGCACCCCGACACCACCGCACCCGACACCCGACACCGCCGCACCCCGACACCGCCACACCCCGACACACCGCCGCACCGCGACACCGCGGCACCCCGACACCGCCGCACCCCGACACCCCAACACCGCCGCACCCCAACACCCCGAAGCACCGCCACACCCCGACTCTAACACCCCGACTCTACCACCCCGACTCTAACACCCCGACTCTACCACCCCGACTCTACCACCCCGACTCTACCACCCACGACTCTACCACCCCGACTCTACCACCCCGACTCTACCACCCCGACTCTAACACCCCGACTCTACCACCCCGACTCTAACACCCCGACACCCCGACTCTGACACCCCGACTCTACCACCCCGACACCCCGACTCTAGCACCCCGACACCCCGACTCTACCACCCCGACACCCGACTCTACCACCCCGACACCCCGACTCTACCACCCCGACACCCCGACTCTACCACCCCGACACCCCCGACTCTACCACCCCGACACCCCGACTCTACCACCCCGACACCCCGACTCTACCACCCCGACACCCCGACTCCACCACCCTCCGACACCCCGACTCCACCACCCTCCGACACCCCGACTCCACCACCCTCCGACACCCCGACTCCACCACCCTCCGACACCCCGACTCCGCCCACCCTCCGACACCCCGACTCCGCCCACCCCTCCGACACCCCGACTCCGCCCACCCTCCGACACCCCGACTCCGCCCCACCCTCCGACACCCGACTCCGCCCACCCTCCGACACCCCGACTCCGCCGACACTCCGACACCCGACTCCGCCGACACTCCGACACCCCGACTCCCGCCGACACTCCGACACCCCGACTCCGCCGACACTCCGACACCCGACTCCGCCGACACTCCGACACCCCGACTCCGCCGACACTCCGACACCCCGACTCCGCCGACACTCCGACACCCCGACTCCCCGACACCCCGACTCCGCCGACACTCCGACACCCCGACTCCGCCGACACTCCGACACCCCGACTCCGCCGACACTCCGACACCCCGACTCCGCCGACACTCCGACACCCCGACTCCGCCGACACTCCGACACCCCGACTCCGCCGACACTCCGACACCCCGACTCCGCCGACACTCCGACACCCCCACTCCGCCGGCACTCCGACACCCCGACTCCGCCGACACTCCGACACCCCGACTCCGCCGACACTCCGACACCCCGACTCCGCCGACACTCCGACACCCCGCCTCCGCCGGCACTCCGACACCCCGTCTCCGTCGACTCTCCGACACCCGACTCCGCCGACCCTCCGACACCCCGACCCCCCCGACACTCCGACACCCCGACTCCCCCGACACTCCGACACCCCGACTCCGCCGACACTCCGACACCCCGACTCCGCCGACACTCCGACACCCCGACTCCCCCGACACCGACTCCGCCGACACTCCGACACCCCGACTCCGCCGACACTCCGACACCCCGACTCCGCCGACACTCCGACACCCCGACTCCGCCGACACTCCGACACCCCGACTCCGCCGACACTCCGACACCCCGACTCCGCCGACACTCCGCCACCCCGACTCCGCCGACACTCCGACACCCCGACTCCGCCGACACTCCGACACCCCGACACCCCGACACTCCGACTCCGCCGACACTCCGACTCCGTCGACACTCCGACTCCGTCGACACTCCGACTCCGTCGACACTCCGACTCCGTCGACACTCCGACTCCGTCGACACTCCGACTCCGTCGACACTCCGACTCCGTCGACACTCCGACTCCACCACCCTCCGACACTCCGACTCCACCACCCTCCGACTCCGTCGACCCTCCGACTCCACCACCCTCCGACACTCCGACTCCACCACCCTCCGACTCCACCACCCTCCGACACTCCGACTCCACCACCCTCCCGACTCCACCACACTCCGACTCCACCACCCTCCCGACACTCCGACTCCACCACCCTCCGACACTCCGACTCCACCACCCTCCGACACTCCGACTCCACCACCCTCCGACACTCCGACTCCACCACCCTCCGACACTCCCGACTCCACCACCCTCCGACACTCCGACTCCACCACCCTCCGACTCTACCACCCTCCGACACTCCGACTCTACCACCCTCCGACACTCCGACTCTACCACCCTCCGACACTCCGACTCTACCACCCTCCGACACTCCCGACTCTACCACCCTCCGACACCCCCGACTCTACCTGCACCCGACACCCCGACTCTACCACCCCGACACCCCGACACCCCGACTCTACCACACTCTACCACCCGACACCCCGACTCTACCACCCTCCGACACCCCGACTCTACCACCCCTCCGACACCCCGACTCTACCACCCTCCGACACCCC
This sequence comes from Eptatretus burgeri, assembly GCF_056783735.1. NCBI lineage: Eukaryota > Metazoa > Chordata > Myxini > Myxiniformes > Myxinidae > Eptatretus > Eptatretus burgeri. Next base: position 39,234,764 of record NC_140967.1, read on the forward strand.
GACTCTACCACCCTCCGACACCCCGACTCCACCACCCTCCGACACCCCGACTCCACCACCCTCCGACACCCCGACTCCACCACCCTCCGACACCCCGACTCCACCACCCTCCGACACCCCGACTCCACCACCCTCCGACACCCCGACTCCACCACCCTCCGACACCCCGACTCCACCACCCTCCGACACCCCGACTCCACCACCCTCCGACACCCCGACTCCACCACCCTCCGACACCCCGACTCCACCACCCTCCGACACCCCGACTCCACCACCCTCCGACACCCCGACTCCACCACCCTCCGACACCCCGACTCCACCACCCTCCGACACCCCGACTCCACCACCCTCCGACACCCCGACTCCACCACCCTCCGACACCCCGACTCCACCACCCTCCGACACCCCGACTCCACCACCCTCCGACACCCCGACTCCACCACCCTCCGACACCCCGACTCCACCACCCTCCGACACCCCGACTCCACCACCCTCCGACACCCCGACTCCACCACCCTCCGACACCCCGACTCCACCACCCTCCGACACCCCGACTCCACCACCCTCCGACACCCCGCCTCCCCCCCCCTCCCACACCCCGACTCCACCACCCTCCGACACCCCGACTCCACCACCCTCCGACACCCCGACTCCACCACCCTCCGACACCCCGACTCCACCACCCTCCGACACCCCGACTCCACCACCCTCCGACACCCCGACTCCACCACCCTCCGACACCCCGACTCCACCACCCTCCGACACCCCGACTCCACCACCCTCCGACACCCCGACTCCACCACCCTCCGACACCCCGACTCCACCACCCTCCGACACCCCGACTCCACCACCCTCCGACACCCCGTCTCCACCACCCTCCGACACCCCGCCTCCCCCACCCTCCGACACCCCGACTCCACCACCCTCCGACACCCCGACTCCACCCCCCTCCGCCACCCCGGCTCCCCCACCCTCCGACACCCCGACTCCACCACCCTCCGACACCCCGACTCCACCACCCTCCGACACCCCGACTCCACCACCCTCCGACACCCCGACTCCACCACCCTCCGACACCCCGACTCCACCACCCTCCGACACCCCGACTCCACCACCCTCCGCCACCCCGACTCCACCACCCTCCGACTCCCCGACTCCACCACCCTCCGACAGCCCGACTCCGCCACCCTCCGACGCCCCGACTCCACCAGCCTCCGACACCCCGACTCCACCACCCTCCGACACCCCGACTCCACCACCCTCCGACACCCCGACTCCACCACCCTCCGACACCCCGACTCCACCACCCTCCGACACCCCGACTCCACCACCCTCCGACACCCCGACTCCACCACCCTCCGACACCCCGACTCCACCACCCTCCGACACCCCGACTCCACCACCCTCCGACACCCCGACTCCACCACCCTCCGACACCCCGACTCCACCACCCTCCGACACCCCGACTCCACCACCCTCCGACACCCCGACTCCACCACCCTCCGACACCCCGACTCCACCACCCTCCGACACCCCGACTCCACCACCCTCCGACACCCCGACTCCACCACCCTCCGACACCCCGACTCCACCACCCTCCGACACCCCGACTCCACCACCCTCCGACACCCCGACTCCACCACCCTCCGACACCCCGACTCCACCACCCTCCGACACCCCGACTCCACCACCCTCCGACACCCCGACTCCACCACCCTCCGACACCCCGACTCCACCACCCTCCGACACCCCGACTCCACCACCCTCCGACACCCCCACTCGACCACCCTCCGACACCCCGACTCCACCACCCTCCGACACCCCGACTCCACCACCCTCCGACACCCCGACTCCACCACCCTCCGACACCCCGACTCCACCACCCTCCGACACCCCGGCTCCACCACCCTCCGACACCCCGACTCCACCACCCTCCGACACCCCGACTCCACCACCCTCCGACACCCCGACTCCACCACCCTCCGACACCCCGACTCCACCACCCTCCGACACCCCGACTCCACCACCCTCCGACACCCCGACTCCACCACCCGTCGACACCCCGACTCCGTCGACACCCCGACTCCGTCGACACCCCGACTCCGTCGACACCCCGACTCCGTCGACACCCCGACTCCGTCGACACCCCGACTCCGTCGACACCCCGACTCCGTCGACACTCCGACTCCGTCGACACTCCGACACTCCGACTCCGTCGACACTCCGACTCCGTCGACACTCCGACACTCCGACTCCACCACCCTCCGACACTCCGACTCCACCACCCTCCGACTCCGTCGCCACTCCGACTCCACCACCCTCCGACACTCCGACTCCACCACCCTCCGACACTCCGACTCCACCACCCTCCGACACTCCGACTCCACCACCCTCCGACACTCCGACCCCGCCCCCCCCCGCCACTCCGACTCCACCACCCTCCGACACTCCGACTCCACCACCCTCCGACACTCCGACTCCACCACCCTCCGACACTCCGACTCCACCACCCTCCGACACTCCGACTCCACCACCCTCCGACACTCCGACTCCACCACCCTCCGACACTCCGACTCCACCACCCTCCGACACTCCGACTCCACCACCCTCCGACACTCCGACTCCACCACCCTCCGACACTCCGACTCCACCACCCTCCGACACTCCGACTCCACCACCCTCCGACACTCCGACTCCACCACCCTCCGACACTCCGACTCCACCACCCTCCGACACCCCGACTCCACCACCCTCCGACACCCCGACTCCACCACCCTCCGACACCCCGACTCCACCACCCTCCGACACCCCGACTCCACCACCCTCCGACACCCCGACTCCACCACCCTCCGACACCCCGACTCCACCACCCTCCGACACCCCGACTCCACCACCCTCCGACACCCCGACTCCACCACCCTCCGACACCCCGACTCCACCACCCTCCGACACTCCGACTCCACCACCCTCCGACACTCCGACTCCACCACCCTCCGACACTCCGACTCCACCACCCTCCGACACTCCGACTCCACCACCCTCCGACACTCCGACTCCACCACCCTCCGACACTCCGACTCTACCACCTTCCGACACTGTCAACACTCCGACTCTTCCACCCTCCGACACTGTCAACACTCCGACTCTTCCACCCTCCAACCCTGCCCAGACTGCCCACACTACAACACTTCCACCACAACACTTCCACCACAACACTTCCACCACAACACTTCCACCACAACACTTCCACCACAACACTTCCACCACAACACTTCCACCACAACCTCTTCATTGCAGTCGCTCCTTGTTTTGGTTATAACCCCCATGACCACCACAGGAAATGATCTGTGTTGTTGTTGCCTTTGACCTGCCCCGTTTCACTCGACGCTGCAAGTTTGCAGAAAACAAGAAGAACGGTCCCCGGTGGAGCACGTAACCTTCACCCCCCCCCTCCTCACCCCAGGTTCAACGGTCTCGGTTTTGGATCCCACTGATGGGCCGGATCTCCAAAATCGAATCCACTTGTTTGTGTCACTGAACCAACTGGTCCACCATGTTTCATCCGAATCCGTCTGAAACTTTTTGAGATATCATGATCTTTATCTGTTTAGTCCTATCTCTCAAAATGGTGAAGAATCGCTTAAAAAAAAAAAAAAAAACAATAAATAATTCTCGTGTCCAGATCGTGATTCAGATCTTCACGAAATTCGAATCGGTTCGTCCTTGTCACACACCCAACCTGTCCACTAAGTTTCATCCCAATCCATCCGCTGCTTTTAACGATATTTGTTTTTGACCCTCTCTCTCAATGGTGAAGAATCTTTTTTTAAAAACATGATTTATAATCGGATCTTCACCAAAATCAAATCGATTCTTCCTTGTCACAAACCCGACCTTTGCACCTGGTTTTGAGATCCTGCTTGGACGGACAGACAGACATGGGTGGAAACATAACCTGCACACACATTCGGTGGGGGAGGTAATGAACCAAACGAGTAATTTGTATGGACTGGCAGGACGGCGTCCAGGTGTGTGCACTCATCTTTGAGCTAGCTCTCTTGACCTCGCTGTAAGCTGTCATCCTGGTGTTACACACACACAGGATGATGAACTAGTTAGTGTGCGCTGTCTATTACAAATTTGAACGAGAAACTGCAATCGGATTGCCGACCCTGTCCACTTCCACAACGTGTACGTACATACAGGTTGGTTGAAAAGATGACGTGTAATACTGGCTTCCACCGGGTGGTGTTTGCAGCCGACGTGAACACGTTGTGCGCCGACAAAAACAAACTCGTGGACCCAAATGCAATGTCCCCCATTCGATGCCCCCTCCTCTGGAGAGGGCAATTGCCAATTCCTGCTCGAATCATCTGTCAGGCCTTGCATGCCGGCTTGTGAAACACTCGGGCTAAAACAGTGGTTCCCAACCTGTGGTACGCGAGGGCCTTCCAGGTGATTTGCGAGCACTTTTGGGCTCAACCTATAAAAAAAAAATTTAAATAATGAAAAATGATTTAAAAAAAAAAAACTGCTGTCAACTACTTGTCTACGTTTGCCACACACAATAATACTGCGAAGACTGAGCTGCTGCTGAGCCAGGAGCTATCCGATACAACGAAAGGAAAGGATGTTTTCAACCTTTTGGATAATTTCTTCAAACATAATGAATTGGATTGTGGAAAGTTGGTCGGATGCACGACAGATGGGGCTCCGTCTCTGCTCGGTGGAAAGTCAGGGTTTCAAGCCCATGTGAAAGCTGTGTCACCAAACGCCACCGGTGTCCATTGTTTCATACACAGATTCGCCCTTTGCACTAAAGCCTGTATCTCACTGGGCTGCGACAGCTCGCGACTAGTTGGAGACACCAAATTGCGATAAAACCGATACTTTTCACTTGGAATCGCACTGAATTTATACTAAAACACATTTGCGTATGTCTCACGAATATCGCACGAATGTCCCACGAACTCCCGGTGAAATTTGGGATGAACTTCGCCTGGAGTTCGCATACATGTCGCACGACATTCAGGTGACAAAACTGATAATTTTTGGCACATGCAACTGTCGCACGACGGTCATGTGACCGTCGTGCGACCATCGCGCAATTGTCGTGCAACAGTCGCACGACAATGGAGAAATCGGGACCATATATGTATGTATGTATGTATGTATGTATATATATATGTATATATATATATATATATATATATATATATATATATATATATATATATATATATATATATATATATGTATATATATATATATATATAAGTATGTAAATATATATGTATATATATATATATATATATATATATATATATATATATATATATATATATATATATATATGAGGCCTCTCCCTTCCAGCAATCATATCAGTTGGGAAACGAGTAAGAGAGTACCTGACTGAGTACTAACAATGGTGTGGGAGCTGTGCCCTGGCAGAACAGGATGGTGGGATTACAGGAGAATGCTGACCAAGCCTGATTGTTCAAAATGTTCTGTTACTTGTCAACGTTGCACCCACAAACATTGTGTGTGACCCAATTGTCCATCTGCCTTGATAGGGGCTTGTGGGTGTGACCATATTTTGTGTGTGACCTAATTTATGTAAAAATATGTGTGACGTGATTTATGAATGATGGGAAGGTGAAAGGAATGATGGGAAAGAAAGTTTGCATTGAAGGCCATTACTCAGAACAGGAACGAGAGGACAAAAGATTCTGGTTTTACAATACGGACTATGAGTTTTTTTATTTTTTATTTATTATTATTTTTTTTTTAGTCATATCTGGATTGAACTATTGTGAATCTATCTACATTACATTGCATGTCACATTTGTCGCACCTTCTGACTCTCGGAAACTAAATTGAGAAGGGTTTGAGACCATGACGACTGTGACTATTTTGAGATAAAAATTTGTCGCACAAATTTTTTGAACATGTTCAAAATTCCAGCGACGCCAGAGCGACGTCCTGCGACTCGCACGAGGAAATTGAGAACCACCGTGAACGTTTCCAGACATTTTTGAGAATCCCGTTCGCATTTTGTCGCGAGCTGTCGCAGCCCAGTGAGATGCAGGCTTAAGGTACTCCCTCCGAATTTGTTATCATGCTTGATCCGATTAATCAAAATAGTTAATTTCGTCAAAACATCCGCCCTGAATACTCGGCTATTCAAACTGCTCTGTGAAGATCTCGGCTCCTCTACCACAGAGGTTTGCTGGTTCTCCCGGGGGAATACGACGAGGCGTCTCTTTGAACTGAGGGATGAACTCCTCGTATTCTTCACGGAGAAAGAACACGATTTTCAAAAAGATCTGGAGGACGAGGAGTTTATCTCAAGGTTGGCCTACTTGTCGGACATTTTTGGGGTCTTCAACCACTTAAACCTCTCGTTCCAAGGGCCCAACTGCACCGTCTCAGACTTCATCTTGAAGCTGGGAGCGTTTGTCCGGAAGTTGGACCTCTGGATCAAGAACGTGGAGAGCAAACGCTACGGAATGTTCCAACTCCTGACTACCCTTGAGAGCGAGCCCAATGGTGAATTTTCCCAAGAAATCGTCCATCACCTCTCACTGCTCAAGACTGAGTTGATGCATTCCTTCCCAGACAGTGCATGTTGTGCCTACATCACCAATCCGTTTTCCGTTGAACCAGGCGATCTACCTGTCAGGACCGGGGAACAAGAGGGGCTCCTAGATATCCAGGCTGACGAGACAGCAAAGACGAAGCACAAGGAATGCTCTCCTATGAACTTCTGGGTGACCATGGCCTCCTCGTACCCGACACTAGCCCGTCACGCTCTTCCCCAGCTACTGATTTTCCCCTCTACGTGGGAGTACGAGCAGGGTTTCTTAGCCATGATGACCATCAAGTCAAAGAGCCGGAACCATCTTGCTGTGCCCGGGCATGATTTCCGATGTGCTGTGAGCAAAGTTATGCCCCGCATCGACCAGCTGGTGGAGAAGAAACGGATGCAGCCCTCACATTAAATTTTGTTCTTTGTTGAGAGTTTGTTCATTTGTGTGTTATCCTTGTGAATAAATTGATATCTTATCGAATTGAGTTTTTCTGGAACCAGGTGGTACGCGGTGATGGTATGGGACCTCCAAGTGGTACTCGATCAGAAAAAGGTTGGGAACCACTGGGCTAAAACGTTCCTTCCCCCCAACTCCACAAGAAGGTGGGGATAATCCAGGCCATTGATGTACGGTAGTACTTGCAGTCCACGTGAGGTTGATGTTGGCTTTGCGGTTAAGGTGGCTGGCTTAAGATCCTCAGGTCTTGATTTCAAGCCCCTGCCGTTCTGTTGAATCAACACCAGGCGGGTCGACTGAGGTTGGCAAAATGAATACCAGCGAGCTGGTAACGGACGTTGCATCAGTCAGCACGGCTGTGCCCTCAGAAAGTAATGCAGCCAAGCGGCTACAGGCTGCATACGAATCGATAAATAAGAAAAAGACGTCGTGCAGAGCACGATACTTGCAAAATCCACCCCACTTCCAAAGGTTGCCATGGATTCATCAAATTGTCCATTTCATTTAAGATTAAAATTCACAATCTTGATCAAAGCTCAGGTCATTCGGATGAAAATTGATGAATTTTGAACTTTGACATTTTGACCTCAAATAGTTATTTTCCCAATTCAGTGAAGGGCGATGCAATTGCTGTTTAATCCTCAAGTTAATAGGATGTATATTGACAATTTTTCATTTGAAGTGGTGATTTTTAGATGTTTGCCCTTGAGTTGACCTTTGACCTTGTGACCTCAAAAATTGTTGGTACCCAATTCAGTGATACACTTGAATTGCTTTGGAATGTTCAAGTCGATCGGATGAAAAATAACGATTTTAGAAATTTGACCTCAAGATGAATAGACTTCTCAGTTAAGACAAGCTCCACAACTTGGGAAAGTTTCATGACAATCAGTTTTGAATTGTGACCTGTCGGTGACACACAGACAGACAGACAGAATAACAAATCAACTGACCAATATACTTAAAATCTTCTATTTTTCAAGCAACAAAATGAGTTGTACACATTGGTGTGTGTTGAGAAGCATCTTCCCTGCCATCTGGTATTCTTACACAGATTTTTTTTTTGATATTGCATTTGTAGAGTTGTTTAAAAAAAATAAAAAATTGTGCTACACCCCATAATGACAAACCGTGGGTAATTTAAAGGATTCTAACAACTGGACAAAAAAAAAACAACAACTTTCGAAAACAACATTTGAAACTGGGAAATATTTATTTCATACACATGAGGAATAACACACAGGCAGGCTGCAGCCTCTTCCCTCTCTTCAGAAATTGACAAAATCACAAGCTCGTCAAACACTTAGATTATCTCTTGTAATACCAAGCTTGCACACTAAAAACTCGGCTCGCCGTCACACGATCCCTATGAAATTGCTGTGGCACTTAGCGGACATGCCGACAATGTTTGGGAAGTCTTGGCGTTCCATAGTACCACTTGCATTTTGCACAATGCGTATTTTTGTCATTCCCCGTGTACGGTCTGTCGTCTGCTACCAGCTATGTTGTACTGCTATCCCGTGCATGTGCACGGGTATCGCTAGTCTATTACAATAGGTGATGTGCATGCGAGTGTGTTCCAGTCTCCCTCTACTGTATACCTTTTAGACCCCTACAATCCCTCAGACCCTGTAGATCCCATACTACAGACTCTATTGGAACCCTTAGACCCCCTTCTATCTGAGGGCCTTCTGCAGTAGCACTTGAGGTTCACCAGCCGTAATCAAGAGACCTTCCCATCGGTAAACTGCCTCATTACCAACCTAAGATGGTGCAAAATAGAATTACTTAAATGTATCTGTCTATTTATTTTTGTCAGGTTCTGCTCTTCTGAGTCGGTTGCGTTACGAAAAGTACCATGTGGCAAAAAGAGAAAGCGGTGTCCGTTACAACAATTTCACCTCATTATGATCAAATGGGATATTTTTGTGGTGTTATTATTGCCAAACCTCATGAATTTTTCAACATATCAGATTGAAACTTATGCAGGTTATTTGTACGCGCGTTTAGTATGCGTGTATAAAATCTGGTCAAAATTGGTGGAAGGTCTAGGTCAATGCCTTCCAAAACATGTAGAACACCTATTTGGCCACAGTTAGAAAATGTGTCGACCAAATTTGTTTTGCACAACATTCCATCATGTGAAACACTTGATGGGTCAAATTTTTACAAAATCCCCAAATTGCTGTTTCCATGGCAACTATTGTTTGTTTGGATTTCGCAAGTATCGTGCTTTGCATGATTTTTTAATCACTAATGATGGTTCTTCTGGGCGGACCGCCATTGTGGATAAGGTAAGCATGTACCATGTGTCACGGTCCACATCATCACCTTGCGTTGAATTCCCATTTCTGCCAATACACACTCCAAATAATGGCTCATTTGAAGTCAGACATCTATGACCCCCCCAGAGACTGGTTACCTGCTTGTGCCTTTCAATCCTCATATCTCACATTCACCCTCTCTCCCCGAAAGGAGAGACACTAAACCGTCTGGCAACCCCGCCCTGCCCCCATGTACTTTCTTCACAACCTTGTTGCGAACGTTGTCATTCATACTCATGAATCTCACTCCCTATCAGCCATGATCTTTCTTGGGTAAACCACTTTTCAACGTTTGCTTCCAAAGCCAGTCTCGGCATCCTTCCACAAAGCATCCTTTATGCGTCCTCCATTAATGTCCTTCCTTGATGCACCTGAGCACCTATTCACCTACAAAGCTTTGTTGATGGAGTGCTGCTCTCCATTCTGGGTTGGCTCCCCTGCATCACACCTTGCTCAGCTTGATGCCATGGAAGCAAAGTCCTTTTAAGAGTATCGGTATCTCCCACAATGAAGCTGAGTCTATGGGCTGATCGCTTCTCCATTGCAGACACATCGGTGGTCTGTCTTCTACTGCCTCCTTTCTGGTCTTTCACCCTCTACTCTTTCCATGCTTTGTTTTCACCCCTTTCTATCTGTCTGTTTGGTTTGTTAATTACCGGAATCCTTCGGATTTTGGCAATTATGTTGGTCAGTTGTGTGTGTCATTCTGTGTGTCTGTCTGTCTTTGTTTGTTTGTTTACCCTGTAGCAGCCACACCGTTTCAGCGATCATGACCAAACTTGGGTACAGACATCGGCCATGGTCCAACTTGGACACTTGTCGTTTTTGGTGAATCGAGGTCAAAGGTCAAGGTCACCGAAATTCTTATTTTCGCAATAACGTCCGCTAAAATGGTCGTATCGACTTCAAACCAAATCCTTCCAATACTGCATCCAACCATATGTCTCATTGGGGTGTCACACCAACACCCTTCTTCGCAGTCGGGGGTCGAATGTCAAGGGGGGTCGGGTCAAAACTTTCAAATTGCGATAAAAACGCCATTTCAAGTCCGATTGACTTCCAAGTTATGATCATGACCAAATTAAGTGCTATAACTCATTAAACAGTAGCACTATCGACTTGTAAGAACAAAATTGATTTCCAGGTTTTTGTTTTTTCAGAGATCATGGAGATGTGACAAGGTTATTCTGGCAATTCCTCGCTCAACGAGCAATTTCATTTGTTTGTGTGCAGGATATCTCAAAAAGATGTGGACGGGTTTGGTGTGTTCCAAGGCCGAAGAGATTAGATTTTGGTGAAGATCCGGATCTTTAAGTGATGTTGGAATTTTTTTAAGTGATTCGTCACCATTGAGAGGTCGAGCCAAAACTAATTTATAGCACGATACCTCAAAAACTCGTGGGTGGATTCGGATGAAACTTGGTGGACATGTTGGGTGTGTAGCAAGGTCAAATTTTATAATTTTTTTTATTTTGTTGAAAAATCTGGATGTGAATCCAACTATTAGAATTTTTTTTAAGTGATTCTTCACCATTGAGAGACTGGGGGCCAAAAAACAATATATCGCATGATATTTTAAAAATGTATTGGGCCGATGTGTTCTCGTCGATCAGGCATTGTGTGGCTCTCCCGAGTGCCCTTCTAGTTTGTTTGTGTGCTCGTCTCTGAGCTGTCTAGTCATGGATTTGTTCCTCTTTGGGGTGGAAACTCGGGTTCAAATCCCATATAACCATATGTTATATGTCTACCATATGTCCATTGTCTACTGTTGTCCTCTGAATTTGTGCAAAAATACACCGATGTCTACTGATGGCTTTAGCCTCCGGGTCCTTCCATCCATTGGGACCATACTCTGTGCAGAGTGTTGGTGGTGCCAAAGCAGTCTCCTTGGCTATTGGGCATAATCCTGGACGGGTAGCCACTCCGACACAATATACCAGCAAGCTGGTACTCATTTTGCCGACCTCGTAAGGATGACAGGTTGAGTTAACCCCACCTAGTATTACTTCAACAGCTGAGCGGGATTTGAACTCAGGATGCTAGATCCCAAGCCCGCCAGGCATAGCCTCCGGGTGATCTGTACAAACTCTGCCTTGAGCTTTAAGTAAGTTTAGAAACAAATAAAAGCCACTATCCTGGTGCAGTACCTTCAGGTGGTGGTGCATTTTGGAACGATCCATCCCTCGGATGTGAGTTATAAAACTTTTTAATGCTAAGTTGGATTGAGTTATTAGTGAGAATACGATTCGTCCACAAAAGAGAAGCAAATTGACAGATGTAATTAATAGGAGGTTGATATAACAAACATTACAGGCCAAATGGTCTTTGATGTCTGAGTTCACACTTGCAGACATTATTTCGAATTCTTACTTAGGAACTTTGGCCAATAAAAGATGATGTGTTGACCACACTCTTCTAAAATTTATTTTGTCTGAAGTTTAATGTTCTAACAATGGTTCCTGTGATGAAGATTCCATGTTTTTATGCAGGGTTTTCAACTTGCTGCAGCGTATGTCTCTGATGCCCAATATGCCAGAAACATTCCATTTCAAACTGGAGAGAATGCCATCTGGTAAGCCGTGCTCAATATTACAAGCTTCCGATTGTATAAAATCTTTCACAGCACGCCTCCAAGAATACTTGTGACCTTTTGTCTTGATCTTGATCGTAGTATTATAACTTTTGGAGCTTGTGTTGATGAAAATTATTTTATTTGTTAAATGAATGACAGAACTTGAATTGTTATGTAGTCAATTTATTTTGCAGGTGTTATCACTTTTACACAAAATGGGTCACGAAGTTCCCCATGTACCTTTTCCTTGTATTGGATATGGCATTGGCCTTGGTTGAGTCACCAGCTATACCTGGCATGGAGTGGCCATTTTGGGTAAGATCGTTTTAAGAAATGGAATTACCTTCGAGGGGATGGTATGGGATCAGGAGGGGTGAATAAATTTGCAATCATTGGTTTGGGAATGCAGGCCAGCATGCTGGTGGAGTTTTTGTGCCTTGTGGCTTTCGCTGGTCGGCTGGTACATCTCAGCATGTTCACCGAACGTCGAATGTTTTGGAGAGACGGCAAGAATATCTGCGTTGTCGTGGCAATCATTGTATGTTGTACTTTTTTCTCACTTTTTGGATTGAATTGCATACTCGGTTCGATGGATTGTATTTGCTAATCCCTAAAACTTTGAGGCAAATTTTATAACTGCCAGCTGGCTGATTTAAAATGTCATAAATAAACACTCTTCCAACAGGTGACTGCTATTGACATGGTGGTTTACCTCGTCTTGACTGAAGGACATTGGAACATCAGGTGGTCCCGCGTGTTACGACCTGTCTTTGCAATCAACTTCAGCGAGAGTCGCCAGGTTTGATTTGTAATTGAAATAAATTGATATTGTGCATATCATGGTATATTTATTTTCGTTTTTCTGGTTTCTGTAATATGGAACTTTTTATTACTTCCTTTATTGCCCCTTCCTTCTTTCCGAGCAAAATTTGTCTCATGTAATAAGATGTATAGCAGACTTGAAAGTTCAAATGCCACTAATTTTGGCTTTTAAATATCTACTACAGCAACTACTGCCCCAGTTATTCCCACCTCCTGCTGGGGTCAACAACAGTCCCCCCCCCCAAGACTTCCACAAGCTGGCTTCCGAGAATTTGTTTGACTGTCGATGATTTTTGGCAGGAATTTTTCATTTATTCAAGACGCCAGTGTTAACTTGACTACTATTCTCATAAAACAATGTGATTGTAAATGTCCACCAACTAATGCCAGTAAATGGGACACCCAGTTTCTGGCAGAAAAGCAAGGAATGCATTGCAGGCAATCGAGTAATGACGCGTGTGATTTAAGGGTAGAGCATGATGATGAACTTTACAAATTGGTGTTTCTTTTTTATATCCAGAGCTAAGGCTCATGGAATAGCTGGAATACTACGGATCAGGACACAACAGTAGAGAGAGGGAGGGGGGGAACATGAACAGCAGATTTGAACAAACAATGGGTGTGATGAAACGTGAACAGCTGTCTTGTAGACTTGAAGGGAATGTGGCTTTTGGTTCCACAGGTAGGTAAAAAGATGAGCACAAGAGTGGAGGTGAGCAGTGGTGTTGGATTTTAAGAGCTTCACCAGAAGGGGGTTGATGGTACACCATGTGCACCCTGCAGAAACCGGGGGGGAGGGGTGGAAGGGGGGGTGAGGGAGGACAAAGCACGGAAAGATCAGAGTGTGCAAGACTAGAAAGGAGGCAGTATAAGAAAGACCACCAACCTGTCTATGATGGGAAAGTGACAGGCCCATCGACTCTGCTCCATCGTGGGAGATTCTAATGATCTTGAAGGCCTTGGTTTCCACGGCAACAAGCTAAGCAATGTGTGGGCAGGGGCACCAATCCAGAAGGGAGAGCAGTATTCCATCAAGCTGCGGATGAAGACCTTGGCGGTGGATAGGAGCTCAGGTGGGCCGAGGAAGGACTTTGTATGACTGAGGATGCCCAGTTTGCTCCTGGCTTTGTAGGCCATCTGTGAAATGTTGTTTGCTCAAGAAAGATCATGGCTGATAGTGAGAGCTCGGAGTTGATGTGATTGAACTACTTCAAGACGATGGTTAACAAAGTAGATTTGAGGGTTTTCCAGACAGTCCTTTCAGAGAGAGATCGTAAAAGTATGTTATTTGTCAGGATTGACAGACATATTCCAAGTGTTTGATGAGCTACTGATTATTTTTTCAATGTCTGAAGAGTGGGAAGAGGCTGCTGCCTGCCTGTCTGATGGATGTCATGGCAGAGGGTGGAGTCGTCGGCAAATAGATAAAGTGGATTTTCCAGAGAGACAGATCGTTGATGAAAATTAGCAAGAGGATGGTGCCCAGAACACTGCTTTGGAGCACTCCAGCCTTAAGGAGAAGAGATGATGGGACCCTATTGATAACCACTTGTTGGCTACGGGAGTCGGGTAAGCCACGTGTGGAGTTGGCCTTGGATGCCAGATTTTCGAGATCAAGGCGGGATGCTTGACCGTATCAAAAGCTCGCGATGTGTCGAGAGAGATGTCCCTGATCTCGTGTTTGACTTGGATGGCATCACTCGATTGTTTGGAGAGTAGGAGCAGCATTTCCAAGGTATAGTGACTTGGTCTGAATCTGAGTTGGTGAGCTGAGATGACATCATTGGAGAAAAACTCAGTATTTCATACTTTGATTATTCAAAGTAAGCTAATTGGTCCATAGTTGAGGGGATCGGGTTTTGCACCTCTTGTGATGCAGTGATGCTTGCTGATTTCCAAGCAGATGGACGATGACCTTGTCAACAGGGTGTACAAGAGCAACGGAGCAGGTTTCTAGGACCCGTGAGCTGATGCCGCCCAGTTCAGTTGCAGAATTATTCGAGGGCTGATGGAAACTTTACCTTCCCAGGTACAAAAGATGGAGTACAGGAGCATTTGGTGTGACGGGCTCAGGTGGTACAGAGAGCTAAAGGTTTGGGACATGATATTTTGAAGCAAACACATAATTGAGGCATTTGGGCTTCACACAAGCAGAATCTGCTGTGGTTCCATTTGAAGAGGGGGAAGGGATGGAAGGTGGAGCATGCTCTGGAGCCAGACTTATCAAGGTACCACCAAGTTTTTGAGGGAGGAGACGAGTTTGAATGTTCATTCTTGAGGTTGGACAGTTGTTTTCTGAATGAGAGTGGACACGTACCTATTGCGTGTTTTGTGGAATGGGCTGAGGTTGCCTTCGGTTGGGATTGCATTGCAGGAAGAGAAGGCAAGTTGTTTCAGAGCAACTGCCTCGCCACAGGATTCAGTGGAAGAAGGGTGGGATAACCGAAGATGAGATGGGATGAATTTGTACATAAGAAAGATGGCAGGTTTCGTTGGAAGAATTCTTAGGCTGAGTTGATATCGGGGCCGTCGATACGGGAGACGGTCCTGAAGCGAGATGGTTGCTTGCAGTCCTTGGTAATCTGTTTGAGTGAACAGTCAGACTCCAACACTGAAGCAATTCTCTGAGAGTAGCCAGAGAGATGTCAACTCTCACAAACATATTGGATGAACCAATTTGAGCAGAGCAAGAGCAGGAGACATTTGCAGTGAAGTTTGTCAACACAAAGTCCAGAAAGAGGAGTTGCCATTTGAAGAAATCTGGGTCGGAGAGTTCACAGAAATCCTTTGAAGTGCCATTGCTAGTGAGAGAGGTATCAACACCCAGCCATTTTGGATGGTGATCTTTGAAATCATCACATATTATGAGGAATGAAGAATTGGGATGAGTGGTTGAAAGCTAGTCCATGTTGCCTGAGAGAGATGGAGATAGTCATCACTGGAGGATGGTACAACGCACAGACGAGCAAGAGGTGGGATCTGAGGGGAAGTCACAGTCAAAGGTAGTCCTGAAAAAATTCCAGTCAAAATTATTTTAAACAGATGTCAAGTTTATCAGCAGCAGCCTGGATTGAGAGATGTCAGGGTGGAGTGGAGACGTCAGATGTTTGAGATGGGACAGGGTGAGGGGAAGCTTTGAGAGAGAGGGTTGAGAATGCATTTCGGGGGGGGGCATTCATTGGAGAGATGCTGATTCCAAATTCCCAAATTGGACAAATGGAGATAAAGATTAAGGGATGGGAGGTAAGAATTTTTGGTGAAGGCATGGAGAAAGGTGGTGCTGTAGGTGTGGGAGGTGGATTGGTGAACTTGGTGACTCGCTGATGCAGTTTTGCAAAATAATCATTGTGAAGAAGAAGAGTATATCCTGGTGAGGAAACCATTTGCTGTATTCTTGGAGAAATAAGGAAAGTGAAGCATTTTAAAATGCTTTCAAAGGAAGAAGCATTTATATTTAATGAATGTTCGTTCATTTTGGAGAGATTGAAAAAAAGGGAGGAAGAGGAAGAATAAGTGTATGCAGAAGGAAATTCAAGTCGAATGAGGTCATTGTGGAGTCCCGATGGTGGGAGGTGTAATTTCCTTCATTAATCTTGGTGTTGGCTTAATGGTTCGGGTGATATGGGCTTGGGATACTGGGATCCTGCATTCAAATCTCACTCGGCTGTCGAATTAATACCAGGTGGGGTTGACTCTGCTTGTCATCCTTCCGAGGTTGGCAACATGAGTGCCAGCTTGCTGGTATCCTGTGTCGGAGTGGCGACCCGTCCACGAATGTGTCCAATAGCCAAGGAGACTGCTTATGCAGCACCGACGCTCTGCACAGAGTATGGTCCCAATGGATGGATGGATTGTGGAGTGCAAAGATGTTTTATTTTTTTTTCCAAGCATAGAGGAGAACTCTGATCACACTGAGGAGGTAGAAAGTACAATACTTTTGAAGAAAGAAGGATACAATTTTCACAGCGGATATCCAAGGAGGACATACCAAGGACTCTGTTGTCTTTCTTGGCTACTGAGGCACATTCAGAGTCAGTTTTGAGACGCTTCTGAATTGATACTCCCAGATCTTTCTCTTCAGTCGGCTTGAGCCGATACTGGAGAGGAAATAGATCGGAGTATTAATTCACGAGTTTCACATTTGCAACTTATGGTTTTTAATGTGTTTAAGTGTATGGAAATGCATCACTCGCCCTTTAAGATTGTGACGTTCTTCATTACTATGCTGAAATTTTTATAACCTCCGCCTCATTGTTCTTCATAACCAACTCTTGCAATACTTGGATCAATTTGAAAAGGCCAGCTGTATATTTTTATTTCCCCCTCCCCCCCCCTTCCCTTCAATTTCTCATTTTACCATCTCTAAATTCATGCTAAATTTATGACCCCTTATTCATGTAATTTCGTTGTGGAGGGTTCTCTCGGGACGATGCACTGATGTTTAATTACATTTATGGGTTGTGATGCACGATGCTCTTAGAGCATCAGTGCTGCCGAAGCAGTTTCCTGGGAATGGTTATACTGGGTGGTTTGCCATTGCCTTCCCAGTGGTCGTTGGGACAAGAATTTGAAGATTGCTTGCCTACTCTTCATGAAAGACACTGGGATCTTTAACGTCCACCAAATAATGCTGGCATTTGGGACGCCCAGTTTGACGTCCATCTGAGGGATGGCACATGCATTGATGAATCGGAGGACTGACAGTTTTTTCTAGCGTGGTCAGGATTCGAACCTAGGCTGGACAGCTGAAGAGGATGTGTGTCAGGATGCAACTGGAGCATCTGGAAAAATGATAATTATGATTACGTTACTTTATTTTTCTTGTAAAATCAAATGTTTTGCCATCATGGCAGCTCCATTAAACTAATTTCTCCTCCCCCCCCCTCACCCACCTCCCACAGTTGCGTCGAGCATTTTGCAACATCCGGAGAACATTGCTTGGAATCATTAGTGTCTTTATCCTCTTCCTCTTCAGCATCGCTACCTTCTCGTTACTGGCACTCAAACTCTTTGGAAATCAGTTAGTTTTCATGAATTCCACACTTGCTATGTTTGTGAAAAGTTGATGGTTTCATTAAGCTGGTAAATGTTGGTTTGAAGAAATTCCTTTCAATGTATATATATATATATATATATATATATATATATATATATATATATATATATTTATATATATCTATATATTTATATATATATATATATATCTATATATATTATATATATTATATATATTATATATATTATATATATATATATATATATATATATATATTATATACTTTATATATTTTATTTATATTTTTTATATCTATATATTTATATTTTTTACATCTGTTTATATATTTGTATGTAGTGCATGATGAAATCAGTCAGGTTGCTGAAAGGGTGTGTAGCATGGACATTCTAATGTGTGGAAGTCTTTTTAAAGTTGTGGAGGAACTCTGGGAAGGGTTTGAAACAGTAAAGCGCTTACCTTAGGTAGGCCTTCTTGGATTGCTTTATGCAGCTTCTTTGGCTGGATGAGTGTGAGAGGTGTCAATTATTTATATAATCCTAGCCACCTGCGTTTGGTTGATTAGGTGAGATCTGATTGGCTATTCCTCCATTCACAGGTGAGTGATGTGAGTGGATCTTTTTTTTATATGTATATGTATATGTATATGTATATATATATATATATATATATATATATATATATATATATATATATATATATATGTATATATATGTATATATATATATATATATATATTCGCAGACCTGTCAAAGTGTGGGGGTGGGGGGGGGGGGTTGGGAAGAGAGAGGGGGATGGTGGAGAAAGCAAAACCTCACCAAATGTTGCTATTCACTGCAGGAGGGAGGGGTGCGTGAGAGAGGGATACACACACACACACACACACACACACACACACACACACACACACACACACACACACACACACACACACACACACACACACACACACACACACACAGCTGCATTTTATGAGGGGTTGAGCGAGGAACGGACAGTGAGAGAAAAAAATCACGGCTTCAGGGTGGAGGTGCGGTTAGCAAAGAGAATATGTGACGCTTAATGACCAAATGCACACAAAAAAAAAGTCAGAACAGCTGTACACACAACGACACAACAGGGTTTGTAAAGTAATCTGCTGACACATTTGCCAGATCCTGGAATCTGAAGAATGCCAAAGTTGTCCCAGTGATGATGAAGAACCTCATGGGAATGATGACTAAGAACCTCAGAGAAATTGATAAACCATCCCTCGGAATATCACGACAAATTACAGTTGGAAGTGGTCCTGATCTCAGTAACAATCCTAAAGAGAGCCCTCAGTGCAAAACTTTAATAACAGAAAACTTCACAGCTTGATCCGTGAATCATGACTCTTTACCGAAATGAAGGTGGATACTTTGAACCCGCGTTCGGAGGATTCTATTCCACATTCTGAAACCCACATATGTACACGTACGTACACACACAGCCTTTTATTGGTATAGGTTTACCTTAAACGATTCCACAAGCGACACACTGCCTCCAAAATTAATTGCCGAAATCCTTTGGATTTTGGCAATTATGTTAGTCGGTTGTGTGTGTCATTCTGTGTGTCTGTCTGTGTGTTTGTTTACCCTGTAGCAGCCACACCGTTTCAGCGATCATGACCAAACTGGGTACAGAGTCTGCCATGGTCCAACTTACCATTGTCGTTTTTGGTGAATCTTGGTCAAAGGTCAAGGTCACCGAAAAACCAAAATTCTTATTTTCGCAATGACGTCCGTTAAAATGGTCGTATCGACATCAAACCAATGTGCATCTTCCAATACTGCATCCAACCATATGTCTCATTGGGGTCACACCAACACCCTTCTTAGTGGTCGGGGGTCGAATGTCAGGGGGTCGGGTCAAAACTTTCAATTGCGATTAAAACGCCATTTCAAGTCCGATTGACTTCCAAGTTATGATCCATAACCAAACTAAGTGCTATAACTCATTAAACAGTAGCAGTATCGACTTATAAGAACCAAATTGATTTCCAGGTTTTTGTTTTTTCAGAGATCATGGCGATATGACAGTTATTCCGGCAATTCCTTGCTCAACGAGCAATTTCATTTATTTATTTATTTACCGTAAACTATTCCAGGACCGACACTTTTTACACTTATTTGGTCCGGACGATATCCGATCCTAAAAAGCGAAACAATATTTTGGCCGTTCCAGCTGTCACGGGGAGTGGAGCTCTGCACTTAACATGGGGAAATCCCTTCCACCCCCATACACCGAGAATGAACCCCCACAAATCAAAAAAATGTCTGGCACAAAGCCAGGGAAAGGGCAATTGTTGCAAGGGGGCTGTGTCATGTCCTGGTCTGTATGTATACCGGTTGTGTTCAGGTGGAGGGGAATGAACGGGGATTAGGGAAACTGAATACAGTACAGGAACAGATGGCAATAAATTACAGTGCAGGGTAGATGTCTACAGATGAACAAGGACTTGGTGGGGCTTTAAACAAAAATAGGAATTTGGCATGTGCTTCAAAAGCCATGGCATTGGTGAAGCTTCCAGAACACTGATGTTCGCACATGTCAAGAAGTCGTGGCAGGAAAACGATGCACACCCATGTGATGACAGCAGTCACGGCACACGTCCTCACGTGCTGATGTTATCCCACCGGGTTGAGATGGGGTGCTAGCTACCCAACCCAACGCTTTTAATTACATAATAATCCCTATAAGGAAGGCACCATTCTGGAAATAACTATTCTAAGAGGGTACTTGCTGTGTGCATTTCAATTTCGGCACACGGTTTATAAAACTGCAATATATATATATATATATATATATATATATATATATATATATTTATATATATATATATATATCTATATATATATATATATATATATATATATATATATATATATATATATATATATATATATATATATACTACCGGTCAAAAGTTTTAGAACTCCCCCCCCCCCTTTTTCCAGTTTTTACTGAAATTTAAGTAGTTTAATAAACAATTGCAGATAAAAAAATAAATTATGGAATCGTTTTGCTGAAAAAAATTCAATCTAAATTTTTGACTCGTCAAAGTGGCCACCTTTTGCAGATATAACAGCCGAACGTATTCGTGACATTCTTTCCACAATGGAAATCAAATATTGTTCTGAAAGTTCTTCCCAACACTATTGCAGAAGTTCCCACAAATGTGTTGCACTTGTCGGTTGCTTTGCTTTCACCCTTCTGTCCAGTTCATCCCAAACCAGCTCGATGGGGTTAAAGTCTGGAGACTGCTGGCCATTCCATGATTTGAAGCCTACCGTCTTGTTCTTTTCTTCTAAGGTAGTTCTGACATAGCCTGGAGGTATGTTTTGGGTTGTTATCTTGCTGTAGGATGAACCCCCTGACCAACGATGCATAGACCAGAGGGTATTGCATGGCGCTGCAAAATGCTGTGGTAGCCCTTTTCTTCTGTCGGTTGCAACACTCACTACCGAGTTCCAAACTGCCTCTGGAAGAAACATTAGCACAAACACTGTTCATTAAGAGCTTGGGTTTCCATGGCCGAGCAGCCGCACACAGGCTTAAGATCACCATGCGCAGTGCCAAGCATCAGGTGGAGTGGTGTAAAGCTCACCGCCATTGGACTCGAGCAGTGGAAACTCATTTTCTGGGGTGATGAATCGCGCTTCACCATCTGGCAGTCTGACAGCTGAATCTGAGAACGCTACCTGCCTGAATGCATAGTGCCAACTGTAAAGTTTGGTGGAGGAGGAATAATGGTCTGGGGCTGTTTTTCATGGTTTAGGCTTGGCCCCTTTGTGCCAGTGAAGGGAAATATTAACGCTACAGCAATGACATTCTAGACGATTCTGTGCTTCCAACTTTGTAGCAACAATTTGGGAAAGCTCTTTCCTGTTTTAGCATGACAATGCCCCTGTGCACAAAGTGGGGGCCATACAGAAATGGTTTGTTGAGATTCTTGTGGAAGAACTTGACTGTTCTGCACAGAGCACTGGCTTCAACCCCATCGACCACCTTTGGGATGAATTGTAATGCCGATTTGTGAGCCAGACCTAATTGCCCAACCTCACTAATGCTCTTGTGGCTGAATGGAAGCAAATCCCCGCAACAATGCTCCAACATCTAGTGGAAAGCTTTCCCAGAAGAGTGGAGGCTTTTATTGCAGCAAAGGGAGGACCAACTCCATATTCATGCCCATGATTTTGGAATGAGGTGCGTGTGTGTGCGTGTGCATGTAAAAATAGTGGTGTATTCTGGAAACGCCATCAAGAGGTTTAAGTAAAAGGCATCCCAATGCATCTTTCTATAACATGGTTCCTCATTAGTTCCTCAATCAGCCATTATCAGGAAAAGGAGAAAATAAAAATAAAAACAGCCTTTAATGTGCACAACCTGTATGGGCAATGTCATTCTGGTTTAATTGCGTGGTTTTAAATGTATGCATTTTTTTTTTTTGTTTTTGCCTGCTTTATCATCAGTTGTTTGTGTATTTTCAGACATTTAACCACCTACCACGGGAGTCCATATTTTGACAACTACCTCAATGCTTTATTCGACTTGTATGTTCTCGTGACGACAGCAAACAGTCCTGATGTAATGTGAGTGGAAAGTGATATGACGTTTTGAGCATTTCAGAATCTTTTATTTTTTAATTAAAACTTGTGTATTTGTGACGTAAATGGAATTGTCATTTTCTCCGAAAGACTCATGGTGGAATTTGTACCACAAGTCTTGTGCAGGACAAAGGCATTATTAGACAATGTACATGTGAATTTAAGGAAAATTCATAGATAATGGACAAATGCATGTGATAGTATTTGGGATTTCAATCTGCATTCTTCCTGCACTATGAGTGGTTGCTTCAGGCGGGAATCCTAAACAGGCCTACCCAAATTTGAAGGTTGTTTTGGTGTTTCCATTCATGTGGCTACACCCCTTGTTTCCCGAGTTAATTGTCCAGTAAAAGCCAAGTTTTTATTTATTTGCCCTCTTATTTATTTATTTTTTAATATCAATTTGAAGAGCAGTTATATCTAATTATAATCCACACTGATTACTTTTTAAATGGGTCAGGATCCTAAGTATTTATTTATTTCAATATTTCCCTGTAGTTTAGTAATGAGAATGAAGACTTTTTTTTTTCTTTTTTTTTAATTTTAATTTTGTTTTATTTTTTAAAATTCCGATTGCTGCAAGAACATGGAAGACGACTTTTACCATGAAGTGCAATCTGGTTGTAACCTAGTTTGACCCAGAGTTTTGCAAAGAGGGGTTAGGGGGAGGTTCATATACAAATGTTTCTAACACTGGACAATTTGCAAATACCACCAACCTTTTGGCAAACCTCATTTTCCCCACCAATAGAACCAACTTCCACATTCACATTCTCTTCAATCTTATTCTCTCACCCCCCACCCCCTCCCTCAGGTCTTCAAGACTGCTGTTCACCACCATCCCATGTCCCCCAACCCAAACCATGATCTTTTCTACCCTGTTAACCCTCCTTAAGGCCACCTCTTTCCAAGTTTCTAGTTTTTATTTCCTAACAGTTTGTTTCAATCCATCTTATCCACCCCTTGTGTCCTCCCATAGCTCTCATTCTTCCCCACATCCCTTATTTCTACAAGTCTCCCTCTATTTTGTCCCTCCACCCTGCTGTTGGTGTACTTCCCTACCCTTTGTATTGCATTCCTTTTGTTCCGTTACATCCTGATCCATTCTATGTTCTCGCTCTTCCATGAGCTTCGACTTTGTGTACAAAAACGACAACCTCAGGTTTGGCCAACCGGTTCATGAAAGACTTTGGCCAAAAACTCTCTACAGCCAGTCCAAGAAAGTGGGAATAATTGGAGCCGTTAAAGTAGTAATAGTATGCTCCCTGAAGGCCTGCATCTTGCGAATCATTTCCTGTGCAGCATGTGGCTGTGAGTTTACATCACTGTTGGGAGCGCAGCTGTGTTGCCGATGCAGGAATTTCGAATTTGGCGAGGGTGCGAACGATAACTCGCCCATTCTTCACAAAAAGACATCACAATCTTTACTTTTAGCAGATGGGACACTGAGCCTAAAATCCACACACAAAGGATGGAGTGATGTGTGATGCACCAACCCAACAGTTTTTAGCCTCTTCTGGAATCTAGTCCAAACTATACAGCTTAAAGGTAAATACATCATCTTGTCAGACCCTTTGGAGAAAATATCAGAGGCAAAACTCGTACACTGCTTGCAAATTAAATGTGGCTGAACAGATGAAGTAAAATTGAAAGTGTGAATTGATGACATTGGAAGTGGATAACATAAAGGAGATAGTATAGGCTCATCAGGGTCTTTTTCTGTCTTCATGCATTCTTTGTATCTGTAATTGTGATCTATGAGAGTGCCGGCAAAGTGCTGTCCATGGTTATCGCAGAGCTCTCTCTAGTTTAAAGGAAGATTACATTTGACTCTTTGAATAATAAAAAAAAAGTGATTGTGTTGCATTTCCCCCTTCCCTTAATCTGCCACCCCACCCCAACTCTCTGAACCACAGGATGCCAGCTTATAACAAAAGTAGCTGGTATTCTCTGTTCTTCATTGTGTACATCGTGGTGAATACGTACCTCTTCATGTCTATCTTTCTAGCCGTTGTCTACAATGGCTACCGGAAACATCTCAAGGTGGGAGATTTTCTATTTGTATAACCATTCACATACTATTGGCTCTGATTTTACTTTCTCCTCTTTATTTATTTACTTTTGCTAACTTTGGACCTCTATCTCTGAAACCGCACCAAGGAGAACAATTGAAACTTGGCATATGGCAAGTACTCCTCATGGGGTATCAGGTATATATGTCGATGTATATTGGAATACACTGTGTCTTGGATGGAATTTTTGAGTTTACCACTGTCTATATTAAACTTGTGGATGTTAAATATCTCAAATTATTTTGTACGAAAAAGAGTCGACTTCTTTGTTTGGCCTTAGCTGTTTGATTATCATTATCTGTCTTGGCTGAAATTACTGGGTGGTTGTTATTGCATCGTCATGATGGATCAAATATATAGGCCTGATGGATCATATGTATTTAATGATAAATTCCTCTGTAGCCTACTTCGGTTCGCTGTGATTCGCATGGCTTTCCAATCACTTGCACATAATGGACATCTCATTCTGATGGGAGTTTGGACTGTGAGCAAGTTTGTTGATTTGAGATGCTCTCAGCACCGATTCATAAGAATGGTAATATTACTTTTGAGACTTCATAGTATGTATGCAGTGTTTACTAACATTCTGAAGTCAATACTATTTGAATTGTTACCCTCACCAGAGGAGAGGTTATTTCATTTGGGTCCATTTGTCTGTCTGTCTTTGTTTGTCTGTCTGCACAGAACATAAGTTTTTTTTCTCTGCAACAGCTTGTCAGATTGAGACAAACTTGTCACCATTTAGTCCAGCGGAAATGTGAAAAAGCATGTTGTGGCGTCATTATTAAAATTTTTTTTTGGTTAATTCATCATCTCTGAGCTATCCTGAATCAGAATCAGCCGGGTTCCAGACTCGCATATTTGAGGAATTTTTTTTCGAGGCAAAAAACAAAATGGCCACCACCGACTTTCGATAAATTCTGTTTTGGGCTATATCTTCACTTCTAATGCACTTACAAACAATTTTGGTGTCTACTACCATGTTTTCATGGTCAAGGAATCCAATAATGATAAAATTGAAGGTTTATATACAAGACCTGTCTCATATTTTCAAGATGGCCACCATTTTAATATGAAAAATGGCTATTTTGCAGTTCCACTGATCACTTCAAGTAAGAATTTGGATTTGAACCCTCAAATATTAATACTACGAACAATAATAGTCAATGATGGCTAACGTAACTTACTTGCAATGATCAATGAATTTATGATTATATTGGAATACGATTTTTACACAAATGTATCCAGATACATGTGGAGAGTTGACTATGACTGGGTTATGTCTTTAAGTATGAACATGTATATGATTTTGAAATTACCTTTTATTTTTCGGCAAACAAATATTAATTAACTTTGTTAAGGATGCAATGTTCTACACTTTGTTCAATCTTCCGCATCGTCGTCGTGATTAGCAGCTACTGCCCTTGTCTGTTCGTTACAACTGCAAAACATCAAACATGACATCTGTGCTGCCGCACAACCGCACATCCCGGTGGAACATGGCCGGCTGGTGGAGCATCCACACTTGATCAGCTGCAGAATGGTGACTGGTGCAGCAGACACATCAAGTGGAAGTGTGGTTGGACACAACGTCGCACCGTCCTCACCTTCTTGCTATCCATACTTGATGCGATCCAAGTTCGGAGGGTCTGACTGAGTGGCCGATTTCCATATAATTACTTGATGAGCGCGATGTACATGTTGAACAAAGGCATCATGCGATGGGGGCAACAACTTCAATTTCGGAGCAGGGGTAATCTTGGAGTTGGCCATCTTAGACTTCCACAACTAATACCGGTGTGTGGACTTATCACCTTCGACTTTGGAACCATAACAGGCAGCAATGAAGGTAGTTGCCTCAGATATCATCTTTTCCTCGTCTGCTTCCAGCTGACCAAGTAAGGTGGGATGATGTCCGCCCATTAGTACCTTCAGCGCTGTGGCCTTTCCAATGCCAAACAAATATGACACAGTATCGCATCCGGTCAGAGCATGTACAGCAGGCAGATATTTGGCGATGCTTTTGTGTTTCAGTGCTGTTTGGCGAATGTCTACGTTCGCCCTCCCAGCACATGGACTCTCCGTGCTGACATCCACAGTCATCTTTTCCTCGAGGTAGAAATGAATCAACAGGACAAAGGCATCTGTATCGTCGCAGACCACTTTAATGTGTGAGTCACCACTGACACCTGACACTTCTAACTAAGTGATGGATGATGATGACATCTGCTTCTTCATGGTGTGTTTTCATATCCAGTCTCTGGAGAGTGGAATTGTTCCATACTTGTACTGGTGTAGGATCTTTTCCGGTGATCACCAGTTTGGTCTGGTTGTCCACAATGTGGGTCATCAGATACTGACAGATCAAATTGATCAGTTGTACTTTGTTGTCAGCCTCATTTTGGAGCACTCTTTGCGCTGGAAGTGTTGTGTGTAAGTTGAGTTGATGTTTTCGATTTGAATCGTGACCTACGCGACTGGATCTCATCATTTGTTTCGTGCTGATTTTGATGTACCTGATTTGACAGGTACAAGTCACAACACTCCAGGTGGTATTTGATGGTTCCCATGAAGCTGATCACATAATCCTCAACTGTACCATTTGTGGGCCAATGTACAGTCCATAACATGGCGCATCCATCGATGATGGCAGCATCTGGAACACCTTGGATTCGACTTGATTGCTCAACTTGGGAGTTTCGCCTTCAGGATTGCTTTCGACTGAGCCCACATCGCACCGCTCTCATCAAACAAGGAGGCTGGGACAGGGGACATTTCGTAAGAGAGGACATCCTTGATATCAATATTCCTGTATTGTTGCAGACATATGACTCGGGTGTAGATCAATTCGGTATCATATACTGGCCTTCCATCCAGCTTGATGTTCTTTTTTGTTGAAGTCATCAGGGTCACTTTCTTGGTTAGTGTCTTGTTAAAGCTTGTTGGCCATCCAGATTCAAATTCCGCCATCTGTTGTCATCCAATCTTGAGAGAATCATCAACGTTTACCTTGTCCGTCGCATGAAACATAGTAGTAGACACCAAAATTGTGTGTGTAAGTGCATTGGAAGTGAAGATATAGCCCAAAACAGAATTTATCGACAGTCGGTGGTGGCCATTTTGTTTTTCGCCTCTTAAAAAAAATTCCTCAAGGGTGCGAGTCTGGCACCCGGCTGATTCTGATTCAGGATAGCTCAGAGATGAATCGACCAAAAAACTTCATAATGACGCTAAAGCACGCTTTGCTCTGAAATGGCTATTTGGCATCTGGACTAATTGGAGCGATTACTCATGGAGAATGTTTTAATGATAGTTATGATGTCATCGATCACACGGTTTGGCAGCCATGTTGGGGAAAAAAAGGAAAAACTTTGAACCTCTCTATCTCTGAAACGGCACCAAGGAAAACAATTGAAACTTGGCATATGGCAAGTACTCCTCATGGGGAATGTTTTTTATTTATTTTATTTTTTTAAATAATGATGTCATAGGTGCCTTCATTTTGACGTCATAGTTGCGTACATAGAACGCTACATCAGATGAGTGAAAAATTTTGTGGGTCATCTCGGGACAAATTTGACGTCATCAGTCACATGGTTCGGCAGCCATATTGTTTAAAAAAAATCTTCTCTGAAACAGCTGAAAAGATCAGGGCAAAACTTTACATGTATGACCACCTATCCACGAGGAGCAAAACATTCTTACATTTGTTCTCTGCTTCGAGGAAAATGTTTAAACATTAAATGCAGACATCCTTCATCACACGTGGATCCTTTCCTTCTCACTCGTTGTCCATGCTGCACTTTCCTGGAGTAACTGCATTATTCTCCCCAGAAGTGGCAGAACCTCTGTCTTGGTGAGGTTAGAAAAAAACAAACAAATGCACCTCGTATTCGTGATCTTTTATACCCTCATTAACCCTCCTTGAGCCCACCCTTAACTTTCCAAGTAGTTTTGTCCCCCCTCCCCCTTCCTCCACCAAACTTTCCATTTTTTTTTTCTTCCATTGCTGTTTCATCCCCAATTTCCCCTTCTTCTTTCAGCCACTTCCTTGCTGTGTTTGAGCTTTTATCCAGCTTGTTCTCTCCCCTCCCCTTTCTCATTCTTTCTCTGTGTCCCTCTACCCTACTGTTTTCCCTTCTTTCTTGTATTCATTACATTCTGTTCTGTGTTCTAGTTATTCTGAGAACCCCAATTTGTATATGACTAAAAAGGAACGCACCTGATCATGGTATGTTCTGACTCTTACAGTATGTTATGAACTGATGCAGAGGTACATGCGGGACCGGTGTTTCGGCTCTTAGTTCGTTTCGAGCAATGCAATTGTAAAAGGCACCAGGAAGAATGTGTGTGCCCTGCATCCAAGCAGGATGAAGTATCAAAAGCTTCACATTATCGGCGATCCAAATTGTTCAAATGGGCACTCGTTCTTTTGGTCTCAGGTCAAGAAGGAACATTCCTGTACCAATACTAGTTACAAAGATAGGATAGAGCCTCGTTCACTGCAGCAGTGGATCGCATAGAGAAGACCGAGTGAGCTTCATATGGCGTTTGCCTTGTCTCTCATTTCTTCAGTCTTCCCCAGTTCCAGACAACACCTCTATTGTCCTACTCACACTTGCTGAAGTCCAAAATATTTGGTTGTTTCCAAGAGATCAGTTGAGCCTGCTATTTCCCCTCTCCTAAGCTGACCAAATAGATGAGGCAGCTGAGTAAACAGCATAAACTACACAAAGATTGAGGTGTAATTCCTGTTTCCTGGAATGAAAATGTCTGTGGCAGCAAACATTCTAGGCCAGGCCGGTTCGTATGAAAGATTGAGACTGAAGACCCACACTCCCTTGTACCATCGATTAATAAATCACGTTGCAAACCTGATGTCTACCATTTGTGCAATGCTTGTAATGATACTCTAATATATTCTTACCCTAACCATGCAGAATGAAGTTCGAACATCTGTATTCAACAAGAGGCGTTCTATGGGGTGTGCATTCCATGCTCTGTGTGAACCACTAAATGAAGACATGGTCATGAGCCAGTCAACATGGCTGAAACTTGTGAGTGTGGTTGCTCCTACAATGAGTGAGGGCCATCGGATGCTTTTATGGCAGGTTTCTGATGAAGAGCATCAGGGATACATTGGTAAGTGTTTGCTATGGTGGTTGTAATTATGGTTTTCACTTTGTGGATATTTCACTAAATTTGCCGGACAAATTGCTGTCTTTGGCTGAAGGAAAACGAGTATTCACAAGGCTTGCCGACCTACTCAACATCGAGGTAGTGGAGCAGTGGAGACGGCCTCATCCTCTGGAGCAATGTGCACCCCGTGCCTATAATTCGAGGCTCAGTTGTCTTGTGCGGCAGGCTGTGCGGCACAGGTTCGGTGGGCTCGTGTAAATGCTCTCTCTTGCATGTGATTGAGCATAATATATCCTTTTTTATTTTCTTTTTTTAAAATCAATTTGTTAATGGCAGGATTAAATTGCAATGATACATTTTTACTTCTTTTGAAAGTGTGAAGTGTTGAGAGAGTATGTGAATGTGATCAGAATTTTTCGAGAAAATGCAGGTTGGATGAGGCACATTGTTGTACTGCTTATTCTACTTATGAGGATTCAAAAGGTTGTGCATATGTATATAACACACACGCACACGCACACGCACACGCACACGCACACGCACACGCACGTATTTAAAAATGAAAAACCTTTGTAGGTCTTGGAATATGCATCTAATTCATGTTTTGAAACTTCCATTACTCCATTAAGTTTTTATTTCCTTTCTTTCTCTCTCTTTGTAGGTTTTTCCGATACGTTTTTGATGTTGTCATTTTTGTGAATGCAATTTTTATTGCCATCGATGACACGGTCATGGCCATTCAGAAGGCCGAGTGGGTGTTTCTCGTACTATACCTAATTGAAATACTTTTGAAACTCTACACTTATGAACCACGGACCTTTTTCTTGCTGTCCAAGTTCTGGAACTGGTAGGCCAATTGGATGTCTGTTCCACAACTTAAAGAACCAGAGTAATAATAATTTTGCTATATGTCTGTTTTCAAAATGTTAAATTGCATGTGCAAATGCAGTTTTGGTTATTGTCGTAACTTAAACTTTTGTTTGTTTGTTTTCCAGGTTTGATACCATAATTGTTGTCATTGCACTGATTTATGCCATTGTGGTTCATTCATGTAAGTATTTTTGTTAATGCATTTGATATATCAGTTTTTGCTTGTACAATGAAAAGCACAAGCAATTCTGACTTTGTGCGGGCTCATAAAGCAGGTCGTTTTTAGACATAAAAATTGCTCATGTCGTGTTGTTACACAATACAGCTGTATAATCTGTCTTGTAATGGGCTGTAGTGAGATGCAGTATTTGACTTGTTAACCTGTGCAAAAAATTTTTTTTGCCCCATGCATGTGAAGTGAAAAGCAGAGTTTGGCAATTTGTTCATGTCTGTCCATCCATCTGTCTGTCTGTCTGTCTTACCAGTTTATGACTGAGGAACAGCTTATTTAAATCAAATGTTATATTTTGAACACTGAAACCAGAATTGGAAGACAAGTTTGCCGTTTTACCGTGCTTTGGCTTTGAATTCGTCTGGATCACACATCGCAGCGTTGTTTGTCTGCCTGGCAGTAAAACAAAATTGACTAGAAGGGCATTCAGTAGAGTGCATACCTCCACCACGCAATGCCTGATCCAAGAGAACATATCGGGACCAATACATTTTTGAAATATCATGCGAGATATCACTTTTGGCCCTTTCTCTCGATGGTGAAGAATCACTTTAAAAATTAAACAAACCTCATATCCGGATTCCAGTCTTCACCAAAGTTGAAGCAATTTGTCCTTGCCACATACCCAACGTGTCTACCGAGTTTCGTCCAAATCCGTCCACAACTTTTTGAGATATCGTGCTATATATAGTTTTGGCCCTATCTCTCTCAATGATAAAGCATCACTTAAAAAAAAATTATGGGAGCTGAATCCGGATCTAGATCTTCAGCAAAATCTAATCAGTTTGTACTTGTCACACACCCAACCTGTACATAAAATTTCATCCAAATCTGTCCACAACTTTTTGAGATCTTGCAGACAGACGGGGGTGAAAACATAACCTCCTTCACCTTCGGTGGCGGAGGTAAAAACCATTCCAAACAAGAAGCTTACTCTTTGAGGGCATTATAAGGGACTCAAACAGGCATGAAGACATAATGTAATGTGTTGGATATGGTGTTATAGACACTGGGTAAAATGGTGGTAAAACCCAAAATTTATTTATACACCTTTAAACCAATTTAAATTGAATTATATACTTGAACACTAGAACACAAATCGCCTTAATACTTTCAAGGACCATGTTGTATATTGATGTGGCATGAGTGGGTACAGTATCCCGGATGAAGAGGCCATCGATTATAACTATGTATGATGCCGAGTGATTCTGCATTCTATGGTGATAAAGTCTCCCTCTCTTAAACTGACAACGTCATCTTCTTGTGTATAAGATTGCTACAATCGTGCTGAACATCCGGATTTTATTTTATTGATCTTTAAAATCATTATTTTATTAAAGTCGAAGTATGTACTTAAACACTGTGCGGGTTATCAAGTTCTATGAACTCCAGTTAAATAAATAATTGTCGTGACCTACATCTCCAGATCTTTGTGTGAACCATAGATAGGATAGCATATGGCAGATGAAGTTTGTTGATCAGGATCTAGCAAGTGCAATAAACACTTTGGTGTGTGCACTTCTGTGCAAAAGTGTGGTGCATTCGGGAGGTACAATATGTGGATATTATGAGCATTAACAATTTATTCAATGCCTCTACTATTATAACAACATCGACGATTATTAATACAGCTTGATTTGCTTGTGAAGAAACCAAGTTTGCCATTTTGCAATCTTTGATTCACATTGATCAGAATCTTGAAAAACTTGTAATCACAACTCGTAGTAAACTATGTATTGCATGAGCAGATAATATGAAGTGCTGTAGTAACTAATCCATCACATCTACCGATCAAATCTGATTGATTTATGATCCATAACACCTGGTGTTGTCATGTGTTCCTCCACACATCCTCGAAGCTAAAAGCTCACTTTTCATGCTGCAGAATACAGATCTATCAGGATTAACTGTTGAAACAAAATGGCTGTAATTTAAACAGAAGATTGCCATATAATTGCGTCTGCATAAATAAGGAAAAACATTCGATTAAATAGCTCGCATCACTCGCGTTTTCAAGGTGCGATATCATCTGAGACACAATTTCAAAAGTACAGAGAAACGTCAACTGCAATTGAAAAGTCCAGGACTGAAACACTCAAAATTGAAAAACTTAGGACTGGAAGAACCAAAGACACAAACAAATGAGCAATACTTGAAGACGATATCCTTAAAGGGAAACCTAAATGCTCAGACCACTTCAACGCTAATCTATCCCTTGATGCCCTTCAAAATAGATGTCTCTTTCCGAATTATAAAGTGGTACGTTTTTTGATTGAAAGTTGAAAACATCATCATCTTCAGATTAGCCGTGACGTCGTATCACGAAGTCGACCATCATATTCATACTGTTGTTGTTGTTGTTCATCTTTCGGCTGCTCCCGTTAGGGGTCGCCACAGCGGATCATCCGTTATGATCCGCATACTGATTTGGCACAGGTTTTACGCCGGATGCCCTTCCTGACGCAACCCTGGTCGCCTCTTACGACACAGGGATCAGGATTTGGGTTTCGACATGATTCCGGGCTGCCCTACACCCTGCCCAGTGCAGAGCCCCCGTCCTCAAGCGATCCTCCGAGTAGCCGGATTACAGGCGCACGCCACTACGCCCGGTGACCATCATATTCATACTGTGTAAGGGTTAAATCACGGTACGATTTAACTCAAACTGCAAATACTTTTCGAATTTCAACAAATATGCTGAGTTGATACATCCTTGGTGGTTGTAGTAAAACAAACAGAGATGGTTTCATGCTACATTAATGGCTGAAAGATGCGAGGTTTGTCCGAAGTACCCACGTGTAGATCGGGCCGACAAAATGTTTGCTTTTGTGCTCGTGTTATTAAACAACAGAGATTGCAAGATCTTGTGGTTATCTCTCATGATTGAGAGGGGATGCCATTCCCACAAGTAAGTGGGGAAAAAAACAGCCGTCACTCGGTAACACAACAAAAAACTGTAACACCATCCCAACCGAATTACCATCATATGGACACAGGCTATTTAAGTTGTGAATCAAACACCTGTGTTGCCCTGCCAGTGACTGAGCTGTTAGCTTACAGCACCACAGCACTACGATCCTGTAACATACAAAACACCTTGTCAGCCTGCTATGGTGGAACAAAGCGTTCATCGCCCATTTTGCCCATGGTGTCCGAGTGTGCCTGGACGGTGTTGGTTGTCAGGCGATGATAGGTATTTCTGCTCGAAATGTAATACAACTGATTTATCAATTAATACAAAATCCCTCCCTTTATAAACCATCAATTGAACAGAAAAACAAAACATACCGATCTTTAGTGAACATTCGACTAGCATTTTCATCTTCACCAACACATCTGCCTTCTTGCTCTGAATTGCTCACACAAGGCTTGAAATGATTCCGCTCCAAAATTCCCCTGAAAACGTTTCCAATTACTAATTTTGTCTCCAACCATTTCTTCCAAATCCAACTGATCAGTTTCAACATACTGAGAACCATCAGAGTTGCTGATTACTGTGGAATCGGTTTTGGAATCCAAGCTTCACATGCACTTTCTCGATGCAAGCCACCATTCGGATCAAGATTGCTTCAAGATGTGATGTCACTGGCGAAATTGAAAATCGACACTTGGGATTTTTTTTTTCTCAACACTTTGTGATTGGCAAAAAAAATTCAATTTTTCCTTCCCCCCCCCCTCCCCTTCAAGTTAGACCATGATTAATAATTTTTAATGGTTTTCAGAAGAAAAAACATTGCATTTGGGTTCTCCTGTCAATTAAAGACTCATCTTTGTATTCCTGAAAAAACTGGCAGAAGGCTCAGGTCCATCCATCAACAGTATGAAGATCACTTTTGAAATCAACACTTAAAGGATGTGTTGCAACAAGAAAACCTCTTAAGAAATGGGGATCAAGACAAAAAAGCTAAAATATGTAGAAATACACAGAAATTGGACTATGGAACAATGGTCAAAGGTGCTTTGGACAGATGAGTTCGTTTATTTGGATCTCATCGAAAACTGTATTGGAGGACGAAAAACAAACTTGTAAAGAGCCTTGCTTGAAGCCAACAATTGAGCACGGAAGAGGTTCATTTCAAGTTGAGCAGTACATATCAAGTGGTGTTGGAGAATTACTGAAAAATGATGGTATATTGACTGCAGCAAGGTACAAACAAATGTCTCTTCTGTTGAACGAAAGCACCGATTTTCTCCGGACCAGCCGCAAACCCACGTCACAGCACCAAAGTATGTGGGAAGACTGATGTCTGCTTGTCCCAGCCATTCTAGGCGAGGGTGTCTTGCTCTGGTCATCTAGTCCTGGACCACCTATTTTATTTTATTTTTTTCCTTTAATTTCCACCCCCACATCTCACCTTCTTTCTCCGTGTGTGTGTGTGTGTGTGTGTGTGTGTGTGTGTGTGTGTGTGTGTGTGATTACTTCTTTAGAGACTATCTCAATTAGGATAGGGTAGGTTGGACAAGATCAAGATCTCTCTGGGTTACATGGGTGCTTTATTTGCTTGGCTGGAACATACATTCCAGATAAGGTCAGTCTCCTTTTTCGACTTACCCGGTCAAACCGCGAACCGATCCAGCTGAAATTTGGCAGCAACGTTCCTTTCATGACTGGTAACAGGAATTGTAAAGCTCGTTCTGGTCACGTGACTTTAGTTAGGTCAAAATGGCCGACTTGTTCAATTTTTGGGAAAATCATGTCAATTCCTTCAAAAATCTTCTTTTCTGGACTCACGAGTCAGAATGCTACCAAATTTGGATTACAAAATTAGGACAGGGTCCTGATGTTAAATTGCGGAGGCCATGCCGATCACATGACTGGGAGTGTGTCAAAATGGTGGTCCCACAAATTCCTTCCAAAATCTTCTCCTGATCCACAAGTCAGAATTTTACCACATTTGGGTAACGACATTAGGCCAGGGATGTTAAATTGCCGAAGTCATTCCGATCACATGACCGGAAATGTCAAAATGGTGGACTTCTTCAATTTTCATGAAAATAAAGTAAATTCCTTCCAAAATCTTCTTCTCTTACACCCACCAGTCAGAATGCTACCAAATTTAGGTTACAACATTAGGTTAGGATCCTGATTAAAATTGTTGAGGCCATGATGATCATGTGACCGGAAGTGTGGCAAAATGGCTGTCTTCGTCAATTTTTGTGAAAATCTATGTAAATTCCTTCCAAAATCTTCTCACGACCCACCAGTCAGAATGCCCCCAAATCCTGGTTGCAACATAAGGCGAGGGTGGAGATGTTAATTGCATTGTGGAAGTCATGCGGATCACCTGACCAGAAGTGTGTCAAAATAGTTGATTGATCAACTTTTGAGAAAATCGCATTGATTCCTTAACTTTTCTCCACACCCACCAGTCAGAATGCTACCAAATTTGGGTTACAACATTCTGCCAGGGCCCAGATAAGCTACAGGTCCAGTGGTCCTTGTTTTTTTTTTTTTGTTTTGTTTTCTTAGAATTGGATGTCGTCATCCTTACATTTATTTCTGTAGTTGTTTTGGGGGCTTTCTACCCCTGGTTTCTTGCACACATTTTTATTGAACTTTATTACTTATTTTTTTCTTGTGGTTGTTGGGATTGAATGCTTCTCCGTGCATGAATAATTTGCCAGTGGACACACGTGACTATTGGTGTGTGAAACCAAATTTAGCACCTTAACATTCCATTAAGCTTCCATTTGGTGAGCTAAAGATGACATTGATGCTTCTGCATTCGGGCCATCTTCTGGCGTGTTAACTCTGGCATTACCAGGTTTGAGTCTGGTTCGACTGTTTTTTTTTTTTTTTTGTTTGTTCATCAGAGTAAATAGCTCGTGATGCTATGTAGATTTGTCCATTTACCAGGAACGTCCCTATCCCAACCCCATGAGCATTACAGGAGAAGCAAACAGTTTGACCCTGAATGTGGGAGAGTGTGAATTTGCATATTCAGGGATCACTTGTAACCTTAATTGCACCTAATGCAGATCATTTAGTATGATAATGAAGCAAAACACCAGCACTTTTTTTTGTATACAGTATCATTGCTGTTACAAGAACTAGAAGGATTAGGATGATGTGGTTGGTTGTTGGCTATTATTATGCAGCATTGACAGAAATTGCTCCATTGAATAGAGATCTATAAGAATATTTCGTATAGGTGTTTATTTTGTTTGAATTTACAACTTTATAATAACTTTTAATAAAAAAAACACACTACGATTTGCATTAAGTTACGAGACTTCCTTTAACTTCCATGAAATTGAAATGTATTTCTAAGACTGTAATGTATTTTTTTTTGGATTTTACAGCTTCTTATTCGACAGAGGTTTTGGATTTTTTGTTCATTCTGCGAGTTCTACGTTTGCTCCGAATAGTGGATAACTTTTACAGGTTGGTGTTTCCAGTTTTGTGTTTATATATATATATATATATATATATATATATATATATATATATATATATATATATATATATATATATATATATATATATATATATATATATATATATATATATATATTTGCCGAATGAAAAGCAATTTCTGTGGTGCCACTTTTTTTTTCTGTTTTTTGCCTCAGGTTGAGAATTGTGATACAGACTCTAATCAACATTGCTCCCACCATGGCCACACAT
The DNA here is from genome assembly GCF_056783735.1 of Eptatretus burgeri. Classification (NCBI taxonomy): domain Eukaryota; kingdom Metazoa; phylum Chordata; class Myxini; order Myxiniformes; family Myxinidae; genus Eptatretus; species Eptatretus burgeri. The sequence goes on from NC_140967.1 coordinate 39,272,111, forward strand.
GCTGCCCTCATAATGGTATGGCTGGTTTGAAATGTTGGCATTATATATTTTTGACAGTTATTGAGCTGTGACTTATTATTTATTACTCCAAGGTTGAGGCTTGTAGCAGAGCCATACAACAGAGTAGAAGTGAGACAAAGTACCACTATGAGGTAATAATGACGGTTCTCACCACATCATCATTGTTTTACTGCTGTTTCCATGTTTGCACATGTAAGCCGTGATTCACCTCATGGCTGCTTTCCAGGCTGTACGATCCCTTGCTAGCCCTCTTGTTTGGCCTTTCACTCTAAGATCATCTATCAGCAACACATCTCATGTTTTCCTCAGACAGCCTCAAGTTCCCCAATGTGGAAAATCCTCTTTATCTCTTTGCTGATGACTCCACGCTCTGCCGTACCATCTGTCATCTCAGACTGGCAAGCAGCAGCTTCTTCCCTCACTGCAGATCTGGTTAAAATCACAAACTGGTCCAACACTTGGAACATGTCTTTCAATCTGGACAAATCTCACACTCTCACTATGTCTCTCTGAAAGGAACGTTTGGACCCCCCCCCCATCCACTTTTTCAACAATCCTCTGCAAGAAGTCTTTTCTTTCAAGCCTCTGGGTCTCATTATCTGCCATAATCTTTCCTGGGAAAGCCACATTTCCAAGCTGACCACCAAAGCCAGTCACCGAATGGGAATCCTCCGTCCTGCAAAGTCCTTCCTCAGCCCACCTGAGCTCCTGACCACATACAAAGCTTTCGTCCGCAGCTTGATGGAGTACTGCTCCTGCCTCTCACCTTTCTCGGCTTCATGCTGTGGAAACCAAGGCATTTCGGATCATTGGCATCTCCCGCGATGAGGCTGAGTCTTTGAACCTCTCACTCTCTCACCGCAGGCAGGTTGGTGGTATTTCTGTCTTCTACTGTCTCCTCTCTGGTCTCGCCCCCCCTCCCCCGCTGTGTCTGCGATTTGTCCCCACCATATTTCCACAGGGCGCTCAAGGTCCGCCAGCATCCCCCTTCTGGTAAAACTACCAAAATCACAAATCACTGCTCACCTTCACTCTTTCATTCCTCTTTTTGCTCCCGCCTTTGGAATAAACTCTCACACTCTCTTCAATCCTATTCTTCCCTCCAGGCCGTCAAAACAGCTGTTCACCACCACCTCTTATCGTCCCCCATCCAAATCCTCGATCTTTTCTACCCCCGATAATCCACCCCAAAAGCACCTCCTTCAAATTCCCTGCTTTCCTTCCTGAAAGTCCCTGTAATGTCCATCTTGTATACCTCATGTTCCCCGCCCCATCCCTCTCCCTTCCACAGATATCCTAATGTCTCTCTTCCCCACTATTTTGTCCTACCCACTTCCACCCTTCTTGTTTCATGCCCCCCTTGCTGTGCGTTGTGTGTTCGCTCTTATACGAGCCTCAACAAGGTATACAAAAAAAATAAGCTCTCCTTCCATGCACATTCATATTTATACACCTCACACAACTACCCAACCACATCCTTTCCAAATGTCCATACTATTTCAACCTACCCCTACGTGTAACCTCACTAATGTTTCCTACACCTAACCTATCTCTTAATTCCACATTTGATTTTTCTATTTTTCTGTATCACATCACACATCCACCTCACCATTCTCATTTCATTTGGTTCACACCTCTGTTCATACTCCTTTTTTTTTTATCACCCATGCTTCACTGCCATACAACATTGTGCTTCTAACACAAGCTGCATAAAGTTTTCCCTTTAATTGGAGAGAGATTCCTCTTGATGTCAATAGGGGTAACAACTCTCTAAACTTCCTCCAGCCACTTCTCATTCTTGCATTCACTGCTGCCTCCATACTACCACTTGCACTAATCATATCACCGAGATTACAGAATTTATCCACACGTTCCAGGGATATATCCACTTAAACAAACCTTTCTGCTCTAACTGGAGTCACTTGTTTACCTGTGCAAACAGCACATTTGAAGTCAGGTGCCACCTGCAGTCTACCCCTGATGCCTCTACACCTCTTTTGCACCCAGCAGTTGCAGGATTTACACAATGTTGAATTGCTACCGACACCTTTTCTACAGACAGCACAGGGCCACCTCCCACACCACGAATCAGTACTTTTGCTTTCCCTGTATTCACTTTCAGTCCTCTGGCTTCCATATCCTCCTTCCATACTGTATATTTACCCATTACCTCTTCCACAATGTTGGCTATCGGCACCAGGAGCTCCCAAGGTAAGCCGCCTCTAAATTCCTGTGATTGAGCCTCAAGAACCATGATGAACAGGATTGGACTCAAGACTGAACCCTGATAAACACCCACTTTCACTTCAAAATCCTCACTCTGCACTCCATTTACCCTCGCAGAGGTTTTGTGGCCGTCATACGTCACCATGGCTACCTAACTAACCAATCCTCCACACATAACTTTCTCATGGACCATTGCACCACTTTCTGAGACACCCCATCAAACACCTTCTCCAAATCCACAAATATAAAGTACAGTTGTTTGCTCTTCCCTAGATATTTTTCCTGTAATTGCCGAACGATAAAAATTGCCTCTATCGTTCCCCTTCCTGGCATGAAACCAAATTGCATGTCATGTATATTAATGCTCTCTCTTATCAATTTATCCATGACGCTCTCTCCCACTTTCATTCCATGGTCCAGCAACTTCAGATCCCTATCGTTGCTCTGAACAAAGGCATCACCCTTCCCTTTATAAATACTCACCATTACACTCTTCAACCAGTCATCTGGGATAGATGACTCACTTATAATTGCATTTATCAATTTGGTGATTAAATTCACTCCAATATCACCAGGTGCCTTCAGCATTTCTGCGACAATACCAGTGCTGCTCGCCGCTTTTCATTTCATCGATGGCTTTATTTCAGGTGGTGGGCCCTGCACCGGCTCTATTGCCTCCAAGAATATCCCTGTTCCAAGGGAACTCCTCATTTGGCAGGTGCTTGTCGTAACTCCTCCAAGCATTTCTAATCCCCCCAGGGTCAACCAGTACATTTCCCATATCATCCTTCACACATTGTTCTATGAGATCCTTATTTTGACTCGTCATTTCCTTCGCTTTCCTAAATATCTCCCCTCTACTATCTGCAGTATTTATCACATCTGAAAGTGAATCCTGTACTCATTTTTAAGCCTTGTAAACTTCCCTTCTTGCCCTATGTTTAGCCATTAAGTATTCCTCCTTATCCCCTCCCTTCTTCCTATTTTATTTTATTTTATTTTTACTTGAATCACCATATCCACCTCATTATTCCACCACCATGTAGCCTCATGTCTCGCTGGGCCCTTCGACCAGCCACATGTCTTTTCAGTAGCTCGCATCAGCCCATCTTTTAAAGAGTTCCAACAACTCTCTACATCCTCTCCCTACCATAGGGTTTCCAAGGTTCATTTCCAGAAGTTCCCTATAGAAATGTTCCTTTACATTTTGATCTCAGTTTCCATACTCTTCTCCTTGGGACATAAGTTTTCCTCTTTTTCCCTGCTTCAACTTGACTTTACATCGCACACTAGCAGCCGATGTAAGGTACATTCTTCTCCACCTATTGTTTTCACATCCTTGACCAACTTCCTATCTAATCTTCTAACTCGAAAGTAGTCGATCTGGCTCTTTATACCTCCTGACTCGTAAGTGATCAGTCTGCTCGGCCTCTTCTTAAACATTGTATTGCAGACGACCATATCTCAAGTCTCCTTCCACCTTCAGTGTTTCTAACTCCGAAACCTGACCCACTATGCACACCCTCGTATCCTTCTGCCAATGCTCCAACATGTCCATTCAAATCCCCTCCAATCACAACAACTTATCTCTCACTAATCCCTGAAACAACGTGCACAAGTGTGTCCCAAAACTCATCCTTCTCCTCACTTTATCCTATCTGTGTGGCATATGTTGATACTACTGTTAAAATATGCTTATCAAACAACAGCTTTAGGACTAGAAGTCTTGCATTTCCCCTCCTTACCTCCAAAACCTTCTCAGCCACTATAATCCCAACACCACCAGTTCGAGTCATAACCTATCCAAAATAATTTGTACCTATCATTTCTACCTGTGACCATTCTTGCAGCACCCCCCCCCCCCCATCTTGTTTCTTGCACACAGCATACATCCACTCTTCTGCAGATCAAAGTTTCCGCTATCTCACCAGCTCTACCAAGCAAAGTACCAACATTCAGACGAGTAACTCCAACACTTATCTTGTCATGCTGAGTGGGTGCTTTATGCATGACAGGTTTGCTCCATTTGTAATTTGTACAGCCATATATTTCAAAGAAGGAGGAAGTGAGGGAACCTGAGTATAAAAGCCACCCTCCATGGTATATGCCACAGCAACCCCAAACATCAGTGTGCTTACATGACCTGATGCCATAACATCAGCAGTCCAGTGGCCTCGTGGGTGACCCATACCAGCCCACTTCAAGGACGCCCATCAATGCGCGACATGGCACTAAAGCAGACGGGGTATTATTCGCCTGCTGATGGAGCAGCCTTCCAGGATGCCACAACTGGGTTTGGGCTCCTGTACTGTCAGGGAGTATGTGCAACCTGTTAAGACACACACCCTGTACCCTCTGGACAATGCAGCAACACTACCCAGTATCACCACAGCAACTAACCCAGATAGGGAAGCACACAACTCAGGTCCCCATTTCACCAAAAGGCATATTTGAGGCATGTTTTGTGGCTGGATGCCCTTCCTGACGCCACCACAGTATCAGCTGTGGACATGGCCTTTGTCGAGAGAGGCATACCCTACAAGGCAGCAGGGGGATTTGCGATCAATTTCCTTCTCCGAGGTGGACTGCCTACCAAGGCTAAAGAGCTCCACCTGCCCGAGTTGGATTGGTGAGTGCAAAAGCATTTCTTCACATCTGAGAACCATCCACACTATATCTCTAGGGTACCAACTTGTTCCGAGATACTCCAAACATTTAGCCAGTGCCCTAAAGAGCATTGTTACCATGGTGTACCACCAGGAGGTTGTCTGGAAGTCTTGGCAAGAGTAGAGGCTATGTACCGGAAGGAAGGACTTGCATATTCGGCCTTATTTTCATTCACAGAGCTATCCGGCAGCCGTAGCTAAAAGCAAGGAGTGGTAAACCACGGCTCACCTTTCTACAGCACAAGACGTATACACCTGCCCTGTGGGAAACTGCCACCACACCACAGTCAGTCATACCAAAGACTTTAAAAATGGTATGTGCTACTTCCCTCCTTGGCAGTCAGAATTTAAAAAGATAAGAGCACTGACAATCCCCATAGGTTGGCATCCATGGGGAGGAAGAAATTCCTCCTGAGGAAGCGATCAACTGAATGCGGTGAGAAAGTCAGCGCCATTGTGTGTGATGATGTCAGTACCCAAAGTGCCGAGGAAGTGGTGGCACTTCCCCCAAGCTCAGTTGCTCTCGCTGCCTCTGTCTCGTCTTACAGTTCTGTGTTGTCTCGTGCATTCGTCTATGTCCCTGCATGTGGCAGCTCTATTGCAAGCCTTGGATCTTGTGCAAAAAGGAAAACAAAGTGGCAGTAAGGCAGAGGAAACAAGTGCACAAGGGACATAAAGAACAGTGAACAGACAAAACTGCTGGCAGACATAGCTTAGAGTAAATAGAAAAGGTCTTCTGTAGACCATAGAGAAAACGAGACTGTGATGTTCTTTAACTGAAGAGGAAAGCAAGATTGTGGATGACTTTGGGGTGGCAATTCCATAAATGAGAGAAGAGGTTAACGTAGAGTGGAAGTGAACATGAAGCTTGATGTGGAGAAGTGAACACAAAATGGGTTGCTGTGATTGTATTGAATGAGAAAAGATGATTTGATATATTTTAGATCCTGTTTAGGAATGTGAGATAGAAGGGTGTAGAAAGTGTTAAAACAACAGAATCTGAGGTCAGAAATCAAACTTGCAAGGTATGAAAAATTTTGAGCATTGTCGCATCCTTTTTAATAGGTTATAGCCTTATATTGTACTGTACATCCCTGGCTAGTTTGGTTTTATTTGATGTTAGTCTTGCATTCTTTCCTGCCCCTCCCCCCCCCCAAAAAAATTGTTCACTTAACTATGCGGAACGATCCTACCGCCAATGTCCTTTTGGCTAACTTATTAACTGTATGGATGAACAAACTACACCAAGCTCGTTTTCCCCTACTTTGATTAAGTTCCTCTGTCCAAGGTGACATGAAAATACATGAAGTTTGATTCCAAAACGAGATGTCTCCAATGTTTTTTTTTTTTTTCCCAACACTGCAAATCCAAGGTGTACCGTTTTTTGAAACAAAGCCAGATTTTTCAATACAAAATCACACGGGGTGTGTAGAATTAAAGAAAAATATTTTATTTGCTTTGTTCTGTGACCGAATCCTCTTTTCTAAAACTTGGTAAAACTACCAGTCACTGATAAAACATGGAATTAGCATTTATCACGTCTTGGAATTGTTTCATGATTACCTCCATCACCGAAGGATGTTTGACGCATTCACTCGTTTGTCTGTCTGTGAGCATGATATCTCAAAACATTGTGGACGATTCGGATGAAACTTGATGGACACATTGGGTGTGTGACATTGAAAAATTTTGTTAGATTTTGGTGAGGATCTGGATCTGGATAATATAATTGTTTTGTGATTCTTCACAATTAAAGGGTAGGGCCAAAAACGATACATGGCATATTTCAAAACGTTGTGGATGGATTTTGACAAAACTAGGTGGATGAGTAGGGTAGGTGACAAGAACCAGCCGATTAGATTTTGGTTATGCCGGATTTGCATCCGGACAATATCGGTGGGATGCACAACGTAAACTGTTCAGCCTGGCGGAGGTATGCACTCTTCCGAGTGCCGTTTTGGTTATTGTAATGAATTTGTGAAAGGTGTAAATTACATCGACAACCAGTTTTGAGCAGCTTTGCTGCAACTGTTCAATCTTTCTGAATTGCATTATCAGCTGTGACTAATAGTTATTGGCGACACCTATCATCATAGGTGCAAGACACGATTGGCATTGCATTTGGGAAGATATCCTCAAATAAAGTTTGTTAAAATAAAAAATAATTTGTGATGTTAAGCAATTTATAATTTGCAAACGATTTTCTATCTGCTTGTTTAAGGTTGTGAGTGTCAGATCACGAGATATTGACTATTCTTAGGGTTAAAGGTCGGTCGAAGACTCTTTGGATAGACTGCCAAGATGTTTCAATTTGATTTTAAAATTGCTCTAAATAGTCTTTTGAATGAAGTGATTATTTTATTTGCTGTGCTGCATTTAATGCATCACATGCTTTTATTTCAGTCATTGGTTTATTTTCTTAACCTTGGAAAAATATGGTGACCTCCCCATCTTCCCTCACTTCCCCACACCCCCTCTTTTATCCATCTTCTTCTCCTTGCCTCTTTCATCTGAAGGTTTTTTACTATAGCTTTGCTATTCTGGGTATGGAGCTCTTCTATGGCAAAGTGCAATTCTTCCCAACTCCCAGCACTCCAGAGGAGCACATGTGTGGAAATCCGCTCCTTGTTGGCTCTGAGTTTGTTCAGCGGCAGTATTGTAAAAACAACTTCAACAACATTGTGTCTGCATCAATCCTGCTTATACAGCTCACTGTGGTTAATCAGTGGCATGATATCCTTCCACAAAGACTGCATATGCACAGCAATGCTTTGTTTATTCATCCATGCACAAAACTATTGGGCCTATTACCCTGTATGTAACAAAGGTTTGACCTGACTGTTTTAAAGTAGCAAAAATTTCTTGTTTGACTAACTTGCATTTGTCTTTTGAACCACCGATTTCATTTTTCATCTTGGCACGAGGGAGAAAGCTTCCCCTCTTGCATCCAATGAGTAAGAATCGTTACGTACACACCCACCTCCTCTAAAATTCCCTGGTTACTCAATCTCTTGACCTTTCAACCTTGGTGTTGGCAGATGTTTCTCTGGATTTGTTGCACATAAATTGAGACCAAATTTATAAAGAAAACAAACTTTTGAGAAAACATTAAACACTGACCGGTTTAAGCAGTCATAAATGAAAATGTACAAGTTGATATTTTAGCATAAGTTAACTATAATTCTCCTGCCAGTTTAAGGTAAAACTAACACTGTCCTTGCATGCCTGGCAGTCAACACTGAGGTTGTACAGTCCTTGTTTTGTAGACTTGGCTAACCATTAAAAGTGTTTAAAATAAATAAAAAACCTGTGCAAGATGTAATGTCATGAGAGTCAAAGCATGAGATATTGAATATTGTGTGGGTTAAAGGTCAGTCAGACTCATTGGATATATGACCAAGATGTTTTGATTTGCTCTAAATAGTCTTTTAAAAAAAATAATATTTATGACGAGCCTTCAACAGTGCTTTAGCCCTGCTGGGGGCTTCAATTTTGGAAACTCGACTCTAAAATGACTGGACCCATTTCTTCCATATACGGCACATGTATGCAATAATATCTGGGCACGAGGGACATCAAATGGGGATTGAAGCCAATTGGGAATTTGAGGAATTAAAATGTATACATATATATCTTCTTCTTTCAGCTGCTCCCGTTAGGGGTCGCCACAGCAGATCATCCGTATGACCCGCATAGTGATTTGGCACATGTTTTACACTGGATGCCCTTCCTGACGCAACCCTGGTCGCCTCTTATGACAGGGATATGGTACACCTATTTTAACCAGGGTATACACCGGCCCAGTACACTGGTACTCATTTCGCCGACCTGGGAAGGATGACAGGCTGAGTCAACCCCCTGGTGTATTAATTCAGTGGCCCAACGGGGCTTGAACTCAGGACCTTTTGGATCCCAAGCTGCTGCCCTAACCACTGCACCAACACCAGGAGATATGTGTATGTATATATATATATATATATATGTATATATATATATATATATGTATATATGTATATGTATATATGTATATGTATATATGTATATATATATATATATGTATATATGTATATATGTATATATGTATATATGTATATATGTATATATGTATATATGTATATATGTATATATGTATATATATATATATATATATATATATATATATGTGTGTTTTTACGGATCTGGAAACCATTTGCATTCAACATACAGGTCCCAAAACTCAGTTATCCCGTTAAGTACATGTGTCGTCAGATCCCTTTCCTTTTGTCTGGTGGGAGAATCAAAAACGTGCGTTGTGACTTCTTTTAGTTAGGTTACTAAATCTTTACCATCCAACAAACAAACCGACAACACTACTGAACAAGCGCTTCACCCACCCAACCGGCGACTCGCTGTTTCAAGGCAAAATCTTTGTGAAGTACCTTTTTGGGCGAGTCCGCACATGTGGAATGGGCGGGCTTTCTGGGCGGACCCATGGAAGCCGTGAACAGTGATGTCAGTTTCACCAAGGCCCCTCCCCGCTGAGGGAGGTCCATAAAAGTTACGACGCCATCCTCAGCGGAGAGTTCGGTGGAGAGGAGTTTTCACGGTGGTTGGGTCAGGCAGTCTGGTTCGTTTTCACGGTGGCTGTTATGGTGAGAGGAGTTCTGTGGACCCTGACTATTCGCCACGCGAGCTCTGCCACGAGCCACAAGTCCCACACGTGCGACTGGGACCAAACCGATGACCTTTGGCAGGTGCCGCACTGCAGAGCACACTTTCCCTCCGACGACCAGGTACCCACCAAACCCTGACCCCCAGCTTGTGTCTCTTCATGGCTGCGAGGGTCAAATAAAGACTCTGGGGTTTCTTTTCTTTGTGTGTGTCTGCGTGTGGGCCCGTCTTTAAGTAGAACTGAGTAAGTGTTCTTGCTTATTGTAAATATTTCCCTGCTTGCATGTTCGCGTCAAGTCTTGCCTTTGTTTTTATTTTACTGTTAATAAATTCATTAGAAATGTTCCTAGTCCGTTTCTGTCTCTTCTTACATTGGTCTAGCATGGTCCGGGTCTGAGTATAAGCGGGGTTTCATCCCCGATTAATCTGTTCATTCCAGCCGGCACGGTTTTGGCAGTTTCCGCACGGCTGCACCCGAACCGGAGTTGGTAGTCGGTAGTTGGAACTCTACCGCAGTCGGTAGAGTGACCCGGTTCGAGCAAGACATGCCGAGGGCGTGGTTTCCCCGGTAGTCTAAATCGCGTAGTTACTTAGGTAAATTGGTTTGAGACAAACAGACCCTACGCTATGCGGTTGAGCTATTGGCGTCCACGGTCGGTTCATCGAGCCGCCATCTCACGGAATTATCCGGAGCGACGGCCTACAATTCCGGGGAGTCTGGTGGGAAACTGCTTAACCTCCCCCACCTAGCGGTCATTCTCGCCACTGAAACCCGGCCCACAATAATATGTATATATGTATGTATATATATATATATATATATGTATATATATGTATATATATAATTTGTATACACTTTCATATATACAGGATTGTACATTCTTTTTGGGAACCATTATTTATTTATTACCCCGACGTTTGACTGTCAATCGGAGGGGTTTTCAAATTGTTTTCTCCTCCTCCTCATCCTCCTAACATTTACTTCATTACTGTGATTGGTCTGCTCAGCCCATGTGACCCCGACGTCTGTCGCAGAAGCGTCATCGGACCTTCCACAAGATCAATCACTAATCTCAGCTCAAGCGCTTCAGAGCTCCTGTCAATCATAGAGTTAGGCCATGCCCAGGTACGTGGTCAGTCCGTCTTCACCGTTTAAACAGTCACACACAAAGGATACGTCTTCATTTGGATATGTCTTCGTTAAGATATGGAGAGATTTGTGTTTGTCACCTTTAACTGCAATGTTACCTTACATTGTGCAGTCAAACTGACAAATTTCTATCTACATTTATTTTATCGAATAAATCGATTTCATAACGTACAAGGGGTGGGGGTCGTGCATAGTCGCCATCTTGTTATGTTTGGTAATCGGCTCTGTAAGTATAATCAACATCACTTGGTAATCGACTTTTATTTGACACCCGATTTTTCATGGTATTCATTCTTGTTTATTTTTTTTTTAATGTTGTCTGGTAATCGGCTGCCCAGGTATCAACATCCTTTGGTAATCAGCTGTCGTTCAATGCCGGGGTCATTCATGGCATTCAGCTTGTTTATATACACTTTATCTTGATTGCCTACATCTAACTTTCAATATATATTTTTTCTATATAACTATTAATAATAGTTAATATGAAGCCAATTGTTTGAAGTACAGTTTCTGACTCAATTATTGAACAATATAAAATATTCCATTCATTGTATAATGAAAATGATGCCTAATTTTATATTTGATTTGTCCACTTTATGCTGTTGAACAAACAAGCTTCCCTTGTTTGTAGGAAGAAAATAGCAAGAAAACCAGAAGCATCAACTATGCTATGCATTCCGATCTTAAAAAAACAACGTTATTGGCCATTAAATCACAAGCAGTCAATATGCCACTTGGTGATTTGTTTTTAAACCAAAATAATATCTTTAAATTATTGTTCATGTGCTGTTGATATTTACTAGCGATCTCGAGTAACCATTCAAGTAACATTCCAAGTATGAATGTCTTGCGAACAGAAGATTTGTTTTTCTGAATGGTTTTACACAGCAAGTAAAAAAAACTTAAAAAAAACTACTTAATACAAATATCGTGTGTGTGCGCATCCATTCTTCCCTTTGATTTCTATACAATTCCACACCCCTTGACTAATCTCCACCAAATTTTGCATTCGTGCTGGGTGAACACAGGGTCAGGTCATGGGCACAACCACTCTCCCATCCCCCCACAATACAATTCTGCATGTATGTGTTTGTACTTCAAGGAAATGCGGCCATTTAGCCCTGACCTGTTTGTTTAATTGCTGTGGTGCACTCAGGTTAATTTTTGCAACAACTTTAAACATCAATCTTCTTGATGGTATACTAAAGTCTAAATAACCCGATCTTGATCGAGTGACCCAACTTGTCCTATATGTAGAAACTCGTATAAAATCCCAGTCAAAAATGACAGGTTGGAATTATTTTATTTGAAATATTCAGAGACTAGAAGATATGATGTTTTGTAACAAGAAAAGTGTTATTTTAAAATGCTACATGTACAAATGATTTTCTTTATCTTCTGGGACCTTTCATTTCAAGGGTGCAGCCTTGTGAGTGTGCCAAAGCCTGAAGCCTCGGCCTAGCGTCAGGTGTGCTTATATCTTTATTTATTTATTAGACATCACACGTATGTAAATGAACACTCGTTTTACTCTGCGTACGTTACACATCACATGCAACGAATCTCACCTCCCTGTGCCCTGTGTGTATTGTTTTAGTTTTTTAACGCTTCTGCACACCGCCATTGAGGCCCGGTTGCAAGTCACCATCTACATTTCCAAAAGAAGAGACATAATTACTCTTTAACAGAAAATGTTTTTTGAGTTTTTTATATATTTTTTTTATCTTGAAAAAATAGACAGTAATGAGCCGTCATGTTCAAAGATTGGCCTTTAAAACCCTTCTTAACTTGTCCTTTTGAAGGGGGACAGACATCACACAAACACATTTGGTTTTTTTTATATGGTAGATGCTATAAATATGGCTTGACCTGAGTATTCCCATTTGAGCACCTCCCTCATAACACTGGGATCCCAGATTCAAATCTCATTTCCTATCCCTCATGTTCTCTAATATCCTTGTCATTGAATGTAAAAAGTATCGTGATGTATATTGATGCATGTGATGAGCCTTCTATCACAAAAAAGTACTAAAGTCATTTTTTTATAAATGAAAGCACAGTCTTGCTTTTCAATTACTGGTGGCACCAAATCTGGGTTCATTGATCAAATAGTTTGCTGGAACATAAAGATTGAATCGTATTTCATCTGTGGTCGCTGTTGAGTTGATATATACCAAGTGCTTTCCTTGGTTCAAACTGCATCCCTGCTTATTTCTTGACAACTGCACTTCTTGCCAGTGGTTTTGTGATTACCAGTGACATTTCTGCACGATTGTACTTCATTGTTTTCCACATGATTGTCGTCATCCTTCTAATCAAGTGAGTGTTCCTCATCACTGAATCACATTATCGACACATCTCTGTTTCCAACAGTAGTAGTGAAGCCAAATGTTGTTTTTCTCTTGCAGCATATTTATCGCATTTGTACTCGAAGCTTTCATTTTGGAATACACGCTCGATAGAGGGAAAACAGAATCTGCAATTGAGAGGAAGATTCAGGAATTGGGTTTGGGAATTACAATGTGAGTAATCTGATTTGTGTTTCACTTTGGGAGGTTGTCCTGTTATGTGCTGATTAATGGTTCGCTGTTTTTGGGCAGGATTTTTCATAATGCTATTGATGTAAATTTTCAAATGTTGGCTTACTTTGCAATGGTACAACATGTCCATGATGATTTGTTCACAATACTTGTATCATCTCTGACTTTGATAGATTTTATTTTATATTGAAAACATTGAACCATGCGTTTCATTTTCAAGAAACAACTTAAAACTGTTACTTTTATTACAAGAGTAAAACGCTGTATGTATATATTTTTACGGTCCAGGTTTCAAGGTTCACCACAAGGGAAATGCCTGGTCCTGAACCCACCAGCTGCAGATAACTCCGCAGTCTGGCAGGTTGCTAAGCAACCACTTATGTCAATTAACCTCGTCAACTCGAATAGTGTTATCAGTCAGACTCTGTTTACTTAAGGAGGTGACGAAATTAACTGAGTTTTGTGCTGGCACACCCTCTCGTTGCTGGCTCACGAGTGAAGCCCAATCCAATTGACATGGACTGATTGGGTGAAGGAGGGATTGTTGAAAGGAACAAAGGGCATTATTGGTTGATTGAGAAAGACAGAGGTGGGCATGGACCAATAACAGGGAAAGACAAATTTACCTCGATGTAAATGGACTCTCCCCCTGGGGTATGTTTTCAAAGCCATAAAAATATATCAATCCTTTTACCGAATTAACTCTAAATCACTTTGGGAGCAAATTATTTGTTTGAAAGGTTACAAAACAAGTGCAATAGGTTTCACCTGTATGTAATCCGTAGTTTAACTTAAAAATTAATGTCCCCCCCCCTCCCTGATCAAAGGAGTTTTAACTCACTTGGTCAGCCAACAAGGCATACATGAAGATCAAGGAGCCTTCAAAAGAAGTCAGATATGAAGTGGTGGAAAAGCACTCTTCAGGAGAGGGTTATAAGAATATTTCAGTCACTCATTATCTCTTGAAGTGGAACACTTATCTCATACCCTCAAGACTCTACCTACGTCATGTCGCCAATCCAAATTTTGCATCCAGGCAAGCAGGAAACTAGTTGGGATGTTGATGCCAATCCAACAATCACATTTAAAGATCTGCAAGGCTCTATGTCTGAGATGGGGATCAGTGTTCATCAATCAACAATATCCTGTTCCCTTCACAATGCCAGCCAGCCTCCATGAACAGGTGACAAGAAAGAGGCCACGACTGAAAAAGACTTCTAAAAACTCGTATCAAGTTTGTGAAAAAGCATCTTAATGATACTGTAGGCATGTGGAGAAATGTTTTGTGAATGTAGCCCAAAAAGTTCAATTTTTGTCTCATTTTATCCAAAGTGTTATGTCTGGTGAAAACGTAACACTGCACATCACTCAGTCAACACCATCCCTTCTGTCGAGCATGGTGGTGGCAGCATCATGTTATGGGGCTGCTTTTAATCAACAGGGACTGGCAAGCTTGTCAGGATCGAAGGGACAATGGATGGTGCAAAGTTCAGTCGAATCCTTGATGAAAACCTGCTCGAGTCAGTCATGAATCGTAAACTGGGCAGGAGATTCACATTTCAGCAGGGCAATGATCCGAAGCACAAAGCTAAAGCCACACTGAAGTGACTGAATAAGAAGAAATTAAATGATCTTGAGTGGCCCAGTCAAAGTCCTAACTTGAGCCCAATTTAACATTTATGAGGAGACTTGAAGATTGTCGTCCATCGTCGATCCCCATCAAACTTGGCAGGCCGAGTAATTTTCACATGAAGAATGGACAAAGATTTCACCATCTCACTGTGAACCTGTCCAGAAAGACTCGTAGCAGTAATTGTTGTAAAATGTGCTTCCACCAATTACTGACCTGAAAACTTTTGCAACCAGTGAATTTTGATTTGTACATGATTTTTGCAGGTATTCCTGACGATGTATCCTCCTTGAATTATAACGGTGTTTAGTTTGATCTCATCAGTTATGGATAAAAAAGTTCATTTGGAAAAATTGTTTCTTCATATTTCATCCAAGTTGGGCATCATCTGCTGGGGGTGAAAACTTTTGCAGGTCACTGTCGATGCTGTCATAATTTCAAGCCTTTGTTTGTTATTCTTTCATGGCTGAACCGTAGTACCTTGCGGGCCCAAATTTTGGGTATAACGTTTTGAGCAACCATACGTTGGCGTTAACGGCTGTTTTGAGGCAACCAAAGGCTACTACAAAGTGTATTGTGGGATGTGGGGTCAGGCAGTGCTTCCACAGGCAAAAGATAAGCACCACAACACCAATAACTCCACAGTTTTTCAATGTCCAATATGTCCTGAAACCCTGCTGGGAAAAGCTCACCCAGTTGGGCAGTGCAAGGTACCCCCCTCCCCTTTATGTATTTGTATGTGTGTGCATATATATATATATATATATATATATATATGTATATGTATATGTATATGTATGTATACATACCCACCCCCATCTGTTGTTTCCCTTGATGTATGCCAAACATTCTCCTTCAATCAGTATAAAATAGAAAACTCGTGTTGCAGGAGAGGTAGAACAATGTAGGATTTCAAAGAATGATCAACAGTACACCAATTCCTGACACTCCCTTTCGTGATGTCAAAATGAGTTCCATGTGCACCATGATCGCTGTTCACCCCCACCCTATATCAACCTTCATCCCTCTTCCATCGCCCTTTCCTTTTCTTCTTTTGTATGCAGTACATGAATGCAAGTAGCATCAATGGTTGAGGGGAGGGGTGGGATGGGGGCATGGCTGTGCCGTGGATGCAGTGCCCTCTGTGAGGTGAAGCAAGGAATTTGGCCCGGGTCATGATCATTGCACACTTTCTCTTCTTAAAGGACATCTTGGGATCTTTAACATACACCAACAAATGCTGGTTGATGGGACACCCAGTTTAACGTCCACTGAGGGACGGCACACGCATTGATGCGTCGACCTGCCTGCAAGACACCGGGATGACAGTTTGTAGCTAGGCTGAGATTCGAACCCAGGCTTGACAGCTTAAAGGTGAGTTTGTGTACCTCTCGGCCATCCTGCGCCAGCCCTCCACCCCCAATATTACTCTTTCACTCCAACAAATGTCAGTTTGTCCTCTCCACGTTTTTTAGCACACTTTGATCAGCTTTTTGTCGATTCCATCCATTGTTCAATGTAAATGGCCACCAACTTGTTTTAATTATTCTATCCAGGCAAGAATTGGAGAACAAAGAAGAGATGCTGATAGAAAATATGGAGCACTCAGGAAACGAGTTGGAGAGGAATGAAAATGGCCAGACTGCAGAAAAATGTATCATGTTTAAGATCTCGGAGAAAAGTAGGTGGTTAATGATTTTGCTGCTCATTCGTTGTACAATCGTCGTGCTATACGCTATTTGAATCGATGGCATAATGAATTGTGCATGAAAATATTTTACTTGCACCAACTGAAGCACTTGTTGTAATTTGTGGGACAGGGTACAGAACGGTCAATGCCTTGCTTCAACGCATGTTTGAGCAAGACCTTGGAGATGAACCAGAAGAAGAGGTGGATGCGGTTCCACGTCAATGCACTTTTGACGGTATTCTATAAGGGGAACATAAGCTTCCCCTTAAATTGAATTCAATCAGGAAGCACAGGCCAAATATTTCCTACATATCTTTTGTTTCTGCATAACTACCAAATTGTGCAATTATTGAACAACATGGAAGTAAATTTATTTTATCACACTCGTATGTATAGATTTTTGTACACGGTCATGTTTAATGTTATGAAACGGTAAAATGATGCCATAAATTTCTTTGAGAATGGATTGCTTTTCATTTTTGTTGATTCTAACTGTGAATGCCTACGAGAGGATAAACATTGCCGTTACACTTTGCTTTGGTGTCGGCATCACTTGCACGTGCAAAGGAATTTATCCATTTGCCACTTGGTGTTGAAACATCATGTTGATTGCATTGTATGAAGTGCTTACCGAGTTTTTTGTTTGGGGGAGGCTGGGATCCAGCTCAGATAGTGTATTCATCTTTGAACTGCCTATTCTGGGTTTGATTCCGAAATGGAATAAACTCTCACCCTGGTTACAGCTTTGAGCCAGGGGCAATGCATAAATGTGTGGTCTTTTAAGGGGGCATTGAGCTTACCGTCTCATGTGCAATTATTTGCTGGTGGCCATAAAACCATTGCAGGAAAGTTTCCTGTCCTAAATCTGGAGGGGATGGTGCATCAGTGGCATAGCCACACCTTCCAGACTGATGCATCCAGCCACGAGGTACTCCACATGGAAGATTACTGTGTGCAAGTCTGAATCCACAACTTTCTTTCAAAAATGTAATGAAAAGGAAACC
>NC_140967.1:39304687-39447187 GCF_056783735.1 Eptatretus burgeri
ACGCTCAATTTCATCGCCGCTGAAATCACTCTCTGATTCGCATCTCGCCATTGTTCACACGCCGTTTCCGAATGTTCACGAAGTTTTCGGAGAACGTGACGTCATAGCATCTTCGGTAACTTCCGGACTGTTTTTCGATCACTGACAAAAGTTTTGACTTAAAAGTTAATTTTAGCATATTTTGAGTTTCAAATGTAAGAAAATAAATACCCAACGATTATTAATGTGCTTACAACCTTCGAATCACGCAAAGTCATCAGCGACTCAAAACCTGCTCTTTAAAATGCAATGACGTGTTGTAAATTAGGTCCAGCTGATTACTCCCTCGTCGTCTCTCCAAAGGTTGAAGAAGAAAGGGTTTCTTGGTGTCGAAAATGGCATGCACAAGAGGGGACTTGTTCATTTTCGTCATGGCTATTCGCCAAACAAAATCCACTTCGCTCAATTGTCTTGATATCAAGCAAAAGCCACTTATGTTGTGCTCAGTGAATTGTGAATAGGGAAGAGAAAAGACATGTAAGGAAAGGTGCACGAGCTAACGTGGCGTAAGGACGAGCTCCCAGTGAAATGCCTTGCAGTGTCCATTACATCTATTGGCTCTCTGGAAGGACTCCCCTGATTGGTTACAAGTATTCACATGTTTGCTTTATTACAAATATCAGCAAAAGGTAAAGAAAAATTAATGAATTGCTGCACACCTACGAGACAGCTTGACCCTTGACCATTTAGTGCTTTCGACAACTTAGACCTTTTTCAACACAAGGAAATTAGACACAGGTGGAGGCCATTCAGCCCATCATGCCTGCACCATATCAACGCCACACTAATTTATCAAAACAAGAAAAAGAGCAATCAGTGATTGCAGACCCTCGCCGCAGCTTGTTTGGTGTGATGTGTACTGGTGCGTTACGTGATTCATTAAACACATAACTAGAACTGCCACTTTAGAACTACTGTCAGTAATGACTGGGCCAGAGCCGTCCTGCTTTGATCGGATACCTGACCCTGACACATGATATTTATTATCATTATTCAATTGAATTTAGAATGGGATTAAAATAAGTTCAATTCTAATCAAATGGAAGACCAAATAGGTACAGTCCTGCATTGGAGTAATTAGAAGGAACCCAAACAAGCAAAAAGCAAAGATGAAGTTATCAGGAGGAACCTGGATAGGATTCACATTTCAGATGCTACTCCTCTACCCCCAAATCCCCTGTTCTTCATTGCACAGCCTGCAAGCCACTGATGCTCTAAAGTGCGGCCCCTGACATGCGGCCGATTAAAAAAACACAAATGTGAAACACCCCATCATAATATGCCATAAATGCTATCAAATTGACCCGATGGTTGGAAATGAGTGTTTCAACGTGAAGCATAAAAGTAACATTACTCAAGATATGGTTGTAGTATTCAAACAATTCTGCTTGCACCCAGTTAACCACAACAAAGAAGAGTATGTGAAAGCGAGATCTAATATCAGCTATTATGGAGTCCTGCAGGCGATGAGGTAGCTCTCACACTGATGTCTTATCGGCAAAAGTGCCCCCCCCCCACTACAAAAAATAGGGGATATCACTGCTCAAACCAATCCAGGTACAGCCAAATAAGCCTTATTCACAAAAAAAACCCCACATCAAAAAATTAAATAATTCTGCCAATCCAAATGCCAAATAAATGACGTCCAAATAGATGGATTGTGGCCAAAGGTGAAGGACAGACTGGAAAGAGCAAGAGGAGTAAAGCAGCACTACACGATTTGAGAACCCAAGCACCGATGTCATTTGGGTTCATCTCCAAGACCAAGTTGAGGCTGTTCAGAACCTTTTCTACCTTCTCTGGTGAAAAAAGCCATGTCTAATCTGCCGTGGGCATGGGGGAGAGGGGACTGGGATCGTGTGCATCTGGTGCAGCATTTCCACCAGTCTTTGACACCAAAGCAGTCGGATTCTCCACTTTCTTGAGCATTGATTTGTAAAACAGGAGCAAGCAGCCGCATACAATAAGGAGGGAGATTTAGCTGCATCAGATGCACACGATCCTGACAAAGCTCTTCTCCAAGTGGACTTTTCGGAAAATTATACTTGTGTCTTGCAGGATGAGATTCGGAGTGCCCACTGGCACCAGAAACAGGTCAGCCTCTTCACTGATGCAATGTCGCACTTTGAAGCTCTTCATTCTACTGTCATAGCATCTGACAAGTTGATCTACTCTAAGGATGCAGTTCTTGTATTGACAGTCTTCTGGATGATCTTCCACATACTATCAATGTAGTGTTCATATGGTTTGATGGTCCAAGTTCCCAAATGAAGAACAAGTTTGTGGTAGCAGCCATTGCCTCTCTTGAGAAAAGACATGCCATTTATCTTGCATGGAAGGAAATATTTTGCTATGTCACATGGAAAAGGGCTAATTGATGGAATTGGTGGATCTGTAAAGCGCCGTGTATGGAATAAAGG
The DNA here is from genome assembly GCF_056783735.1 of Eptatretus burgeri. Classification (NCBI taxonomy): domain Eukaryota; kingdom Metazoa; phylum Chordata; class Myxini; order Myxiniformes; family Myxinidae; genus Eptatretus; species Eptatretus burgeri. The sequence continues at coordinate 39,307,147 of NC_140967.1, forward strand.
CCTAAAAAGGGAAAGAATGTGTACAGCGCAATGGGGTTCATGGTGGCTGCTGCTGGGATGCAAGGTATCAAGGTGAACTAGACGATATCTGCTGATATTGAGGCCTGAAATGAGTCACTGGATCAGCCCAATGTTTTCAAGGGTGCTCCACATATCCCTGGGATCATTCCTGGGAATGCACCATATAATCTGAATCGAGATGACAAAAGTACATCACCTATTCATGAGACTACTAAAGCGCACAAAACTACCATCCGCTGCTGAGACAACCATCCAAGTTGGCGATTGGTATGTGTTGGAATACAGCGGAATATTTTTTTTTTCCTGGGGAGGTGGTGCAGCTTGGAGAAGATGATGACCAGGTTTCTGTAATGGAAAGAGCTGTTTTTAACTGGAAATAGCCAGCGAAGCGCAACATTATATAACATCCCAGAGAGAAGATAGTTAAAAAAAAACAAAAAACAACTCGACAAAACTGATGTTGCCAATAACCGTGGACATTTCAGATTTTTTTGTTGTTGTTTTAAGATACATTTTGATGTCATGAAGTCTCTGGTTCAAAAATTGATTCATTACCAAATACTTTTGATACTATTACATGCTCTACCAGGCGCTTATAAGCATCGCAATGTACCCAGAGATTTTTAGCCAATTTTCCCAATTTTCACTCTTGCACATCCGTACACACAGGAATGCACAGCCAGACGTATTTGAGGGGGTTTGGAGTTCTTGCTGCAGAACATTGATTGTGGGGGATGGAGTGTTTGTCAAACTGTATTATCATCACCATGGAGCAGGACAGGTGTGTCAAAGCAAGAAGTGAAGATGGTCAGGGAGACACACAGAGGAGGTGGGGGAAAATCCATGAGAAGAAAAATTCTGTTCTACGCACAATGTCCACAGCAGCAGTGGGAACTTTTAATGCCTTGAAAAAGCGAGCAGACCTGAAAAGCCTCGACGCGGTATTTTTAAGGGTAATCCAAAACATAACTTTCCCCATAAAATACGAGAACCAAATCTTATTTTGGTATCAAAGGCTTATTACAAAAATTTTCAATCATTCCAACTGATTTGAAACAAAGGTCTGGAAGGATAGCTTCGAGGTAATGTGGTATGGGTTCGATTCCTGACCTGACTATAAACCATCACCTTAAGCTTCGCAGTCAGAGCATTTGATGGGGGGGTTGGAGGCATCATTGAGTGTGCCACCATTTAGAGGGACATTAGCTGGCTGCTGGCATTCACTGGTGGATGAAAAGAATCCTTTCATCCAAAAAAAACAAACAAAAGCAAGGCCATTGTGTGCTGTTACCCTGATCAAATTCCAAATGGCTGCCCCGATATTTGAAGGGCAGTGCATCAGCAGCCAGCCACACCCCAACAAATGATGCAATCAGAAACCAGGTACCGCATTCGCACGAGGAAGCTTAGGAACACCACCATGCAATTAAAATCAGATACTGGATTAAAATCAGAGCTTGCCACTACTTACTGCTTGTTTTCTAATAATTCAATTTTTTTTAGGAATTCATTTCCATTGTTATTTGTACGTTTTTATTAAACATTTAAGGGCCATTTGGACGGGATGCTTTGCATGGAGCAGACAGAGATCATAGCTTGCATATTGGGAAACAAGTAGCCAGTACCTTTTCTTTAAATGTTCCCTAAATGATGCATTTAATGACTTTTCACTTAAAAAAAAATAAAAAATCCCAATGTATTGCAAAAAAAAATCTCAATTTTGAACGTGACCAATCCAACATGAGTATTTCTGACGCTCAGGATTACCGGATACCTGTGCCTATTTTTTTACAGAGGAAATGACCTATTTGAAAAGTCTTGTGAAGTTTGAGGACTTTGGTTTCAAAGAAACAAAAAAATTTTGCAAAGCAGTTTACTCGTAGCTAAAATGTATTTACGAGTTTCAACACTGAACTATTTATCAGCATTAATATGTCAAGGCAGACCACAGGAAATTGAAATGCGTGGAGGATATGCTTTTACCTCCGAAAGTTAACCCTCGGCCCATTGATGACAAATGTGTCACAAGAGTACACGGGTTTCACACAAATAACAAAAATTCAATCTGTATATCCCTACCGTTCATGCATTCAATGATACAGCGTAACACAGACCATCAGGCACAAGACTTGGAAAATTATAATTCATGTACAACTAGTTTTAAGTAATAATTTACCCTCAAATTTCCAACATGAGGCAAGTAGGAACAACATCTGCACAGTGCAGCAGCACACATCATGTGTAAATCCAGCATTGGCAGGCTTCGCCCGGCATATTGTCGACACTTCCCGAACGGGAAGAATCCGTGTCTCGTTCAACGCAGCTGTGGTACCAATGAAGGTGACGCTTGGAGGTCTAGGGGATTGAAAAGGTTTCAAACATTAATCTTAAAGATTACTTTGGTATATTTGTGGGAAAAAAAAAAACGTTTTAAAACTTCAGTCAGTTAGTAAAGCCGTGTACAAAGTCAATCTGTTGGACAACAATGCAATGATGCAAGCTCTTCAGCAGGTGTATGTGTGTGTGTGTGACTGAATGAGAGCGAGAATGAAAGACTAAAGCAAAAAAAGTGATGCATCGGCAAGAATGAAAAACAGAATTCCAGCTTGAGCAAAGCGACACATTTGTACATCTAAAAAGAAAAACAAAAGAGTCATACGTAGACGAACGCAACCATTTCCAGTTTCCGGGGGTGGCAATTTTTCTTCTCTCCTCCGAGGAAATTCAATCAAAATCTCAGTAAACCATTTCGGATTTGTCTTTGTTGTTGAATGCTGTCCACTTTCGTTCATGTCCATCGTTTCATTGTCATGTCTTTTGTGTGCCCATTTGGATTGTTTTGATCTTGTGAGTCTGCTTCGGCCAATTACGCCGACCCAATTAACCCCTGACTCGCATAGCTGTTCGATGTTCTTTCTTCCCATTGTCTCTCCCCATCCCTATTCTCACCCTAGCTCTAGATCCTTCCTTTTACTGTCCATAAGAAAATAATTCCTTCCATTCCCTTATTACGACAGTCCGTTTCCTTCTTTGTTGACAACGTGTTTGGCACGTTTGCTTCATCAATAACTCCTCCGCTACCCTTTTCTTTCCACACCGTTCCATCACACTCATCATTTTCACTCATTCAAATTCCTTACCTTGCCCTCCTCTTCTTTGTTCTCAACAAGACCACCACCCACTCCAAAATGTGTGTGTATATATATATATATATATATATTGTCACCCATTATCACTCATTCCGAAATACAATCAGGCTCAACATGAATTCCTCTCTCTTCTCATCTCTTTTTTTTTTTCCTTCTCCACTCACACTCCTTCCAAGGAAATCTTTGAAATGTCAATTTTATAATGTTTAAATCTTCGTACACTCTCATTTGCAAATGTCTTTCCTCCTATACTGCTTTTTCTTCTTTCCTTCCTTTATTTCATTCTGGGACCAAGTCTCAAACGCGTCCAGTCTCCCATCACGTTCATACAGTGCTGTATTTATTCGTGTCCAATTATCCTTCCCGCCATCCCAATGCTGATGTCTGCCAGTCTTCGTCTTGCTGATCGTGGCAACAAATTAATTTTGTCATTAAGGTGAGATTACTGATGAAGTAAACTCATGTGAGTACCCTACCCCACATTATCTCATGCACGCTCAGGTCCTCTCACTACCACCCCTATTCCATGTTCCCCCCACCACATCCTTCCCCATGTCCTTCCCCCTCTCCACGTCCTCCCCACCCTGCTCTGCTCTCTCTCCACATCCTCCCACCCTGCCCTGTTCTCTCTCTCCACGTCCTCCCCACCCTGCTCTGCTCTCTCTCCACGTCCTCCCCACCCTGTGCTCCCCCTCTCCACATCCTCCCACCCTGCCCTGTTCTCTCTCTCTCCACATCCTCCCACCCTGCTCTGCTCTCTCTCCACATCCTCCCATCTTGCCCTGTTCTCTCTCTCCACGTCCTCCCCACCCTGCTCTGCTCTCTCTCCACGTCCTCCCCACCCTGTGCTCCCCCCTCTCCATATCCTCCCACCCTGCCCTGTTCTCTCTCTCTCTCCACGTCCTCCCCACCGTTCCCTGCCCCTTCTTCGTGTCCTCCCTACCCTACGCTGCCCCTTCTCCACATCACCCCAGCCGCATGTCCCCCCACTACTGTCCCCTCTTTACATTGTCTGACCGTGCTAACAATGCCTCCTCCCCTGTCCCAAATTGTATGGAACTCCAATATCTGAGGCCTCTGCTCCAATCTGACAGATCTGTCAATCCAGGCCCTCCTGCCAACCTGACCAAATCCTTCTCCCAAAAGGATGTCCCTGGTTTCTCTGTCCCCCCCCCTCCCCCCCATCTCCACTCCCCGAATAGTCTCCTCTGTTTTGACAGGCCTGAGCCATGCCCTGGAAGCGGAGTTGCAGTTTACAACACCAACCACCAACAATTATGTCAACCCTGCATGATGTCATTGGCATCCACATCAGGAAAAATAGAGTTAAACAAGTCAGAAAAACATTTTTTGTGAAACGAAAAAACATGAAGGGATGGAATCCCCCAAAAACAACCAAACATTGTGGTGTTGTATTGTGGTGTCATTCATGACTTCCGACCTTGTTCGGTTGTTTTTTCGGGATTCCATCCCTACATGTTTTTTTCATTTTATAAAAATGCTTTTTCTGACTTGTACACCTATTAGTTTACCTCTAATTTTAAGCAGAGTCATAGAAAATCCATTACAGCAGTTGACATCAAATCTGTCTTCCTTTTTTTCTCCCAATGGCCTGATCTCAAAAAAACAGTTCAGTTTCCAACCTGGTTGTTCATCTCCTCCTCAAGTTAGCAACAACCATAGTCATTATCTTTTCCACCCTCATTCCCTTCTCTTCATTTCCAGATTTTTGAGTTTTCTCCCTTCACCTAAACTTTCCCCTTTTTTTTTTTTTTTTAGTTGCATTGCTGTTTTTGCCCTTCCTCCTCTTTCAGCCCCCTCCTTGATGAGTTTGAGCTTGTCTACAAACTTGTTCACCCCATGCGTCCTCCTTCCCCTCCCCTTGCTCAAATTCGTACCCTCGCCCATTCTTCCTCCAAGTGACGCTCTACCCTGTTGTCACTTTTCACTGTGCTCTTTCTATTCTGTTCTGTTTTAGTTCTTCCACAAGCCTCGACTTTGCATACAAAAAAAAAAAAAAAGAGGTGATAAAAAAGACAGCCTCAAAAACTAACGAAAGGAAACGTTAACTGCAAGAACAAGTCATCAGAAGTAACCATAAGTCGCATAAAGAAACAAAGCACCACAGTTGAAGAAAGTTGACAACAGTGAATTGAATTAGATTTGAAAGATAAAGTGTGGAGATGTCAACCACTGCAAAGGTCTCATGTCATCTATGTAAGATCTCAGCTTTCCTTTTCCAACATTAGGCATTATTTAGAACACATGTTGCGTCCCTCTACCCTGCCGTTGGTGTTTCCAGACGCGTTTCCATCGGGTATCTGAGGGTCAAAGAGAAGGAAGGGTTAGTTCCTCTGAGCCCAATGATAAAGTAGACCGATCCTTCACCTGCTTTAAGCGTAGTACGATGGTGATACAAGGAGGTCGGTGAGAATAACTAGCTGGTCATCAGTAAATCGTTGCTTGTGTTCTTGCCAGTTGTCATGATGTGTTCGACGGAAGTTGGTCAGAGTCTTTTTGACAGTCATCTGCAAATCATTACGGACATGTGAAAGGGAGCAGACAAAGGCAGCTTTTCTTCCAACCGTCTGAGTGTGAGATAATGAACGCTTCTCTAAGGGGGGATTAAAACGTTTCCCACAAGTTTTTTTCACAAACAACAACAGGAATTATATGCGGATGCCTTCAAGAAACGCATCCACCAGGAAGGAAGAATGACTGGAAAACAAAAGATGGAGAAAAAGGACTAACTTCTCAGCTGAGTTTCACTTCATAGTCAGGGGACAAACTTGAGGACAAGACTTTTTGTGTTTAGCACATTCACTTCCAAAATAAACCGCATATCTGTGAGCACAAAGTGATCCCAAAGGGCCCGCAATCCAATATATAATATATATGACCGTTTTTACAGCCATTTTTCCCTGCTGTGCAGGGGTTTGGCTTTTTCTTGAGGCAATGTTTTATGGCCGGATGCCCTTCCTGACGCCAACCCTGGTCGCCTCTCACGACACACAGGGATATGGTACACCTATTCTAACCGGGGCATACACCGGAACCAGTACACTGGTACTCATTTCGCCGACCTCGGAAGGATGGCAGGCTGAGTCAACCCCCTGGTGTTAATTCAGCAGCCAACGGGGCTTGAACTCAGGACCCTGGGATCCCAAGCCACCATCCTAACCACTAAGCCAACACCAGGCTTGCCTGCAACCCAATGATGGCAATATTATTTTTCAGACCAACATATGACCTTGACCTTCAACATTTAGGGGTAATGTAAATTAAGAAAATGCATCCCCATCTACAAAATATCCATAAAACCCAATGTGAAAATCAGAGGAAAATAATTAAAGTTATGAACAAATGGGTTTTTAGCAGCGTCTCGCTTAGCGGACGCTGCTCTAAGAGAGCTCGGCGTTGTTGTTCTTCTTCTTGTGAACACAAAACCTTTAGGATTCGGCTCTGTTATATACAGGATCCGGATCTCCTTCAATACTAAACACCTGTACACATCCTCGCATTGAGGGTGACTTTGAGAGCGTCTATCATGAACTTTTAAATATATTCGGATATTTGCTTTTAAGTTTCGAAAAGTTCACGTTGCTATTTAAAGATTATTCCATTTAATATGTTGTAATTTCGTAAATACACTATTTTCTCATCATGAACGAAGATCGTCCATGACGGATGTGACGGCACGTGACGAAATATCGGAAGTTATTGTTGTTGTTTTATTATTATTATTTTTTATTATTCTTCCTCTTCTTCTTGTTCTTCTTCTTCTGGTGAAAACAAAACATTTAGGACACTGCTCTTGGACACATTTGTCTTTGTTTTTGTTAATAATGTCATGATCTGAAAAAAGTAGGTCAAGGACATGAAACAAATATCAGGTGCACAACATCAGTGCAGGTATGCTATGCAGTGCAGGTATTGCAAGATCATCTTGGAAGGTCAAGCTGTCCGAGATTCCACATTGGCAAAACTGAGCGACGACAAAAAAAAACGCATTTTTTTTTCAGCCCATCATTTGACCTTGACCTTTAACTGAGGGATATGAATAAAATTAAGCGTAAATGCAGTAACTCGAGCGAGGGCAATTTCATTCCAATCGGAGATACCTTATGGTCAAATTATGGGGAAAAATGTTAAAATGTCTATAAATGGGTCATGACCTTAAAAATGTCAACACCACGTACTTTTTAATTCCCATTATTGATGCAAATTTCATCCCGAAAGTCCCAGCAGGTTGCGAGATACAGCTCAGACATTGGCAGAAAAAAAAACCGGGAGAAAAACCTAAATGGTGGTTTAACACTCAGACGAGTCGAAGACCTTGACCTTTAACTCGGAGGGCTATGGTGTACATGAATTGTAAATGTGCCTTGCTCTCAGCTATTTAGAGAAGGCAATTTCCCTCCGATCAGACAAACCTTACAGTTGAATTATGGTGAAAAATGTTAAATTGTCTATAATTAGGTCATGACCTCAAATTAGGTCAAGGTCAAAAAAAATGTCAACCCCGCATACTTTGTAATCCCATTATTGAGGCAAAACTTCATTCCGAAAGTCGCAGTTGGATCCGAGATGGGCCTACAGCTCGGAAATTGGCGGAAAAGGAAGGAAAAAAGACAAACAACCTAAATGGTGGTTTAGTGCTCCAAGGGGTCGAAGAAACTCTGTGGTACCATTAAAAATTGGGGGCACTAATTGTAGAAAGAAACCCTACAACAGCTAAAAGCATCCTCCAGTCCTATAGGGGGGAGGCTAAAGAAAGTAAAAACCCAGTACTTTCATTCAAAGTCACCTCGATGGGCTGTGGGTCATTAAGGTGCTGACTAAGATCCATGAGAAGCTGAGGCATCCATGTTGGCACATCATAGGGACTTGAAAGTACGCAGGCACTGAGACCAAGCACTCCGGCATGACGACGCACAAGGTCTGCAGCAAAACAAGAGTGGAAGGAGTAAAACACATACAAAGGAAAACCAAAAAACGATGGTTGTACAAATTACACTTCTCTAAGCCTGGCTGTCAACAAGTTTTAGCCAAATTGCAAATCGGCAAGAAGAATTGAAGTCTTTGGCATACGAGTAATTTGTTTATTGCTGAAACAAAAGTGGCATAATTCATAGATTCTCCACCTGCTCCCCTCCGCTCCCCCCTCATATATGGCCATTTCCATTTACCCTTCTCAATTTTAACCCCTTCTCTCCCCTCTCCCTCCACTGCATGTGAAATATATGATTGTATAATCTCATTCTTATATCATCAGCCATAATGGCATCTATTTATAAATACAAGACTACATTCTCCACTTCTACTAGAGTATACGTCCCCAGCAGAGATCTCAAGGCTATTTGTCCTCAGTAAAGATCTCACGTACCAACAAACGGAATATTATTTGCCCTGCGGCAACGAGGAGGAAAATGGGTTTGGCAGAGCCATTCAAAGTGTTCCTGCATAGCCTGGTCCATGTGCAAGAAGCCACACTGCAACAGTCCACCAAGTGTGGTGGCAGCCATCTCACGAACCTGCAAATTGAGATGAATGAGGCAGTCACTGAGGAGTGAAAATAAAAGAAAAGAAAAGAGCATGGTCGTCTCATTACCCCCGCTACCGAAGGTGGACAGAGGTTATGTTTTCACCCCTGACTGTTTGTCTGTTTGTCTGTCTGTCAGTGAGCAGGAGATCTCCAAAAGTTATGGACAGGTTACGACAAAAATTGGTGGACGAGTTGGCTCGGTGACGAGAACAAGCTGATTCGATTTTAGATAAGGTCCGGATACAGATCTGACCCATCAGTGGGATTCAAAATGTAAACTGCTCAGCCTGGAGGATGTATGTATGCACTCTACTGAGAGTCGTTCTCGTTAAGTAAGCAGTTATACACTCATTTACTGGTTGCTTTTTCTCTGAAGAAACCAAGAAAAGATCAGCTACAATTGTCCACAGAATGCAAGTTTTAAAAAAAATAAAATAAATCGAGTCAGACATACCTCGAGCTGTTCATCTTGGAGCAACTGCAGTACAAGTTGACGGAGAGCAGCAACTGCTGACTCACTTGCAAGGAAGATGAATAGGTTGTAGAAAATCAGGGTTTGAATAAAAGGCAGCACAGTGTATCGAGCATGCCAGGAGCCACAGGCCACGACCTGAGGGCAGAATTGGCAAGGTTATATATCAGAGTACTCAATGCTCAGAGCCAAAACTCTTCAACACTCCACTGTCCTCCAACATCTGCCTCCTTCTGTTTCTGCTCAAATACAAATCCATGTGAATATTCTCTCCAGTCTCTTACCTGCTGCAGCAAATTGACAATATCTGGTAACTGCTTGGGTGTCAGAAGAACCTGAGCCATGATTGCTAATGCCACCTTGGCATCCTGTTTCATCTCATCATGAATATCTTTGTCGACTGGAGCTACCTGTGGGCAAACAGGATCTGAGGAGTGTACTTTTTAAATCATTATTTATTAATTTTTTTTTACAAAATCTAAAGCTTGTAATAGAGCTGCCACATACACATCTCACACACCTGGACATATAGACAAATACACGGGACACAACACAGGACTGTTAGACGAGACAAACATAGCCACTGAGCCTGGCGGAGTGCTGTCACTTCCCAGGGAACTCTGGGTACCAGCGACACCACAACAATGGCGCAGCCTTTATCACCGCACTCAGCGGGGCATTTCCTAAGGAGGAAATTCCTCCTCCCTGTAGATGCCAACCTATAGGGATTGTGCTTGCTCTTTTCTGTTTAATTGCTGAATGCTGAGCAAGGAAACAGCACGGACCATTTTAAAAGTCTTTGGTACGAGTCGGCCGGGATTTGAACTGCCGACCTCCCAGACTCAGAACAGATGCTCTAACCATGACACCACACAGATTGCTCGTGTCTACACTTTTGTAACTTGAGAAACGTCCAACCTAATGGACCTTATCACACTTGCATATGCAGCTTGCGAGTGATATATACAGTCGTGTGTCTTCAAAGACCATTTCACCACCAGTGCAGTGAGTGAGGGTTAAAGGTTCCCACGTCTGCCAAATCGGTGTTTAAAAACACCAATCACATAATATGTAAACACTGACGTCATGTTCCATGGATATATTTGTGGTTTAAATATGCATGTGATGTCAGAGCTGTCTTATTCAAGATCAGAAGACCAGTTTTTGTTCAATTGATCTCACTTGACTGCATTCCCACCAGCAAGTTGGTACTGAACAGGGTGGAGACTATGCTTGCTGCAAACAGGGCATGCAGTATTTTGCTGTTATCTGTACCTTGCTGCCTTAACCAAGTTATGGGGTTCAATTTTTATTTAATGAAACTTAGCTTAATCACAAATAAACGATTTTGCAGTATGCCATCCTGATGAGCTCAAATAAGGGCGAAACGGGTGACTGCTCTGCATTGATTGGCCATTTCATCTCAGTCTTCAAACGACATGAGTAGCCCTGTGGAAGCCATCCGACTTTGGAAGTGATGCGGTCGTTTACATATGCACAGGACGTCAGTCAACATCGTCATTTGCAGGGTCGGAAGAGCCGTTTTTGTTTAGCATAGATATATACAGTACTGTGCAAAGGTTTGGGTTATTCCGGTGATATTCAAACTTGTCTGTGTTTATTGTAAATCAAAAGTCTTTATCGATCCACGCGAAACAAACTACTTAAGTAAATAACAAGAACATGTCATTTTATAGTGTCAGTCAATACTTTGTGTGTCACCTTTTCCTTCTTGAGTGCCATCACTCTTTTACCCATGCTTCCTGCACATAACAGAAGCACTCTTCCAAGAACATTGTGCCAAATATCCTGCCGTACATTCCACAGTCCTGTAAGGTTGGTTGGGTTCCTCGTGTTCTTCTCTGTTCCCAGGTAATCCTATATGGCCTTTGTGGGACTCCTGTACAAACTCTGGGATGGCAATTCTAACACTCGAAGCATGCCAGCTGTAACAATTTTCTCCAAATACTGTACCGTTTTACTATATCGGAAGGGTGTTTTGGATTATTATCTTCTTAGAAAAAGAATCCTCTTCCAATTCAAAGATTTCACCCGAAACTGCGTGGTGCTGCAGTATCTGCTTGTACTCCCTTTTTGTTAGCGTCCCATTGATTTTAACAAGTTGTTCGACACCAAAAGCTGAGATACAACCATAGACAGTCACAGAACCTCCGCTGTGTGTAGCAGTAGGCTGTAAACATGACGTGCCATCATACTCTCCAGGTCTTCGGCGTACGAACTGGTGATTAATAGATCCAAAAAGTACAAACTTCCGATTCATCAGACCAGAGTACCCGATTCAATTGTTCAGTTGCCCAATCCTGGCGTTTCCTTGCAAATTTCAATATTTTCACCTTATTCGGTGATCTCGGCGGTGGTTTCCTTGCTGCAACTCTGCCATGGAGACTTGCTGCAATCAGCCTTCTGCGCATCGTGCTGGATGAGGTGTTAATGATCTCATTTCATTTGTCAACTGCTGACTTGATTTTCTTCTCTCATGTAAGCTGAGAAACTTTGCCTTGGGGAGTTTATTCTGGGTCTTCCTGGACTTTTCTTATCTGGTACCGAGCCATTTTCTTTCAGGCATTGCAACGTGTACCACACACCATTGTAAGAGATCTTCAGCTTTTCTGATATTTCCTTCATCGTGTACCCTTCTTCTTACAGAGTTTGGATCTTCATATGCTGTTCTGTTGAATGTTGCTTCCTTTTCGCCATTCTCAAGCAAGGGAACAAGCTGATGAAAACTAATTTCAGATATTCACCAATTTGCAACTTTTATTGTGGTTTCTTGTTCTTAGCATAAATGTTACTGGTGTTGATTCCTTCAATAATTTATTATTATTATTTCTTGGAGAAAAATCCACAAACTGTTTCCTGCATATTTTGTTTGTGGAAAGTTGATGTTACCATCACATGATAATATATGTAAAGCAATTGATAAATTGATTTTTTAGAGAAATATGAATAATTTATCAACTGATATTGCTCACTTCTAACTTCCCACAAACATTGAATTGGGAATAGCACCACAAAAGTGAAAATAACCCAAACTTTTGCACAGTACTGTATATGGCTGGCAGAATAGCCGAGATGGATGCACACTCGTTTCTAAGCTGTCTTGGTCAGGTCAGGTCAGGTATGGTATGGGACCATACGCCAGAGCAGTGCATCGCTGCATCCACTTTCTGCCGGTACTCCAGGGGCCTCCATCTGGCCATCCCCCAGGCTGATGCCTGGCCCATCCCCATCTTCCTGACATGCCGATCAACCTGCTGTAACCACAAGGCATGTGGTCAGCCTGTTGACCTCCTCCACGAATGAGGTTCCCTCGCTGAGAGAATCTGGTGAGCAGAATCAGCATCAGAAAAATGAGCCACATGTCCATACAGCCACAGTTGATGCTCATGGACTATGCAGGTAACAAATCTCATTTGAGTCTCTCTCAGCAACCGCTTGTCATTGAAAGCCTGGATCTTAGTTTTGATCCAAGAAACCCGTAATCCCAGCAGCTCCGCCGACTCATTCAGCACGTCGAGGGCCCCCATAAGGACATCCAGCGGCTCTGCAAAGATGACTGCATCATCTACGAAGCCAAGGTCTGAGATCTTGACATTCACAAACAATGCACAGCAGCTTGATCTCTTTGACATCCTCCCCAGACTCCAACCCAAAGATGCACTGAAAAGTGTGGGGGCCAGTACACACGACGGACAAACTCCAGCAACAACTGGAAATAAGTTGGAGATGGTACCACCACATCTCACAGCACTCTCAGTACCAGAGTATAGTTCAGACCTCAGATCGATCAGTTTTGGTGGCACCCCACGAAGACCTAGAATCCTGCAGAGGGCATCCCAATTCAATGAATCAAATGCTTTGCGGAGATCAACATAGGCTGTGAGCAGCCCCTGCCGAAACTCTTTCCTGCGTTCGGTGAGGACCTGAAGAGCAAGGATACGGTCAATCGTTGACCTCTTTGGTGTGAAGCTTGACTGCTCTGAACACTCGTGCTCATGCAGATGGTGGCGAACCCTATCAAGAATTATCCGAGCAAAGACCTTGCCCGGCACTGAGAGCAGAATCACCCCCCTTGGCAATGCAGTCTTGGCGATCACCCTTCCCTTTCCAGAGAGGGACAACAAGGCCCCTCTTCCAGTCAGTTGGGATGATGCCTGTGTTCCAGGAAGAGGAAAGAACTGCATGCAACGACACGAGTGCAGCATTTCCACCAGCCTTGAGAAGTTCAGCATGGATGCCACAGATCCCTGGAGCTTTACCCCATTTTAACCTGTTTTTTCACACTGCAGCCTGTTTTCACAAGCGAACGTGGACCACAGTTGATTGGAGGGCCAGAAACAGGGATTGTATCACCCCTGACGTCCAACTCGACAGCTGGTGGATTAGACTCTTACAACCGCTCAAAGTAACCGGCCCAGCGGGCCTTCACTTCAGACTCCTCTGTCAAGAGCCTATCACCCTCTGCTCGAACTGCAGTACACCGAGGGATGGGCTTGGATGAACGCAATGCGCGAATTCCCCTGTAAGTAGGACTCTGTAAAATCCTCTTTATCTGTTTGCTGATGACTCCACCCTCTGCCTTACCATCTGTCATCCCTCAGACCGGCAAGCAGCAGCTTCTTCGCTCTCCTCAGATCTGGATAAAATGACAAACTGGACCAACACGTGGAACACGTCTTTCAATCCGGACAAAACTCACACTCTTACTATGTCTCTTCGAAAGGACCGTTTAGAACCCCCCCCCCCATCCATTTTCTCAACAATCCTCTGGAAGAAGTCCTTTCTTTCAAGCTTCTGGGTCTCACGATCTGGCATGACCTTTCCTGGGAAAGCCACATTTCAAACCTCGCCTCCAAAGCCAGTCGCCGACTGGGAATCCTCCGTCGTGCTAAGTCCTTCCTCGGCCCTCTTGAGCTCCTGACCACTTACAAAGCTTTTGTCCGTAGCCTGATGGAGTACTGCTCTCCCCTCTGGGCTGGTGCTCCTGCCTCCCACCTTTTTCGGCTTCACGCTGCGGAAACCAAGGCATTTCGGATCATCGGCATCTCCTGCAATGAAGCTGAGTCTTTGGGCCTCTCACTCTCTCACCGCAGGTTGGTCGGTGGTATTTCTGTCTTCTACCATCTCCTCTCCAGCCTTTCCCCCCTGCTCTCTCTGCGATTTGTCCCCACCACATTGCCGCAGGGCGCTCAAGGTCCGCCAACAACCCCTTCTGGTAAAACTACCAAAATCACGAATCACTGCTCATCTTCACTCTTTCATTCCTATTTTTTCCCGCCTTTCGAATAAACTCCCTCACTCTATTCTTTCCCATTCTTCCCTCCAGGCCTTCAAAACAGCTGTTCACCACCACCTCTTATCATCCCCCATCCAAATCCTCGATCTTTTCTACCCCTGATAATCCACTCAAACCCACCTCCTTCAAATTCCATGCTTTCCTTCCTGAAAGTCCCTGTAATGTCCATCTTGTATACCCCGTGTTCCCCGCCCCATCCCTCTCCCTTCCACAGACCTCCTAATGTTTCTGTTCCCCACTGTTTTGTCCTTCCCACTCCCACCCCTCTTGTCTGATGCCCCCCTTGTTGTGCGTTGCGTGTTAGCTCTCACACGAGCCTCGACAAGGTATACAAAAAAAGGGAATTACAGTAAGAGTGTACACAGAAAGAATTACAAATGGTAACAAAAATCTGTAAACGTGTACATGTTCTGTTGAAAATCGACACAATATAAAAGGAGCTGGCCTCTAAATCCAGTCTCCATCCATCCGTTTGTTCAGGGCGGGGTTTATGCCACGAGCTTGGAAGTCTTGCCCTGCATTATTATCCATTCCCTTGCCCTGCGGCTCGAGGATCAGCATGACCCCAAATCATGTTTCCATCCATCGGGACAAGACTCTGTGCAGAGCGTTGGTGCTGCCTAAGCAGACTCCTTGGCTATTGGGCACAATCCTGGATGGGTCGCCACTCCGACACAGGACACCAGCATGCTGGCATTCATTTTGCCGACCTCGGAAGGATGACAGGCAGTCAACCCCACCAGGTATTAATTCAACAGCTGAGCGGGATTTGAACTCAGGATCCTAGGATCCCAAGCCCACCACCCGAACCATTAAGCCAACACAAATAATGCATCGGGGTGTTTTTGTCTTTGCTGGTGGTCTTGGGGGAGAGGGGGGGGGGATGCAAATGCTCTATGTAAATGTGTCTTGTGCAGTACCGCCTTCAGGTGGGAGAGGGAATTACAAGTCGCCACCATTTACAGCACAGTATTCCTGTCCCCACGTTTTCTTGCACAGTGTAGCGTTTTGAATTAAAAGCAGTAGGTATGTTTTTGCTTCATGCATGTAACTGGGTTTATTTTCTTTTGCCTTCACAGAGCTATCGGTTGCCCATACACTGCCCAAATAAAGATATGCTTCAAAAGAGCATGATGCATGCTTGGAACAAGATCGCCCCCAGGGTGGGTTCTCTGCTAATTGGATATAATAATTCGTATACTAAGTTTGGTCAAAATCTCATCATTGTTTCACAAGTTAGTGCGATAACAGAATTTTTACCTAACAGGACATTTATCCTTTGACCTCTTGACCCCACAATCTAATCAGTTCATCATTGCATCATTATTCATACTTGCACCAAGTTTGACTTAGATCCCTTCAGCCATTCTTCAGTTATCGTGGTAACGAAAACCTATGACTGATGTACAGATTGATGGTCAACAATGGACAACCTGAAGACGTAATGCCTCCGGCGGCATCTTCAGCAGAGGAATAAAGAAATAAACATCGTGAGTTTACAAGCAGCACTGCTCATTCAAGAAAAAAAAAAAGACCCCACAAAACACTGCAAAAACAGAACAGACCCCACAAATAGGAACCAAACACCACCAGGGAAGCAGACTCGAGAGACAGAGAACTATAAATACGACAATTTGAAAGAGGAAACCAAAGCCCAAAAACTAGAGGATTCAAAAAAAAAAAAATTTTTGAGATAAATATCTTGAGTTACTGGTTGTTGAAAACAAACTCAAAATGGAAATAATAGCAAGGAAAAAAAAAATGAAACTACAATGAGATTAACAGCAGGAGAAAACAAGGCAAGAAGTTTTTTAACCCAAAAATATTGTACTATGAACGAGGGAAATGGAAGTAGAATATCTCATCCCCTCCTGAAAAAGATTAACGATGACAATTCTGGAAATTAATTCATGTAGACTGAAAATAACAAAATGAGGAGGCAGAATGGATCCAAACTTGGTGGTGAAGAAGCAATATATTGAGGAAATTCCCACAGTTATAAATGATGCAGAAAAGATAAGCAAACAACTCGCAAAAATGGCAAACTTCAAAAGCGCTGGCCCACATGGGATTCCGAACTTCTGTCTAAAGCAATTGGATGCTCTCCATGCTCACTACGCTGGAGCATTCAATGAACGTATTCAAGGGGAACAGGAAATGGATGAATAGCTCACAGAAGGCAACACTTTTGTCATATCAAAACTTGAAGAAACCCAACCACCTCAAAAATACCGGCCAATAACCTGTCTACCAACAACAAACAATCTTTTAATAGGAATCATCACAGAAATGTTGTACCACCACCTAACACAACATGGAGGCCGAGAGACAGAACAGAAGGGATGCAAGACAGGATGCTACAGAATAGAGCACGTACTACTAAACAAGGCCATACTCAAAGATTGTAAAATGAGAAGAACCAAATTGTCAACAGCCTGGATCGACGACAAAAAAAAAAGCTTATTGATAGTGTTCCACATTCATGGATGATATAATGCATGCAAATGTACAAGATCAACCATCAAATAATCAAACTGATTGAGAAAGAAAGGAACATTGGAACACTACATTGATACTGCAGCACTCAGAAGGAAAGATCAAAACACCAGGGGGTGAAGATATGATGCGGGATCTTCCAAGGTGACAGCCTTTCACCGCCTCCTGCTTTGCCTGGCTCTGGATCCACTGAGCAAACTCATTAATGAGCAAGGACACGGATAAACCCTAACATTGAAAAGAAGAATGTCCAAAGAAAATCATCTACTGTGCATGGATGATTTAAAACTCTGCACTGAATGGCGAAAAACTGGCAGAACAACTGAAATTACTGAAACACTACTCTGACGACATCCGCAAATAATTTGGCCTCAATGAATGCGCCAAGCGCACATTCATACAAGGGAAAAGAACAAAAACGGATAACATGAAAATCGACCTAAATACTGAATACAGGAGAGAACGAAGTATCGCACAAATACCTAAGGGTAGAAGAGGGCTCCCAAATATGTCACAAACAAATGCGCACAACAATTACCAAAGAATACCTGCGTAGAACGAGGCTGACCCTGAAAACATACCTTTCTCCAAGGAAGAAAATCAAAACCATAAACCAACTCGCAGTACCAGCATTCCAATACAGCTGCGGAACTAGAACGGGCACTCATAGAGCGCATACCTTCGTCGCCACTACTTTTTTTGTTCTTGGTATGAGTGTGGGGAACTGGTTTCATATGAATGGTCTTATGACACAAACCACATATCTATAATGTCATGACCCCCCCGACTTTCGGGGGGCTACGGACTAAACAACAATCAACTCACGTCGTTTTGGCGAGTCTTCACTCGCAAGCTCAGTGAAAACAACGTTTGAACAAGAGAAGGTAATCTCGTTTGATGCTGGTTTCATGCAAATCGAATAAGAATTGACTGAGTTATGCCGAAAACCGCATATTTTTCAAGGGCGTGACCCCCCCCCCGACATTTTACCCCAACCGGTGACATGTGTTATGACGTCATTGTGTTACAAGATTGGCCATTAAATTCTGAACATTTTGGTGCTGGGTTCATGTAAAGCGGACAAGAATTGACCGCGTTATGACAAAACCGCATATTTTTCAAGGTCGTGACCCCCCTGACCTTTGACCCCTAACCGGTAACAAGAGTATGGGCGTCATTGTGTCATATTGCATATCACAAGATGAGGCGTTGAATTCTGAACATTTTGGCGTTAGTTGCATGCAAATTGAATAAAAATTGACCATGTTATCGTAAAAAGACGATTTTGACCTTTTCTTGACCTTGACCTTGACCTTTGACCCAAACGATCCCAAAATCTAATCGAATGCTTCCTGGCTAATAACCAATCATCCCACCAAATTTCATGCAATTCGGTTTAATACTTTTTGAGTTATACGAATCACAAGATTACAAATAAATAAATAAATAAATACACGCCGACCAAAACATAACCTTTCGCAGAATGTGAAGGGAATAATAATGTAGCCACAATCAGACATCAATAAGCTGGATATATCAACACAAGCAAACTCTTCACTATCCACCAAAATGTTCCACAACAAAAAAAATATCAATGGAGAATGCACCTGCCAGATGAGAACGAGGTAGCGGAATGAAAGAGGCCAACAAAGTGCACAGAGCACAGAGCGGCAACTGTAGGATTGGCTGAGTTAGTGAAAAGTTCAACAGACGACCAAATCCAATTTGTACATATTAACACGAAGACAAGCAATCCAGATAAGGTATCCCTAACCGACCTTGCGAGAAACTTCCAAAAACAGCTGTGAGTAGAAGATGTCACACACAAAACTAAAACAGCAACAAATACAGTCCCAATGATTACAACAAAAGACAAAATAAAAATATACGGAAAATATTAACAGATATACACTGACAACTGTGAGAACGATTTAAGATTAGAAAGATTTTTTTTTTAAAAGCTTAAAAAAAAAAAAACTGGAAAGACTGGACAAATAAAAAGAAGGCTCATTGGAATGGCTAAGAAGAGGTCACCTCAAATGCGATGGAGAACAACTCATAATAAATGACCAAGACCAAGGACACCATACCAATGGCTTTAAGAAGATGTCAGGACTAAGGCAATCAGACAAGTGCAGGTTCTACAACCAGTGAATGGTAGAAACAGAAAGCACGAGCCACCTCCAATCAGGATGTAAAAAAAAAACACTCATGTCTGAATAGCTGAACACCCAAAGGCACAACAAGGTATGTGGAGTAATCCAATGGTCTGTTAGATCTCTTCAAACGTGAACATAGACAAATACCAGGATCTCAAAAATGAAGTCAAAATATCTTGGAAGATCAAGATCTTTTGACGTGAACATTGTCAAAAGATCTTGGAAATTGTACCAGTGACAATTGGGAATGATTAAGAAGAAGAACTTTACAAAGATCCCACAAACTATCTCCGGGAACATTATCACAAACAAACTACAGTTGGAGGCTGTCAGTGGCTCGGTGACGAGCCCTTGGAACAAAACTCTGAGAACAAGAAAACTGAAGTTTGGTCCATGAATCATGATCTCTTCCTGAAACGGAGATGGATACTTCTGTTCCACCTTCTGAAACCCGTATATGGAGATAACAGTCAACGGCACTCGCGCGCACGCACGCACGCACGCACGCACACGCACACGCACACGCACACGCACACGCACACGCACACACACACACACACACACACACACAAAAAGTGAGCTTGAGGTTTGAAAAATAAGTCTATGAGCCATTATCACATTACCTTACAAATCAATGGCAAGAAATAGAATTGCTCAGGAAAGGTTGAAAGCAAACATCTCCCAGAGCCCGTGAGCCACTTCATCACTGTAGAAGAGAGAAAAATCAAAACGTTTGACATGAGTCGAAAGAAGAAACACCACCACCATGACTCATGCACCACAATCAATGTCCTAAATCTGCGACACATGATTTAAAACCTTTCTAACTCTCCAAGATGAGTGTTACAATGACAAACGTCTTCCAACAACGGCTTAAATAAGTAATTTTACTTTGGAATAAAGACCTCTCGGAAAAGAAAAAGCATGATATAGAAGATTGAACATACATTTATTGCTGCATACAGAATTCGCTAATTGAAGTGGGTGTTTAATACTGTGTCAGATGTAGCGTCTCTTCAGATCAAGGGTTCTTTTTGTATGTACAGGGGGTCTCCACCCCGCTAAAAGTCTTCCCGCGAATCAGTCGTTTCGCATGCAAGTCCATAAATTACTCAGGAACCTTTTCATTATACATCCATCAATTCCCCGCACTAACGTCCATTGGCTGGAAGACCAGTTACCAGGCATTCCACCCCACAATGGACTGTGTCCTCTACCTCTCAGACTGTATCTTACGCTGTGCGTTGTTGGACTTAACGCTGCGTGTACTGTATTTTTAGTCATGTCTTGTATTTTTTTTTTTAAATCTTTGTGCACTTTACCATGGTAATTGTTGAACAATAAGTGGTAAATGAAGTGGTTCCAAAAAGAGTGAACCTGCACATAAGCAGCAATGCAGTAATGTAACGCAGGATGTCAAATTAGACATGAAAAAACAAACAAACAAAAAAAGAATGGTGAAAGACCAGCCGATATCGCTCGATGTCTTGATTTGCCGCTGACGTTTGTTGAAACTATTTTAAAGAACAACGACGAGGGCCGTGCAGACGGCACGGTGTGACACATGGCACGCAAGACGTGCCGTTGGAGTAACGCAGCCGGCGCTGCAGGCATGGCCGAAATGGGCGTGACAGCCGTAGTGGGAGTGGCAACCACCGGAGCTCTTCATGAGGTCCCAGTGGACCCAGTAGGGGGTGACAGCACAAGTGTTGGGTTTCGTGGCATGGTGCATGTGCTGGCATAAAATCTGGAGCCTGGGTCCGTGGGAGAAACCACGTGACTTAGTGGGAAGGATAATTTTGAGGGTTAAGGAATGATGCAGGCAGCTCAACATGGACGATTAGAGATTTTCAAGGTGTAGCACTGCTAAAAATAGTTAAAATATATGGTAAGTAAGATTTTTTCAAAGGTGTTTCAATTTTACAATTTGCTCAATTCATTGTATTTTTTTTCCTATATTTTGTGTGTTTCATAGGTATTCTTTGATTGCGAGGCTTGTTGAATGGTGTTGAACGGATAAGGATGCAACAGGACAAAAGGAACAGTAGAGAGAGAAGGGGAAAACACTGACAGCAGAGTTGAAGGCCAAGATCGAGGCAGACTTGGACAAACAATGAGTGTGAGGAAGAATGGGGGGGGAGGAGAGGATGCATGGGGCGAACATGAAAATATGCATGGGGTGATGAAGATGAATACAGAAGGAAACTCTCAGGAGGGAAAACTGGAAATTTCCCCCCAACTGAAAGGGGGGACTGGGGTGGGGTTAACGAGGGGAGAAGAGATCATGGTTTTGGATTGGGGACGATCTGACATGCTGGTGAACAGCTGTCTTGAATATCTGGAGGGAAGAATGAGATTAAAGACAATGTGGAAGTTGGTTCTACAGGTGGGTAAAAAAAAGAGGAAACATTGAGTGGAGGTGAGCAGTGATCCTGGATTTAGGTAGTTTCACCAGAAGGGGGTTGATGGTGGACCATGTGTGCCCTGCAGAAACTTGAAGGGGGGTACAAAGCATGGAAAGAGCAGAGGGGGAAAGACAGAAAGGAGTTGGTAAAAGACAGAGAGACCACCACCCTGTCTGTGATGGTGGGATAGGCCTATAGACTCGGCTAAATCACGGGAGATGCCAATGATCTTGAAGGCCTTGCCTTCCAGGGTGTCAAGCTGAGCAAGATGTGAGGCAGGAGAGCCAGCCCAGAGGGGAGAACAAGACTCCATCAAGCTGCAGATGAAAGCCTTGTGGGTGGATTGGAGTTCAGGTGTGTTCAGGAAGGATTGATATGACAGAGGATGCCCAGTCGGCGGCTGGCTTTGGAAGCCAAATTTGAAATGTGGTTTTCCCATGAAACATCATGGCTGATAGTGAGACGCAGGAATTTGAACGACTCAACTTCCTCAAGAGGATTGTGAATAAAATATATCGGAAGGTTTGCCAGACGGTCCTTTTTGACAGAGATCGTGAGAGTGTGAGATTTGTCAGGATTGAAAGACGTATTCTAAGTGTTTGACCATCTTGTGATTTTGTCAAGGTCTGAAGAGAGGGATGAGGCTGCAGCTGAAGGATAAGGGATGTCACGGCAGAGGGTGGAGTCATCAGCAAATAGGCAAAGGGGATTTTCCAGAGAGCCAGAGAGATAATTTATGAAGATCAGGAATAGGACTAAGGCCCAGAACATGGCCTTGGGGCACTCCAGCCTTGACAAGGAGGGGAGATGAAAGGATTCCATTGAGAGTCACACGTTGGCTTCGAGAGTAGAGTAAGTCAGTGAGCCATGTGTGGAGATGGCCCCGGATGCCATAGCCAGAGAGTTTGGAGAGTAAGGTGGGATGTCAGACTGGATCAAAAGCACGAGATATGTCCAGAGCGACAGCCCCGATCTCATGCCTGACAATGAGGGCCATGTTGTTGGGTGAGTAGAAGCAGCATGTCCAAGGTAGCGTGACCTGGTCTGAAACCAAACTGCTGATCTGAGATGAGGTTGTTGGAGAAAAGGAAGGATTTCATATCAACTGCAATGATGGATTCCATGACCTTGCTGAGTGGTAATGGAGGAAAAGCTGATGGTGGTTTGCTGCTGATGCTGTTCTCAAGGAAAAGTGGTGGGCTTGTTTTAAGGAAGAGTGGTGGGCTTGTTTGAAGGAAGATGGCCCTGGATGAAGGAAGATGACCTTGACTCAGATTGCTGTCAAACCTTGCTGTTTGCTGACTCAGCTTGCTGTCAAACCGCGACTCAGATTCTGCAACCAGTCCAGATGGCATCAGCCCACATGGCCTAAAAACCTGCTCCTCTGCTCTTGTTCACCCTCTCCCTGTTCTATTCACCCTCTCATTTCCTCAAGGTCATCTGCCATCTGCTTGTAAATCAGCAAACATTAGTGCCCTGCACAAAAAGGTGCAACAACAGATCCCTGCAACTTCAGACCAATCAGCCTTCTCCCAATCATCAGCAAGGTTAAGGAATCCATCATCGCTACAGACATTAAATCCTTCCTCTTCTCCAATGGCTTGATTTCCAATCTTCAATTATGTTTCAGACCAGGTCACTCTACCCTGGATATGCTGCTTCTGCTCTCCCAACAATGGATGGAGGTCCTCAATGCCAGACATGAAATCAGCCATATCCCTGGACATATCACGTGCTTTTGACATGGTCTGGCACCCTGCCCTTCTCACCAAACTCTCTTCCAATGGTATCCAAGGCCATCTCCACTCATGGCTCGCAGACTTCCTCTCCTGTCACAGTCAACGTGTGGCCCGAAGTGGAGTTCTTTCATCCCCTCTTCCTGTCCAGGCTGGAGTTCCTCAAGGTAGCGTTCTGGGCCTTGTTCTTTTTCTGGTTTTCATCAATGATCTCTCCGACTCTCTGGAAAATCCTCTTTATCTCTTTACTGAAGACTCCACCCTCTGCCGTACCATCTGTAATCCCTCAGACCGGCAAGCAGCAGCTTCTTCGCTCACTGCAGATCTGGGTAAAATCACAAACTGGTCCAACACGTGGAACATGTCTTTCAAACCGGACAAATTTCACACTCTCACTTTGTCTCTCCGAAAGGACCATTTAGAAACCCCCCCCCCCCCAATCCACTTTCTCAACAATCCTCTGGAAGAAGTCCTTTCATTCAAGCTTCTGGGTCTCACTATCTGCCATGATAATTCCTGGGAAAGCCACATTTCCAACCTGGCCTCCAAAGCCAGTCGCCAACTGGGAATCCTCCGTCGTGCAAAGTCCTTCCTTGGCCCACCTCAGCTCCTGACCACATACAAAGCTTTCATCCACAGCCTGATGGAGTACTGCTCTCCCCTCTGGGCTGGTGCTCCTGCTTCTCACCTTTCTCGGCTTCACGCTGTGAAAACCAAAACATTTCAGATCATTGGTATCTCCCATGATGAGGGTGAGTCTTTAGGCCCCTCACTCTCTCACCGCAGACAGGTCGGTGGTCTTTGTGTTCTCCCGTCTCCTCTCCGGTCTCGCCCCCCCCCCTGCTCTCTCTGCGATTTGTCCTCACCATATTTCCACAGGGTGCTCAAGGTCCGCCAACAACCCCCTTTTGATAAAACTACCAAAATCACGAATCACCGCTCACCTTCACTCTTTCATTCCTCTTTTTCCACACCTTTGGAATAAACTCCCACACTCTGTTCAATCCCATTCTTCCCTCCAGGCCTTCAAAACGGCTGTTCACCACCACCTCTTATTGCCCCCCATCCAAAACCATGATCTTTATTACCCCTGCTAATCCACCCCAAACCCCCCTCCTTCAAATTCCCTACTTTCCTTCCTGAAAGTCCCTGTAATGTCCATCTTGTATAACCGTGTTCCCCGCCCCATCCCTCTCCCTTCCACAGATCTCCTATTGACTTTGTTCCTCACTGTTTTGTCCTTCCCACACCCCTCTTGTCTCATGCCCCCTTTGCTGTGCATTGTGTGATAGCTTTAATATGAGCCTCGACAAGGCATACAATTTTTTTTTAAAAGAAAAGATTGGTGGGCTCGTTTGAAGTGAAAGTGGTGGGCATATCTCAAGTGAAAGTGGTGGGTGTGTTGGAATGAAGAGTGGTGGGCATATTTAAAGGAAGAGTGGTGGGCACGTTTGAAGGAAGAGTGGTGGGCACGTTTGAAGGAAGAGTGGTGGGCTCGTTTGAAGGAAGAGTGGTGGGCTCGTTTGAAGGAAGAGTGGTGGGCACGTTTAAAAGAAGAGTGGTGGGCACGTTTGAAGGAAGAGTGGTGGGCTCGTTTGAAGGAAGAGTGGTGGGCTCGTTTGAAGGAAGAGTGGTGGGCATATTTAAAGGAAGAGTGGTGGGCACGTTTGAAAGAAAAGTGGTGGGGACGTTTGAAGGAAAAGTGGTGGGCACGTTTGAAGGAAGAGTGGTGGGCATGTTTGAAAGAAAAGTGGTGTTCACGTTTGAAGGAAGAGTGGTGGTCACGTTTGAAAGAAAAGTGGTGTTCACGTTTGAAGGAAGAGTGGTGGGCATAGTCACCAAAACACATTTCATTGTGTTGCTTTTGTCCCCAATTTTAGTTAAGGAAATGTTTTCTTCATGGATGCCCAAAACTACTATATCTCCGCTTTCAAAAATATGTAGGTTACATCGGATCATTTTTTTGTGTCATGTGTACTAGAATGCTGATTTCAAATGAGATCACACAATTCATCATGATCTGTGAATAATTTTTTTTTAAGGAAAGCTTCTAGGAAATGATTAAGGAATTCTAGGAAATGTCATTTAGGAAAGCTTCTATGTTGGAAAGTGCCAATTACATTGAAAATATCTCAATTATTTAATGTAAAAAGCAATACGGGACTTTCAAAATGATGTCATCCACCCCAGGATGCTCGGCGTGCATGCGGATAATCTCTCACGAGCAATGTTGATCGGGTCATGTTCACATAAATTGTACGTGCGAGATAAGGTATATTTACCCAAAATGCCTCGCAAAGCTTCGAGAGAAAGGCCTAAAATACTTGGAAAGACACCTGAGAGAAAGGGTCATGCCTCTGCAGAACGAAAGAGTTGGAGAACCTTCTCATTTTGCCCAAAAACGCTGAGATCTTCCAGAAGCTCGAACTGCAATATCCCGACGACGTGTGGCAGTGCAAGGCCTGAATTGTGGACGTGCAGGTTACACCAAAACCCCCCCCCGAGGAATCGCTACCAGTGAATGGCCTTTGAACCTTGCGTGAGTGCCTCGTATGAACATGGTAGGCTTGGTGATATATTTCATGGATGTCTGCAATTATTGGAAAGATGATGCTGTGCATCATTACCAACAAATTAATGGCGATACCAACCCTTCAAGAAAGGACATCTTCGCAATGTGAAAAAACACAAAGATTGTGCCAACAATTATTCACGTGGGAGCGAGACGTATCAGGCAGACTTCCCCGAGGGAGATACCGTATCTGGTTGGGGTGTTTCTTAATAGCGATGTGAAGGGCACATCTGGGGCTTGTGAATGCACGGGGTAAGTTTAAAATCAACTTTTAAAATAATATTTACCACTAATCATGTTTGGGCATGGGGGGAGGGGGGGCGTTGGTTGATTCTGGGACAACATGGCAAATTATACTAGATTTTTGCATATGTTGCAGAAAGGAGATGTGTGTGTGTGTGTGTGTGTGTGTGTGTGTGTGTGTGTGTTAATGTTAGTCACGTGTGTGTGTGTGTGTGTATACAACATATATATATATATATATATATATATATATATATATATGTATATATATATATATATATATATATATATATATATATATATGTGAAGTATGTTCAAAAAGTATCCAACCTTAATTTTTCGTGCGTAAACAAATGAATCGAGGGAGGCGTGGTTTGGTGCACGCATGTAGGTGATCCTAATCCGTATGCGTGAATATTTTTCCGCCTGCAGAAGCTGTCAGTCGCCCGACAGACCGCCGATGAGTGAGGAAGTGTAAGTGAGCGCCGTCGAATTTCCGTTTTTGACAAAATGACGGATCACTGTGGTCTCATCGCCAGTGATCACTGTGTTGAAGAAGTTGGGATCGCTGTTCACAGTCTCCAGCATGTCCTGTGCGATCTCCAAACCGAGTTGCTTCTGCTCGATCGTTTGCAGCTTTCGCACGAGCTTCGCTGAGATTCTCCTGAAGCCCAAATCCTCAGTCACAATGGAATGAACGGACCCAATGCTGACGCCCGCCTTGTCTGCAAGTTCTCTGACCAAGTGAGGACCCTGCTGATCCAGGATAGTCGAATCACGATCAATGACGATCTCATTTCGGGATGTTGAGGGCCTACCAGAACGTGCTTCACTTTCCACTGATGCGCGACCATCTTTGAAGCGGTTGTACCACTCTTTTATCTGTGTGGTGCCCATTGCTTCGTTCCCGAAGGCCTGTTGAATCTTGCGGATCGTTTCCACTTGGGAATCGCCAAGATTTACACAAAATTTGATGCAGTAGCGCTGTTCAAGTTTCCGTCATTTTGTCAAAAACGAAAATCCGACGGCGCTCACTTACACTTCCT
This sequence comes from Eptatretus burgeri, assembly GCF_056783735.1. Taxonomy (NCBI): domain Eukaryota; kingdom Metazoa; phylum Chordata; class Myxini; order Myxiniformes; family Myxinidae; genus Eptatretus; species Eptatretus burgeri. The sequence goes on from NC_140967.1 coordinate 39,334,308, forward strand.
CACTCATCGGCGGTCTGTCGACGACTGACAGCTTCTGCATGCGGGAAAATATTCACGCATACGAATTGGGATCGCCTACATACGTGCACCAAACCACACCTCCCTCGCTTCATTTGTTTACGCACGAAAAATTAAGGTTGGATACTTTTTGAACACACCTCGTATATATCCACTTTGGCCACTCACTTGTATTAACAGGAAATGATAGGAATTTGACGCCTCTCATTCACAAATATTTCTGGTATGTTCTATATTTTCATGAGTCCAATTTGCATCCAAGAACACAACAATTGTGGTTAATCATTCTGAAATTGCCACTAAATTGCCACACTTTCATCTAAATGCTCAACATTATGTTTAAAAGACTATTTGACCAACAGATTTCACGATAGCAACAGAAGCTTAAAACTGCCCATGCGAGCAGAACTGAGCTGCTGATAACGCACACAAATCACATGCACGAAGCGCCTCGTTAGCCTTCATATGTCATTTCAAAAGTCTGGTATTACAGGTCAATAATATAAAAGCCCTTTTTCCTGGAATGGCATTTATTTCCACTTTACCCGTTGTGAGCAGTTTTACGGCTTCTCCCTTCTCAGTGGACGCATTTGCCCCATTCTCCTCAAGCAGGTGATTGCCCAAGTCCCCCTTGAGCATAATGAGGGGCTCCAGTTTCTGCAGCAGGCTTTTGGCAATGTCTCCTCGCTTTGGCCAGCTTGAATCAATGGAGCCCGGCAGGTTTATGTCCATGATAAAGATGCTGGCTAAAACACTGGACAGCGAGCCAAGGGTGGCCTGTTAGGAGCACTAGTATAAACAGCAAAAAATATTACCAGCGATCTCAGAAATACTTCATGAATATCAATTAATATTAAAATGATGTACACACAGGACACTCAATACAGTATTACACCAAAGTTTAAGGCCACCTTGAAAATAAACATTTTTATTGTCACATTGGCATATTTTGATAAATAAAAGGTGTTATCACCTCCGCCACTGGAGGTAGATGGAGGTTAAGGCCCAGCCACACCTTGACGTTTTAGCCAGGAATGGCAACGTATAAAATGCACGTAAAACGTTGGCGTACGCTGAAGTTTTGAGGTTTTTTAAAAAAAGTTTTGGTCGTATTCATAACGTGTTGGCCGTATGCATAACGTATTAGTAACGGGCACAGAACGTTTCGTTGTGTTAAAGATAAATTATACCAACGAATGCTTAGCCTGTTGTCGGCGTTCACAACCTATGCCCAACGATAGTTTAACTTAGTCATAGAGCGCTGCACGTATCGCTGACGAACTCGTGGCGTTCTCTGTTAAAAACCTGCCACACGCAGATTTAAATCATAACCACCTGAAAATTGGAAGTGTCAACATCGCAGTCACACCTTGACGATTTAGCCAGTGTATGCCAACCGATGAAAAATGTGTCTAAAACGCTGGGACACGTCGAATACAGTATGGGTAAGTTGTGTATACGTGAGGAGCACGATGAAAAACAATGAAGTACGCTGGCATATTACGTGGTACGTCTAGTACGTCGTGAAATTTCTAGTATGCTGAAAATTTTACGACGTACTCGACGTACGGCTCACAAGTTCCGCATATGCTGGCATAAGTTCTTGACACACTCCGCAATCGTTTACACACGTCGGCCACACGTTACTTGTAAGTTACTCATAAGTCGAAACACGCCGAGGTAATGTTTAGCATACCCGAAACTTAATTTTTTCACCTACGAGTAATGCGCTTTGAACCTATTAGTAGCGTGCTTTGAACCTATGTGTAACGTATCTCAAACGCACATTGGCGTCTGTAGACAAATTTGATTGACATCTTCCGGACGACCACAGAACTTACTGAACGTGTTTCTAACTTACATCTACCGTATAATGGCGTATCTCAAAAAGTTATGCATGGATTCGGACAAAACTTGGTGGATGAGTTGGTTTGGTGACAAGAACATGTGGATTAGATTTTGGTTCAGGTCCCGATGTAGATCCAGCCAATCAGTAGGATACAATATGTAAACTGTACAGCCTGGTGATGGTATGCGCTATACTAACTACCGTTGTCGTAATGGTCACGGCTAATTTGAGAAACAAAGATGAATCGTATTTTACTAAATTAAAACAAGAAATTTCAATATTTGGTGTGACGACCTTTTTTCACACAAAACAGCAGATATCCGTTTTGGAATGCTTTCCTGCAATCTTTGGAGAAATTCCATTGGGAGGTTGTTTCATGCATTCTGAAATCTTTCCTACAATTCCTCTTTTGATTTGGGTTGTTTTAAGTTTTCCTTCCTGTCCAAATAATCTAAGACATCTTCTACGATGTTCAGGTCAGGACTTTGAGGGGGGATTCTAATAGTTGTCGAGTTCCTGACTGCTTTTCCTTGTAAATATGTTTCTATAACAATTTCAGTGTGTTTGGGGTAATTGACAGAAAACAAAGTTGTCGCCAATTAGCCTTCTTCCTGATGGGACAGCACGGTGGATTAGGATCTGCTTGTACTTGTCAGCATTCATTGTTCCTTCAATTCTCAACAAATTACCAACACCAGAAATGCATCCTAAAACCCGAACAATGCCTCCACCATGCTTCACAGCTGGCTGTAGACATTGCCTTATAATTCTCACCAAGCTTCCTTCTGCCTTCTCTTTGTTCCAAAAATATCAAATTTTGACTCATCACTTCAAAGTACCTTTCGCCATTGCTTAGCATCATTACTCTGACGTTCCTGGACATATTTCAGTTTCTTGGCTTTGTTACCTTCATGCAGAAAGGGCTTTTTCGCAGCAATTCACTCATGGAGACCACTTTTGATAAAAGACATTATGACAGCAGATGAATCCACTTCAATCCCTGATGTCTTTGCCAGTTCTTGGGAAAGTTCAGCAGTTGATTTTTTTTTCTATTTCTTAAGATACTTATCTTTAAGTGTTGCTCATCGGTTTTGCTGAGTTTACTTGGCCTTCGAATCCATTTTCTATCTTTAACTTCTCTGGTCTCATCAGTCAGTATGCTTCTGTATTATTGCTTGAATGACACATCTGGAAACACCTATTTTACGGGATAGTCCTCTCTCGGAATTGCCTTTATTGGTGTAAATCTGTTATTTTGAGTTTCGTCGAGTTTGATATCCTCAGCATGGTGTTGGTTAATATTACCTGCAGAAGAGATATGACAAATTAGTGCAAATTTTTTTTGGTGGTCTATGACTTTTCCACAGTATTGTATGTATGAAACATATATATATATATATATATATATATATATATATATATATATATATATATATATATATATATATATATACATATATACATATATATATATATATATATATATACATATATACATATATATACATATACATACATATATATATATATATATACATACATATATATATATACATACATATATATATACATACACATACATATATATATATATACATACATATATATATATATACATACACATACATATATATATATATATACATACATATATATATACATACACATATATATATATATATATATATATATATATATATATATATATATATATATACATACATATATATATATATATATATATATATATATATATATACATACATATATATATATATATATATATATATATATATATATATATATATATATATATATATATATATAATTTTACTCCTCCCATGCTCTTCTAGCCGAAGAGGCTGCATAAATCAACCATGAAAGGCGACCCAAGATAAGCACTTTACAATTTCAAACTCTTCCCAAAGTTCCTCCACAGCTATATATATATTCGCAAATGGTACATACTTGAGAATCCCAATGCTGCACACCCCCTCTGCTGCCGAACTAGTTTCATCACTTGTTAGTGAATCATCAGCGACAGTGCAGACAGAAATGCACACCAATGAGGCTCTCTTGCATGTACCAAGTGTAAACGTCAAAAGCAGTCAACATATAAATGAAAAATGAAGACCCACCCACATCTCTCACATGTGAATGGAGGGAATAACCAATCAGTTCTCACTTAATCAATTAAACCCAGGTGGCTGGCATTACATAAATAAATTGACATAAATAAACTATGCTCTTCAAGCTGAGGAAGCTGCATAAAGCAACCATGAAAGGATACCCAAGGTAGGCCCTTTGATGTTTCAAAGCCCTTTTCTGAGTTCCTCCACAGCTATAAAGACGTTCAGAAATAGCTCATACATTTGCTGCAAAAAGATACTGAAATGAAACATTTATCTTCCCCTTGTGCAAGATTGAGAGGAAAAACATCAATTTGTGAATGTTTTACGAGTTGAAAGGTCACACCTGGCGATGCGTTCACGAACATTCTTGAATGCTTGCGTGAGCTTTGGCTCAAGGAAGAACAGCAGACGATGAGCAAGCTCTGGGATGCGCCATTCCTGCTGGGAAAGGCCACGCTGCAGCACATAAAGGCAACTGGGGAGGTCCAAAGTGAGAAAAGGTTCTGTCAAACATAAAGTCGAATCAATACATTCGATTTTGGGTGACCAGATGAGGTGTGCATCATCGATGGTAAGAATGGCAAAAATATTGATGTTAGTCATCACGTCTCTATCACGATCAAGAAACTCTTCACCTGGCTCCACTGAAAGAACCACCTTCTTCACCGAGAGGTGCTTCCATCATCATCTCAAAAAGCCAATGCAGCTTCCGAGGATCCTGATTTTCCTGCAGATGCATCCCAATATGAGCATGGAATATGTGGCAGCATTGACATTTCATGAGTTAATGATCCCCATGATGCATAAAAACATAAATAACATAACAGGTAGGAACATAATGGCATCTACAGTGCCTTCAATGTGAATTTGAGCCTTTGCTCATCTGCATCCAGCCTGGTGTTGGCTAAATGGTTAAGATGGCTGGCTTAAGTTCTTAGGGTTTTGAGCTTGAGCCTCTGTCATGCCGTTGGAATTACATAGGGTTGGTTGACTCATCCTGTCATCCTTCTGAGGTCGGCAAAACAAGTACCAGCTTACTGGGATAATAAGCCATTTGAGTATCCTGCGTCGGAGTGGTGACCATCTCGGATTGTGCTCCTCAGCCAAATTAAATTTTCTCGGCAGCCCTATGTGCCTCACGGTGTGAAAGGAATGGTTATTGGTTATTCACCACAGGAGAATAAATTTGATAAGGATCAACACCTGATGAGGATTAACCTCAAATTAACCAACATCTTGAAAATATTCAGCACTGCACTCTTGCTTGCCAATTTAGGAAAGCCATAGACATATTCCTTTTAGACATGTGGCTCCACACAGTTGAGGGGTTCCTTCACCAAGGGGTAAGAAACGAGCCATCTACATACAGTTTAAAAAAAATCATATCTGGATGTTGCTCTCCATGCCTATCTCCTGTTCCTTGAGAGACACTTGAGGGGTGGTGGAGTGAAGTTTATCTGAGCTATGACTACCATCCATGGGCTTCTGCTGGCATTCATCAACATTGCAAAAAGCGATAAAAATAAAATGATCGGCGATATACTTTTTAAATTTATTTGCGAATGTTTTTTGTGAAAGGGTAAAATTGCTATTCTGTCGTTGTATTGTTGTGGGCCGGGTATCGGCTGCGAGTATGACCGCTAGTTGGAGCAAAAGAATCGACTCCACCGAACACCTGGAATTCAGATCGTTACCGTCGGATAACTCCGAAGGTACGAGTCCTTTACAGGACCGTGAATCGTCAATAATTCAGCCACGTGCGACAGGGTTATTTGCCAATCTTAAAAATACCTAGAGACCCACGTGGCGAGCTACCAAGGAATCCACACCCCCGACGGAGCTCGAGCGGAACGAGCTGTGAGCGTGCTCGAACCGTGCGTAACCCGAGCAGATGGTTACCGAGATCCGTCAATCCAAATGTACAACTACGGCGGCAACGGCATTTTTAATCACCCAACTCGCACCATGCTAAACCAATGAAGGAAAGGACAAAGACGAGCTGACACATTCAACAATAGGGGTATTTATTTACAATAGGTGGGAAAGGAACACATAAAGGGCAGAGTTAAACCGACTATAAAGGATGCAAATAATGAACAGCAAAAGCACTTAACCAGTTGCTACTTAAAGACGGGCCCACAGGACACACACATGCACACACAAAATAAATGGACCTCAATAGTCTTTATTCGGCTCTCCAGCCACGGAGGATAGTTCGGCTGGGAGTCAGGACGGCTGGCTACCAGGCTGCGAGCGCGCGGCTGGACGTCCACCCCCTCCAGGAGCTCCGGTCACCAGAAGACGGACCAGGGCAGCCAGACGCAGACCAGCGCCAGCGACGGGATGAGGCCAGACCAGCATCGAGCAGACCAGACCAGCGGCGAGAGATGCGATCCGAGAACCAGACCAGCGCCAACGAGATGAGCTCAGAGGCAGCGACAGGAGACCAGCAGCTGCGGACACCACGCCGCCCCGTCTATCTCTATTCTCGCTCGTCCAGACCACCACACTTTCTTCTCAGGCAGGAGGGGCCTCTTCTCTCTGGCCACTCGCCTCCTCATTGTTCGGACTCATCGCGCGATTCCCTGGCCGTCCTCCATTGGACAGGCCCACGGTAGGCGGGGCAACTCACACTCTTCTGGGCGGAGTCCAGAGCGGAGGCGTTAGTGGCTCCACCCACTTCCTCACCTCTGGCCAAGTGCGTAATGGCGTCGGGTCGAGGAAGCGAAGCGTAGGCGTGTTGTTGTTATCGTTGATGTAAAAATAAAGGAAAACCCTGACTAAAAATGTAATTCACAGCGCACACATGTAATTCCCATTAGACACAGGTAGGGGGCCCTAACTATAAACACACACTTATCGAAATAACGAAGCTAAAGGCGCTGTCACACCTTGACGTTTTAGCCATAAAGATTAGCGGACCCGAAACTTATTTATAACCTATGAGTAACGTGTTGTAGGCACGTTACACGATGTTGCACACACGTCGAGGCACATTATGCGATCGTTGACACACGTCGAGGCACGTTACTTGTAAGTTACTCATAAGTCGAAACACGTCGAGGTAATGCTTAGCGTACCCAAAACTTATTTCTAACCTGAGTAATGTGCTTTGAACCTATGTGTAACGTACCTCCAACGCATATTGATGTATGTGGACGTATTTGATTGACGTCTTCCGGACGACCACAGAACTTACTGAACGTGTTTCTAATTTACAGCTACCGTATAATGGCGTATTGGCAGAGTTTAAAAAAAAACAAAAAAACAACAGCTTCAGTTATTTCGTCACGTGCCGTTACGTCACGTCCGATTGCCTCTTCAGTTTGCTCATGTCTTATTCTTAGTTCCTCCTCTGTGAATATTTTCTGTTTGAGGATATTGTCACGTCGACGTCGAAACTTAAAAGCAAATGTCCGAATATATTTTAAAATTCGTGATAGACAAAAAAAAATAAAAACACAACAACAACAACAACAACAACAACTTCAGATATTTCATCACGTGCCTTCATGGAGCCAAGGAGAAAAAAAGAAAATGTGCCTGACAGAGAAAATAAGTTTCGGGTATGCTAAACATTACCTCGACGTGTTTCGACTTATGAATAACTTACAAGGAACTTGTGTCGACGTGTGTCAACGATCGCATATCGTGCCTACATCTTATTCCAAGCGTAACGGAACGTGTGAGCCATACAGCGAGTACATCGTAAAATTTTCAGCATGCTTGAAATTTCACGACGTACGAGACGTACCACGAAATATGACAGCGTTCTCTTAACGTATACACAACTTACCCAAAACCTATTCGATGTGTGCCAGCTTGGTTCAGCAAATTTTTCATAGGTCGGCATACGCTGGCTAAATCATCAAGGTGTGACTGCGTGGTTGACACTTTCAATTTTCAGGCGGTTATGATTTAAATCGGCGTGTGGCAGGTTTTTAACAGGCTACGCCACGAGTTAGTCGGCGATACGTGCAGCGCGCTATGCCTAAGTTAAACTATCGTGGGTCATAGGGTGTGAACGCCGACAACAGGCTATGCATTCGTTGGTATAAGTTATCTATAAGACAACAAAACGTTCTGTGCCCGTTACTAATATGTTATGCATACGACCAACACGTTATGAATACAACCAAAACTTAAAAAAAAAAAAAACATCAAAATTTCAGCGTACGCCAACGTGTTACATACATTTTTATACGTTGCCATTGCTGGCTAAATCGTCAAGGTGTGACAGCGCCTTTAGGGACTGCTGTCTGTGTGCACAAGGCTTCCAGATTCGTACCAGTATTTCTGTCATCACCATTTCGACTTAACATCACAATTTCTATCAATACATCAAATTTCATCAAAATTCAAACACTTTCTCCACTGTTAGAACACTGCGTCACTCAAAATGTCAACAAGGTAAGATGGATGAGGAATGTGCACTGTGATATTACACAATTCCTGTGCTAAAAGAACATACAGGTGCTTTTTTTTAGCCTTATATCACGAGTTAATTTACCTCCCATTTTAATATTTCAAAGAAAAGGGAGCCTTTATCATATCATATTATAAAGGAGTTGGGCAAAACACTTCAATGTCATGTTGATCAGATGCATTCTCATGAATTTGAATCTGATAGAGTAGACCCAGATAGGACAGAGTATATTATTTATCTACAGACAACAACGATGGTTACACCCACAGCAAATGTAAAACCGACAGTACATTGGATGTTCACTCTTCTGTAACACCTGAAAGATGCTCGGGGCAAATATCCAAAACACCTGAGTACTTGGAGAACCATGTTGTCTGACTTAGGGGTGGGAATGGGGGGATGATGGGGGTAAGCAATCTATTAAATAGTTGAGAGGTGGCATGGTCTGTAATGTAGGGGTTCACCGTAACGGGGTGGAGTGGAAGTAAAACATGTGCTGATCGTTTCTTGGAACCAACCGTCGTTCTGGTGCCCTTTTTGTCATCCAGACATAATACTTAGATAATTATGAAAGGGAAATGCTCTTGTGAAGAAAAGTGTACTCATCTATAAATAAAATGATAGTATTTTGTTTGTTGTTTCCCATCTTCATCTCCTCTCAATGCTTCACACATCATTTATAAGCTTTGTAGACATAATCAACAATGTCTTACAATTTTGCTTACAGCATCTAAATTTGCACAACTCTCATACATTTATTCTGTTCTGCCCAGTTTAAAGTAGACTTTTCTAATCACATGCAGGATGACGGCATTCCAGTGGGCAGTGCTAACAGCACCATTCTGCCATTTTTTTTATTGTTGTTCTCTGCCTATCACTGCTGAGGAATAGGCCTGGTGTTGGCTAAATAGTTAAAGCACTTGGCTGAAGATCCCAGGGTCTTGAGTTTAAGACCCTGTCGGGCCGACAAAATATCTCAGCCTGTCATCCTTCCGAGGTTCACAAAATGAGTACCAGTGTACTGGTAACATCAGCAGCAAAGCTGTGCCCCGAGAAAATGATGCAGCCAAGCAGCCACAGGCTGCATACGAAGAAGTAAATACACTGCTAAGGAATGATTTAATGCCACATATACAACATGAAGTTTAAGCCTCTTTGACAGGTCGTTAGGCATGCTTATCATCGTTAGGCATGCATATCATAATTTTAAACATAATTAGGGACAACTGCTGCATGACATTCATGCCAGAAGTTGCTGTGTTGATCAGTCCGTGGAGGGAAAATTAAGTCTCCTTGCATCGATAGAAATCGAAAATAAGTTTCAAGTCCATTTTTTATTTTATACTGATGGGAAGATGAGAGAAAACTGCCCCATCCGGAGGCCTTTGGACAACGTGCACAAAATTTCCATCTGTTTTGCTTTAAAACATCCTCACAGCAAAGCAGTTCTCCCACCTGGGTCAAGTCCTGGTGATTCTGATCCTGAAACATCAGTTATATTACCCCCAGCACCTCCTAAAGAGGTAGACAAAATGGAATCAGAGGTCGTCATTGCCCCTCTTGTTTTATGTTGTCAGCCCCAAGCAGTTATTTAATAATTTTGGTTGTTGGTTCATATTTGTGTTGTTTGATATCAGTTGTTGATGAAATAATTTGAATTGAGAATTGTTAAAACACGTCAGAGATGTTCAAGTATGGGCATTATGGTGTCCCAAAAACAATGAAAGTATTACAATTACAAAGTCTCACAATCTAAAAAGTTCCTCTATACTAAAACATCCTCATATGTAAAATTTAGCTCATTTGGAAAAGATTTAGAGGTCCCCCAAGGTCTTTGATGCTGTGTTCAATTTGCACACAAGATATGGTTGTCACGGCAAACTTGGTTTTATAAAAACCATGTATATTGACATTCAGACATATGGCACTCGGTCTGTTTAATTGTTAGTAGGCCCTAAAATTACATGTTCTACTTTTAATAAGTGAGCTGATTTCAGCAAGAATCATATATTACCTTATATGCCTATTTTGGAATTATATTCTTCTTGACAAATGTTTGGCTTTCATAATGTTGCATTTTTGTTTGGCTCATGTTTTTATTTCTTTTGCAGGATAACAAATAACAATGGCAAAAGCCAAGCCATGAGCTTCTGACTGCATATAAGTTCATCATCCAAATGTGAAACGACATCAGGTGCTCGACTGGCAGCTGGTCGGGATGTGATGAGGAATTGTGTTTTATCACTGACTGCAAAAAGTCACAATTACTGAAAGTGAAAATAGTGTTTGTGATCATCTTGTGCCATTTCGGATCAAATCTAGACGACCGATAAGACAAAAGCACCACATTGTCAAGAAGGTTAAAGATCTCTGTGACCAACATGTCCATCTGATGAGACATTATAAAATAAGTAATCAGAAAGACAAGTTAGACCAATAAAGCAAAATATACTGAAATGCTTGATAAGCTGTTCGATATCAGTCATGCCAATTCATTTCAAATGATAAAGAATGAAGAAGATAGACAGTTTATGTTACGGCAACAGGAGTCAAACACTGGTTCAATTGTAGGTGTTGATAAAAAAAACTAGAGCTCAAGGAGAATCGGTCTGCTGAACGACATGAATGTGAAGAATGATTTCAAAAAATGAATGGCACTCTCAGATAATGATATAGCAGAACAACAATCATTGGAAACTGCTGAATATGAAAGTAACAAGTCAAGTGATGCCAATTCTTGTAAAGATTCTGAAGAAGAATTTGGTGTCACACCATCACGGCATAAAAGCCCTCGGTGAAAGCATATCATGTCACCAAAAGTTTCAGCTGGTCTGGACCGTGCAAATGGCAGCATTCGAAAATCAATAATGATAATGGGTTCTGTACTCAATGAAGCAGGTTGCTCAATATCATCCAGTTCTTTTGAAAAGTACATCATCTCCAGTTCTTTTGAAAAATACATCATCTCCAGTTCTTTAGAAAAATAAATCATCTCCAGATCTTTAGAAAAGTACATCATTTCCAGATCTTTTGAAAAGTACATCATCTCCAGATCTTTTGAAAAGTACATCATCTCCAGATCTTTTGAAAAGTACATCATCTCCAGATCTTTTCGAGCTGCAATTATGATGGTCTTGCCAACATGTAGATTCTCAAACTAGTAGATTGCATCATAGCTTTCGAACACATAAATTTATGTGTGTTCGATTGTTTCTTTTGATTAATACGTGTACCGACATAATAAATATAAATATATGTATACAATTATCATTTCTTTTGAAATGACTCCAATATATTTCAATGCCAGTATAGTAGGGTGCTTCATAATAGGGGGTAAAAAAATAAAAGTATGAATATTCATGCTCCCTGGGTGTACCTTTGTTCCATTTGACAGTAGAAACATACACACCAAATATGAAGCAGATTGGAGGATGTTTAGGGGTTCCACAAGTTGGCACAATATTGTTGAAATTTGCCAAACTGTAACTGACAACTTCCCGTTGAATATGCACAACGCAGTACACTTTGTGGTGTCTGAGGCGCAGCAGAACATGGAGGGCGAGAGCATATCAGTAACTCCGCTTTATTGCCCGACCGGATGGTCATCACCGCCACCCCTAGCGGGCGAGTCATGATACACGAAAACCCAATCACGTGATACAGCACACTCCTCCCCTCGTAAAATGACAATTCAAATGATGAAATGACAATTATAACATGACCAAACGAAACCAATCAACAGTCAAAATCCTCCAAGTACCGCGGCCTTCTCCTGACCCACCTCGGACGGGCAGCGACGCCAGACGGCCCAGGCTCAGACGCCTCCTGGCTATGTCGAGGTGACACCCTCGTCGGACTTGCCCCATCCGCAACAACAACCACCCCCGGCCGACAAGCTTGCTCGTCGTCCTCGAGCAGGACTGAATCAGGTGAACACCCCGCGGGCGTCAACACAACGTCTGGCCACGGCGACATCACAGGTGGGGGTCCCACATCGCTCGGCACGGGGGGGAGGGGAGGGTGACTCTGAACAGCGATCATGCATTTGGTCCACGTGCCGCTTCCACACCTCCCCACCATCAGTCCGCACCATGCAATTCGCCGGCCCCAGCACCACAGAGACCACAACCGGCACCCATTTGAAACCGTGGAAATAATCGCGCACAATTACCCGCTGTCCCACATCAAAACCGCGCAGCAGCGTCAGGCGCGACACCGCCCCACTCACCGACCCTCCAGGTCGCAGCAAATCCAGTCTGGACCGCAATGCCCGTCCATAGAGACGAATGGCAGGAGAATCGCCCGTGACAGGATGAATCGCGTTCCTGTATTGGAGCAAAAAGACATCGACCACCGTCTGCACAGGTGCACCACCCCCCCTGCGCAAAGCCCGTTTCAACATCTTAACAAACGACTCTGCCTGCCCATTCCTCGCAGGATGATACGGTGCGGACCTTAGATGTCGAACACCATTCTGACGCATAAACTCATCAAATACACCTGCGATGAACTGCGGACCGTTATCAGAGACCAGAACCTCGGTAATCCTTTATTAGCAAAGATCGCCCGCAGTTTCTCTACTGTAATGTTTGCTGATGTATGCTGCATTACTACAACCTCCGGCCATTTAGAGAATGCATCGATCACAATCAAAAACATTTTGCCATTAACCGGCCCCCACAAAATCCACATGGACCCTCTGCCAGGCCCTGGCTGGGGTCAGCCATAGTCCCGAGGCTCGATGCAGGTTATCAGCATCTGTTTGGCACGTGGTGCAACACTAAACCAACTGCTCAATGTCTTTGTTCAACCCCGGCCACCACAACAGGCTACGAGCAAGACTCTTGGTCTTCACGATGCCAAGGTGACTGACATGCAGTTCTTCCAAACACCGCTGCCTGAACTTCGGTGGAATCACCGCTCTCATCCCCCACATAACGCACCGTTGGACCAACGACAGCTCCGATGCGCGCAACGCGAAAGGCTGAAATGCCGGTGTTGAATGTAGCTCGCTCCAATTCCCTGTAGAAATCGCCTGGACGACACGGGCGAGCACTGGATCATGAGCCGATTCCACCGCGACCTGTTTGGCCGTGATCGGCCCGCTTTGGATCTGGCCCAGCGCGAACACATCAACCCGGTCGGCCGACTGAGACGCAGCTGGACCCTCCGCGCGAGGCAAGCGTGAGAGCCCGTCGCAGTTAGCATGCTTTTCGGTGCTCCGGAACTGAATATTGTAATTGTAAGCAGCAAGAAAGACACCATCGCTGTATCCGCGCGGCCGCTACCACCGGAACCCCGCGTTCGGGTTTCAGGATGAATTGAAGTGGTTTGTGATCCGTCTGCAAAGTGAAATGCCGCCCCAGCAGGTATTGATGAAACCTCCGCACACCCCAGACGAGGCTGAGAGCCTCGTGCTCGATCTGGGCATATTCCCGCTCTGCTGCGGACAGGGTCCGAGGTGCAAAACAAACAGGCTGCTTGGAACCATCGTCCATCCTGTGGGAGAGCACTGCCCCGATGCTATATGCAGAGCTGTCGCATGCCAATAGGAGCGGACGCGCAGGCTCGTAGTGCACGAGGACCGTATCCTCTGTGAGCAGCCGCTTGACGGGGTCGAACGCCGCCTGGTGTGCAGGCCCCCAGGCCCAGCGCTCATCCTTCCTGAGCAACCGCGTTAACGGCGCAAGCTGTGAGCTGAGCTTGCGCTGTGAGCGCACGAACCTTTGGTAATACTGGGCCATACCAATGAACGAGCGCAGCTGCGTCTTGTCGCGAGGCGGTGGCATCTGCTGAATCGCCTCCACCTTCCGAGGGCCTTTCAACAGCCCCTCCGGCGTGATGATGTGCCCGAGGTATTCCAAGCGCTGCTTGAAGAACGCGCACTTGTCTCTGTTCAAGCGCAGGCTGCACACTTCTAGCTTCGTCAGCACTTGGGCAATGTTCGCAAGATGCTCGTCTGCTGTTTTCCCCGCAATGAGCAAATCGTCCAGGTAGGTTTGAGCAGGCAGGCCAATGCAAACCTGATCCATGGCTTTCTGCCACAAGGCGGGGGCCGGAAGCAATCCCAAAACAGAGTTGGGTATATCGATAGAGCCCTTGACACGTGTTGATTGTCAAAAGGTCGCTACTCCCGGGATCCACCGGCAGGTGAAAATATGAATCACGCAGATCAAGCTTCGTGAAGTATCGACTCCCGCCAATCGTGCATATATGTCATCGATTGACGGCAGTGGATATTGTTCCACGGTGAGCCCCGGGTTAACCGTGGACTTGAAGTCCCCGCACAATCGGATGTCTCCATTCCGTTTCAGCACCGTGACGACCGGGGTGGCCCAATCTGAGTACGACACCCGTTCGATCACTCCACAGGCCTCCAGCCTATCCAGTTCACCCTTGACCTTGTCCCGCAGAGCATACGGCACCGGTCATGGTTTACAAAAACGAGGAACCACCCCCTCCTTCAGGAAGAGCTTTGCCTCCACACCCTTGAGTTTCCCAAGGTCGTCGCAAAACAAACCTTGATGTCTTTGAAGAATCTTCTCCAACTGATCCTCCCATCGGCTCGGCACGGATTGCACAAGGTGAACGGTGGCCCAGTCTAGCCTGATGCGGGTCAGCCAGTCTCGGCCTAGGAGAGACGGACCCCTCCCCTGCACGACGTACAACGGAAGCGCGGCGACCTGGCCTTGGTACCGCACAGACACGTCTGCCATCCGAACTGGTGTTATCTTCTCGCGGGTGTGCGTGAACAGTGTGAGGTCGGACCTGATAAGCTTCAGGTTGTTGAATCTACGCGTGGTCTGTTCGCCGATGATCGACACCGCCGCTCCCGTATCAACCTGAAACGTGATCGCCGTGTTGTTCACTTCGACTTCCACCATCATCGGGCGCGCCGCCGCAGGACCAATTGAAAACAGGCCCATCAACGGCTGCCGGTTCCGCCCCGGTTCGCCGAGGTCACCTCGTACATCGCCGTCCATGACCTTAACGGTGGCCAACGCCCCTCGGCACACACGCTTCAGATGACCCACCTTGTGACAACGTAAACACACGGTGCTTTTAAACGGGCTCACACGGCGCAGGTGTCGACCTCCGCATCCCAAACACTTCCGCGGGGTCACCTCGCCGCTCGTGCGGCCGTGCGGAGACGTCCGGCCCCGACCCGCACCGAAGGTCGTGCGTACGTCCCGGGGCGCTCACGCCACCGCGTGGGCCCCCGGGCCAACCGGCATGCCGCGGCCGGTGACGGCCCGAACATCTCCGAGAGTCTGCTCGACAGCTGTAGCAGTATCGACCTCCGAGGTAAATGTAATGGCTTCACCCTTCAGCCGTAGAACCGCCGAAACCATTTTTGCATCTCGCAAACCAGAAATAAAACGATCTCTGAGCCGAGCTGGACGCTCCTCTGCCGTGAACTTGCAGGCCACGGAAGAATGCTTCACTCGCGCCACGAAATCAGCGACGCGCTCCTTTGTACGTTTCGCGAGGCGATCGAACTGGTATCGAGCCAGCTGTAATGACTTCTCCGGCACCATGTGTGCTTTCATCTTCTGCACAATGTCCCGAAACGACAGCCCGTCATCACTGGGCTTGTCCGGCGCCACCAAATCACTCAGCAATCGATAATGTTCCGCCGATAGCGAGGCGAGCAAGATCGACTTCTGTTTGCTCTCGTCGACCACATCATTCGCATGGAAATAGCACCCCAACTGTTCTGAAAACAATTCGAAGTCATCTCCGACGAAAACGGGCACATGTCCATGCGCAGTGACTCGTCGATCAACCATCCTCGTCGCCAATTGTGGTGTCCGAGGTGCAGCAGAACATAGAGGGTGAGAGCGTAGCAGTAACTCCACTTTATTGCCCGACCGTATGTACATCAACGCCACCCCTAGCGGGCGAGTCATGATACACGAAAACCCAATCACTTGATACAGCACACACTTCACAATTAATATGGTTGTTTGATATTTTCAAAAACCACAGCAGTCATATAGGATGAAGGAATAGTTTGTCCAAGGAGACAAAGATGAGCTTTTTGACATTGCAGTGCAAAATGCCCTCTCCATAATCGACATAATTGTGCCAACTTGAGGAACCCCTAAATATCATGGAATTTTGTTCATTTTTGACCTCGAAGTTCTTATGGGGTATTGGAACAAAGGCAAAATCAGGGAGCAGCAAAAATCAAACTTTCATTTTTTTGGAACACCCTACTGTATAGTGTATATTGCATGATGTTTATAAAACCAAGTTTGCCACGCAAATTGGATCTTATGCGCAAATTGTGAACATCTTCAAAGGCCTTGAGGGAACTCTAAATATTTTTATAATGGGCTAATTTTTGGCATGCAAGGATATTTTAGTATAAAGAAACTTTTTACATGTTGGCACTTTGTGATGTTAAAACATTCATTTTGGGGGGGGGGGGGACACCCAAATTGGCACGCCCTAGCCACTTCCAAGTTATTTTCCAGTTTGTAATATATATATATATATATATATATATATATATATATATATATATATATTGTTGCGGATTCGCGCCCGCCGGCGTGCTGACGGCCACGTAACTCGAATCGTGGCACGTCGCCCACCGGACGGACAATCCAGTCGTGACCCTCTCGGACTAACGCCGGGAACCAGTCACGGGTGGACCTTTCGGTCTCACCGCGATCGAGCCAATCAGCACCCGCGTGGGATAGGGTTGCTCGCCAAATTCGACCTACCTAAGTACCCACACGGAGGGTAGACCGGGCGGTCGCACCTCGCCGCAGGTCGACTTCGGACACGGGCCACTTAAGCGACCCGTTCCGTACTATCGGGATAACCGAGCGGTGTTATTCGTCGACCTCGACGGTTCGATTAATTATCGGGCGTATTCAGCCCACTACCAACCCTTTACGTGAAGCAAGATGAGGATTCAATGAAAGAAATGACGAAGCGAAGCGGGAAACAGTTCAACACAAAGCACATTTATTCGCGATGAACGGAAAGCGCACATATACAATTCCACCAAAAGCACACAGAAAAGAAAAACACAATGCAATTTACACAAAAAGCAAATGCGACAATGCAGATCTACTACCGATTACGCGAGCACACGGCAACACTTATACAATTTTACTTCACAGACGGCGCCGACAACACATACCTAAAACCAAGGAAAAGAATACCCTCAAAGATGAGGCGGGCCTGAGGCCGAGACCGGGTCGGGCCTACCCGTCTGGTGATGAGACGCGGAGCGGCGATGGTGCCTCAACTCCGCGGGCCTCGCGGGCAGTGTCTGGTAGGGGGTGGGAAAGGGGCCCCCTTGGTCGCACTATCTCAGCGCGGGGGAAACAGGAGGGGGTTGCTGATGCTCGGGGTATAGAGGATTCCTACTCTGCCTCGAGTCCCGCGACGAGCGTCTCCACCTCGGCCAGGTCGCGCTGTCGGCCTCCCTGGGGTGCAGCTCCCTGCACGACGCGAGCACCCCCTCGTCTGCCCTCGCCGCCTCTCCACAGCTCCGTCCCCTCCGCTCCGACTCCAACGCACACGACGGCGACCAGCTCCTTTTTGCTCCTTCTTCCCAACTCCACCGCCCGCGAAGTCTTAACTCTCTGTTCACTTGACTGACGAACACGGTCGCTTATATCAGCCCCGTGGCTTCGCTCTCTCATCTTTGACCCCCTCCCTTCGACCTTTCACCTCGCTCCCCATTGGCCCGAGAAAAAGTGGGCGTGAATGCTTTTTGATCCATAAATTTGCATATATCGATCGCCCTCCAACGCCCTGGGGGCGGGGCCAAATCGCCCCTCGCTCACCGATTGGACGGAACAAAAGTGGGCGTGTGTCGTTTTTGATCCGTTTTTGAAGTGGAAAATCCGTGGTTTTGTACACGCTGTTCGGCGCGCGCCCTGCACGAGTCCAACACCGGTACCCACAAGCGGCGCAAGAACGGTGGCGATGCGACGGTTGCGAGGTGTGACGTGAAGCGGCGCCGCGGTGGGTGGTTGATGTTGTGGTTGGTGATAACAATGGCGGTTGGTCCAAAATAAAGATAGTAAAAGAAAAACGGCTATCCTGAAGAGTCGCAGCACGCATAAATGACATGTATTCCCACTAGACAACGGGTTTGGGCCTAACTACACATGTACTTACCGAGATATCTCACCTAAGGGACCTGAATGGTGGTTTGCGAATTTGGTAACCACAACACTACCCCCTCCCCTTTTTACAGACTCGTCCCGAGTCGTCAAATTTTCGTGTGCCATCATGTGTAGTTTTCCCCTAGTACATTTTACCTACGGATCCCTGAGTGCGACATTCATGGTACTCGTGTCCCCAAAATAAATAACCTGAGGGCTGCGTAACTACCTAAACAAACTCACTCACACGGACGACTTAAATAAAATTGCCGGCGCTAAGACAAACATGCCGGGGGCACACTCATATTTACAGTACATCTTACCTTAACTTACAAATTTTACACTAAACCATGGCCCAGGATCATTGAACTCTGCAAAAAGAAAGCAGTTAGCAGGGAGCCAGGCTGCTCGCATGCAGTCTCTGGCTCAAAACAATGCAGGTGACAGGGAACGTGGCTGGCTGCTCACTCGCAGTCCAAGGCCTTCCTTTTTGAACTGAACGCAGTGAACCACAACGGTGCATGGGCTGCACAAACGCAGTCTCCGTGCCAGCTCAAGTGGCACACGCAATGAACACAACGAATGGATGGATGAATGGATGGACGCAAACACGGTGCACGGGCCGCCACTGCAGGCCCGTGTTGTAGCTGCCAACGGGGCAGTTCTCGCAGCTTGCAAACTGTTGCCTTGACCCTGGCGCACATGGCAATGAACAGGGGGGGGGGGGCAAAGCAAAAATTGAACGGGGCTGGTGAACAGGGGCAGTGGGCATGGCATGGCAAAGGCAGCAGGCAAGCACAGCCCGCAGAAGAAGGCCGCTGCAGGCAAACACAGCCGGCAGATGAACTGGCCGGCACAGGCCTTGAAGAAAAAACAGCCAGCCGGCAGATGAAGTGGGCCGGCACAGGCCTTGCAGCACAGCAGCTGCAGACGATCCAGCCGGCACAGGCCTCGCAGCAAAACAACAGCTGCCGATGAAGTTGGCCGGCACAGGCCTTGAAGAAAAACAGCCAGCCGATGAAGCTGGCCAGCCTTTGCCGTTCAGTGGAGGTTGGTGGAGGGGGTGCGGTGGTGCTGGCCACTCGGAAGGCGGGCTCGGACCTACCTACCTGTCTCCCTCCCAACCTATCGCCTTTGCCTGTCACTGTACATACCCACTCCCTTAATTTGTCAAACCCCAATTTAGCCCCAACTTATTTTTTTGTTGTTTTTATTTTTACTCCCCCACTATAAATCGTCCCCTAACCCCCTTTATCGTCCTTGTTCGGCTAACCTATCCTGTCACCTAGCCTACTCCCAACCCCTACGTTCCCTTCCCGGAGGGGAATAAGGGAGAGCTAACGTCCTGTGTCGAGGCCCAACGAAGCCTCAGAATGGCCTCCCCAGAGTTCGGCGATCTATAACCAAAGTGGGTCCAGCGGCCCACAACGACAGCGAGGGGATGGATGGTGCGGAGGGGTACATCTCCTAATCTACCCTATCCATTTAACAGTTAAACTACCCCGGGGCTTTCAACAAGCGCCTCTCGCTTAGACTATTGGTTCTAACAACCCAGATTCCCGTCGCCTGTGTTGGTGTCCTCACAATTTCGGGCCTCGCCCCCCAATTTTCTCTCCGTGCCCTCACACGTTCTCGTGGCTGGGACACGTGGCTCCCTCTGGCAGGCACGACCCTCTGCCGAATCTCCCGCTATGGCACCCCCGGGCACTACACTGCCTCCGAGCCTACCAGCTCCCTAACACCGGGGAGTGCCCCCCATGGCACCTCCCCTGAAACGCACACGTGGCAGGCTGGCTTCCCGGGCCCCTTTCCGAGGGTCACCCATGCCCACAACACTGCCCACGCGGCTAATGGCGCCCCGGGCCTCCGCACCAAGCAGGCGCACCCGTGCCCACTACGCTATCCCGGCCCCCCATGGGCCCTTGGCCTACCACGGCCGACTAGCCTGGTGCCCGGGGTACCCACTCAGCGATACTCACCTTTCGCAGCCACGCTCCCAAGCCCGTCAACAGGGCTCCTGCACCCCTCCAAATGGGTCTCGAGCCTACTTTCCCACCAACAACAAAACGACCTCCATTTTTCAATTTGACTAACCCAGCTAACTCACTCTACCCTGACCCCGGGGTCCCTTGGGCGGGAGTCACTCCTCCCCCCAATCACTCATCACACCATGCATTCCCCATTCGCTCCACACACACACACAGACCCGCTGGCCTCACTCACTCACCAAGCACATGCTTCCACTTCACTCACCAACTCTTCAACACACACACCACTGAACTCTGCCATCCTTCTAACTACCTTCCCTAACTAACTCGTGCTCCCACGTCGTCCCTTAAACTACAGCACGTTCCTTTTAACACTACGTAGCTAAACTACGTCCCCACTACACATTCACTGTCTGTCACTGTCTTCTAAATAATCCCATACTCCATTTCCCATCCTAAATCTGGCTAAATCCCTCTACCTAATCCATTCCACGGACTCCATGAGGACTTACCCCTGCCCCATGAAGTCGGTCTAACTAAGCTAACCCTTCCCCCTAACTAGTTTCCATCCTGTGCCCAGGTAAGGGGGTCTTCCACCCCTTGCCCAGGAATCCTGTGCACCCGAAAGTGAGGCTTGTTTTTTTTTTTTTTTTTTTTTCATGCGCAGCACCTGCGCGGCAACTCAGAGCTCGCGCACTTTGCACCTGCCCGTGACGTCATGCAGCTGCACGTGTTCCTCGTCCCTCCTTGGATGGTACCATCCGGCCGGGATACCCCTCCTGCCGGATTCCAACCACAAGTGCAGCCATGACGTCACCGTGCGCATAATAAAAAAAAACACAAGCCCCACGTCTCGAGGGGTTCCCCACGCGAACACATGTGCTTTGCCCGTTGGAGCCTCACACACACGATCGCGTGGAGAACCCGTCCGGTCCAAATCCATTTACCTGCCTTAACTTTGTCCGTCCGCGGGATCGGCAAATCCACCGCTGGCGTTTCCGGACCGGGACGTCACTCTCGCAAGCGAGCACGTGGCGGTCTCGTGCGTTGCACAGCACGAACCGTGTGCTCACTGCTGGGTGAACCCGGCACGGTCCCCGAAACAACTACAGCCGCTACTCGGCTTTCTTTCCTCCCATGTCGCCGTCGTCGCCATTCAACCCACGCACACCTGCGTGTTACGACGCACACAGTTCACTCCATCACATTCACACCGGGAGACGCGGCTGCGTGCTCCCGCATGCCAACCGACATCTCCCTCACATACCGCTCTCTCACACACACGGTCTCCCTTGCACACAGCGACCTTGCACACGGCCGTTCACTCACGCGTGCGGGGGCACTCACCCGCGGTGCCTCACTCGCACTCCGTGCCTCATCCACACACGCGGGGGCACTCAACCGCGGTGCCTCATCCACACTCCGTGCCTCATCCACACACGGCGTGCTGGGAAGCACGTACTCCGGCACCATCGCCACCACACCACTCACACACGGGGTCGCTTCCACACACGGGGACGCACTCACGCCTTGCACCACACACACAGGGACAACCACACTGGGGATTCGTGTCCCCACAAGGGTCTCCGGGGCCTCTATACCCCCAAGCTCTCCAAGCACCCGTTCGCAGCACTCCTCCCCTCAACCTCGCAAAGCACGACCGAACTCACCTGGTCGTGACTCGCCTCAAGGGGGCATACTCCCTCCCCTCGTTCCTGGAGGAGGCCATCCAGGTGCTCGCACTGGGTCCCTACACGCTCCGCGAGCTCACACCCATTGTCCTCCACTACCTCCGTGTGTGTGTGTGCGTCACTTACTCCGTCTTCATCGTGCAGTCTTCCCTCTATCGTTCCCATCTCCCGTGTCTCTGCCAACTCTTCACCCTTTACCTCCCTTGTCTCAACTATTATTTCCGTTGTCGTCATTTCGTGTCTCGTCTCACACGTTTTGGTCTCCCCATTTAATTTTTCCCTTTTGGTCACCGTCGATTCCTCTGTCACGACCCTCGCCCAACACGCCCCCCGAATTATTTTTTTACCCGCCTCCACCGCGGGCCTGTCAGCCGTTGCACCCCCTTCCAGCTCGTTTGCTCCTACACGTGGAGTCGCCATTTCTATCTCCCTGGTCACGCCCTTCATGCCTGCCTGCAGGCATCGGCCCATGTTCTGCGTCTCACCCCGTAGCTTTTTCATTTCCTCCTTCATGTTTGCTTCCATTCCGTTTATTTGCTGTGTATTCGCATCCATCTTTTCGTTCATTTGCTTGATCATGTTCGCTGTCATTTCCGCCAGCATGGCGCATAGCTGGGCCATGTCGGGTGCGCTTGGGTGAGCCGTTTCGGCAGGGATCGGGGAAGGGTTTTGGTGGAGGGGGGAAGGGGAGGTGTCATACACCGCGGCCGCTGCCGCACCTATTTCGGGCTCTGGGTTCAGTTGGGCGAGTCCGTGTTCCTGCACAATCAACATTTCCTGCTCGGGGATTCCATCCTGGACCATGGATTCTACACATTCTACATCCATTTCTAATACCCCCGGCTCCCGCTCGCCTTGAGACGCCATCTTGCTTCTCGTGAAGGGTTAATTTAGCTCGCTCGTAATTTGGAGGGAATCGGGGGTCGCTTCTCTCACCCCTGGACCGATTCCCGTGAATTTAGCCGGAGACAGGAGAGCCCGTTTTCCTGTTCTCCGATACCAGTGCCGCGAGGAGGGCGATGAATTTGTATCGCACGACCTGACACCAGTGTTGCGGATTCGCGCCCGCCGGCGTGCGACGGCCACGTAACTCGAATCGCGGCACGTCGCCCACCGGATGGACAATCCAGTCGTGACCCTCTCGGACTAACGCCGGGAACCAGTCACGGGTGGACCTTTCGGTCTCACCGCGATCGAGCCAATCAGCCCCCGCGTGGGATAGGGTTGCTCGCCAAATTCGACCTACCTAAGTACCCACGCGGAGGGTAGACCGGGCGATCGCACCTCGCCGCAGGTCGACTTCGGACACGGGCCACTTAAGCGACCCGTTCCGTACTATCGGGATAACCGAGCGGTGTTATTCGTCGACCTCGACGGTTCGATTAATTATCGGGCGTATTCAGCCCACTACCAACCCTTTACGTGAAGCAAGATGAGGATTCAATGAAAGAAATGACGAAGCGAAGCGGGAAACAGTTCAACACAAAGCACATTTATTCGCGATGAACGGAAAGCGCACATATACAATTCCACCAAAAGCACACAGAAAAGAAAAATACAATGCAATTTACACAAAAAGCAAATGCGACAATGCAGATCTACTACCGATTACGCGAGCACACGGCAACACTTATACAATTTTACTTCACAGACGGCGCCAACAACACATACCCAAAACCAAGGAAAAGAATACCCTCAAAGATGAGGCGGGCCTGAGGCCGAGACCGGGTCGGGCCTACCCGTCTGGTGATGAGACGCGGAGCGGCGATGGTGCCTCAACTCCGCGGGCCTCGCGGGCAGTGTCTGGTAGGGGGTGGGAAAGGGGCCCCCTTGGTCGCACTATCTCAGCGCGGGGGGAAACAGGAGGGGGTTGCTGATGCTCGGGGTATAGAGGATTCCTACTCTGCCTCGAGTCCCGCGACGAGCGTCTCCACCTCGGCCAGGTCGCGCTGTCGGCCTCCCTGGGGTGCAGCTCCCTGCACGACGCGAGCACCCCCTCATCTGCCCTCGCCGCCTCTCCACAGCTCCGTCCCCTCCGCTCCGACTCCAACGCACACGACGGCGACCAGCTCCTTTTTGCTCCTTCTTCCCAACTCCACCGCCCGCGAAGTCTTAACTCTCTGTTCACTTGACTGACGAACACGGTCGCTTATATCAGCCCCGTGGCTTCGCTCTCTCATCTTTGACCCCCTCCCTTCGACCTTTCACCTCGCTCCCCATTGGCCCGAGAAAAAGTGGGCGTGAATGCTTTTTGATCCATAAATTTGCATATATCGATCGCCCTCCAACGCCCTGGGGGCGGGGCCAAATCGCCCCTCGCTCACCGATTGGACGGAACAAAAGTGGGCGTGTGTCGTTTTTGATCCGTTTTTGAAGTGGAAAATCCGTGGTTTTGTACACGCTGTTCGGCGCGCGCCCTGCACGAATCCAACACCGGTACCCACAAGCGGCGCAAGAACGGTGGCGATGCGACGGTTGCGAGGTGTGACGTGAAGCAGCGCCGCGGTGGGTGGTTGATGTTGTGGTTGGTGGTAACAATGGCGGTTGGTCCAAAATAAAGATAGTAAAAGAAAAACGGCTATCCTGAAGAGTCGCAGCACGCATAAATGACATGTATTCCCACTAGACAACGGGTTTGGGCCTAACTACACATGTACTTACCGAGATATCTCACCTAAGGGACCTGAATGGTGGTTTGCGAATTTGGTAACCACAACAATATATATATATATATATATATATATATATATATATATATATATATATATATATATATATATATATATATATATATATATATATATATATATATATATATATATTGGTAACAATGTCATAATGTTTTGTCTTATTCTGGTTGTTTGCCTTCTTCATTTCAGTATTATTAATCACTATGCTATGAGTGATTCTCTTCTACAAATTGTTAAAAAAAAAACAGTGAATATAGACTAATTTTAAGCAGGTGATAATATTTTATGGTCTCACATCCAAACCAGCAGCCAACTTGTCAGCACTTCCTTGTTCTGAAAGTGTTCAAGGAATCCACACATAATTTATTTGAAGCAACAGAAAAAAAACCATGTTGTGATTCATAAAACAGAAACATTGCTCCTGTACACGACAAAAATACAAACGCATGACCTGGAACATTGATCAGGCTTACACAGGCTGTGGAGATGCTGGTTCCCCAGTCATTAAAGGTGTCGACACTGATGTTACAGAAGGCGGAGCGCAGCAAGGGTCTCAGAAAAATCCAAAGCCTTTCGACCTGGAGGAAAAGAAAGCCAGGAAAATTTGTTAAATCATGCAATGCAGTTGATGAGACAATTTGACAAGAAGAATGTACCAAGTTAAAAAAAAAAAGTGAGCACAATATACGCCCGAAAAAGTCTCTGTGACACACACTCGCGCGTGCACACGCACACAATTAAATATTCAAACACGTCAATTTATGATGAACAAGAAGGTATATACAGAATTGTGCAACTACATGGAAAATAGAATCCTGGTTGCCATGGCAACCACTTTAGATGACGAACGTATGTCGCGACACCGTCTCCACAGTCTGTACCTATGTACCAAATTTAAACGTGAAAGTTGAAAACTTTGGGAGTTAGAGTGCGGACAGGAACGGACGGACGGACAGACAGATGACCGGTATCACGTAATACGCCCTGATATATATATATATATATATATATATATATATATATATATATATATATATATATATATATATATATATATATATATATATATATATAAATATATATATATCGAGCGTATAAAAATACATTTAAAAAATAAAGGAGAAGGGCACTCTTCGACATTGTGACGTTGCCAGATATGCCCCCGCCCGCATTATTGCATCATTATAATACTTGTACCAAGTTTGATCGCACCTGAAAATAAGGGAACAAATAAAAGAATTGACGACGACTCTCCTACATAATCCCATCTCCATCTACATAAGTCTTGCATTGAAGCAGATTTCTTCTTCATTTTCGTGCTTTGCTGTACAAGGCTTGTATCTACAACAAGCTAAATTTCACGTTTTGTCACAAAAGACAGTAAATAAAATAACATTGTGCAAACTCAGTTTGGATGAACATTTAAGATGAATTACCAGTGATATGAATCTATTTGGCTCAACAAGAGTCTACAGATATCACTTCAGAAAGAGCTCCTTGATGATTTATCTATTCCTTGCACCATTTATGTCTTCAAGGAATCGGTTCTGACAGTGACAGGAAACCTTCAGCTTATACAAGTGCACGTGGAAAACAACCTTCTCAAAATCCCAGTGCTTTGAGCCTCGAATCATGCCAGCCACAATCTCAGCCAGACATCGTTGAGCGCTCTCATGTGCATCTCCAACAAGGCGTTCTACGTGTGGTCGAAAAACTGGCAAAAAGGCCTCATCAAAATTCCTGAACAAACCCTGGTTACACACAAGAAAAGCACAGTCACAGTGGAACAGGAAAACTTTAAAGATGTTCAGCAGTAGTTTATAAAAACACCAAAATACTTTTGTGCTTTTTCTGAATGAATCACAAAACTCCTTTATTCATTTTATCTTGCAATGATTACACAATTGTTACATTTTTTAAAAAGCATGATCATTAAGGGTCTCTATTTTCTTTTTAATCATCATCATCATCATCATCATCATGCTGGTAGGATGGCTTAGAGGTAAGTATACTTGCCTCAAAAGTTGTCTGGGCTGGGTTTGAATCTCGACCCTGCTATAAACCGTCATCTTGGTGTTTCACCTGTGATTCATCAATGTACCTCGGACGGACATGAAACTGAGCATCCCATCTGCCAGCATTAGTTGGGATACGTTAAAGATCCCACAGTGTCCTTCATGAAGAGAAAGCGAGCTCTCGCCGGCACCCTAGACAAATTCCAAATTTCTGTCATAACTACTTAGTCGAATGTCAGGCTTGGCCAGCCGGTTTGTGAAAGACTTGAGCCAAAAACTTCCCCCAGCCAACCCCACAAGAAAGTCGGAATAATTGTGGCCATTAAAGAATAAATAGAAATCATCATCATGATCATGCACCATGCCTCATGCCCTAGCGTTGGTGCTGTCGAAGCAGTTACGAAGCAACAATCCTGGTCGGGTCACCACTCCAGTTCAGGAAGCCAGGGTAAGAATTTGTAATTTGTTCATCGTGCCAGCTCTACCTCGCATACTCTTCGCGAAGGACATCGGGATATTTAACATCCACCAACTAATGCCAGCAAACGCGACGCCCAGTTTAACGCCCCAGATGAATGGGACACACGTTGAGGTTAGGGTTAGTAGAGGTGAAACGAATCACCCTGCCTGTGAAACACCGGGATGATAGTATATAGCTGGGCCGATATTCAAACCCAGGCTAGGCAGCTTAGAGGTGAGTGTGCATACCTCTAGGCCATCCTGCCAGCCCCTTTCATTTATGAGTTTAGAAAGAGTAGCAATATCGTTTTCAACAGGGTTGAAGGCTCGTGGAGCTGTAACACAAATTTCACACACACACACACACACACACACACACACACACACACACACACACACACACACACACACACACACACACACACACACACACACACACACACACACACACACTTGTCCATGCTCGATCCTTTAAAATGCTGAGCACCAAGCAAGGAAGCAGCACGTACCATTTTAAACTGATATGAAATATTTATCGAATTTTAAATTAATGTGAAATCGGGAAAAGGTTCGTTGAAAGAAAAGGTTCCAGAAATGACCAAGAGTAAAGCATGCAAAAATAACCAAGCTGAGGAGGAGCATTTCTATTAAAAAAAAAAATGTCTGGCCATAAAGGACAAGAAAATAAACAAGAAGGGAACCGACTTAAGCACAACGTTTGAGTAACTTCCTACCTTAAACAAAAGAAATCTCCTTGCATTAAATTTGTCCTTTCCTTTCCTCTCCTCGAGAGTCAAGTATCCAATTAACTTCTCGACGAACTTGGGGTCAGTGAATTGATCGTAGATTGCCTGTTCTGCCTGTGAATAACAAGAGAAATCATAAAATTTTAGCAAATAAAAGATTCTCCAAACAAAAAACTCCTACGGCTCCAACATGTGCTCCGCTGTTTGTTTTTTAAACACCATGAAACATCGATTAAGACAAAGCAAGTCAGGTATCACGTACAAACAGTGCCCTTACGATCAACCAGAAGTGGATTAATAACACTGATGTTACCTCACTGAGTTCCTCTCGACTTCGTCCGAGCTTAGGCTGTTCCGTGTGTGCTTCATAAACTAGCATCTTCCTGTCGGAGAAAGCCAACCAATATCAACCAGAACGAGCAATCAAAGATGGCATACCCTCACCCGGACTTGTTTTGTGTGGTTTTATTGTACGTATTTTGTCGATGTATTCACATTCTAATTGTACATACTTTATTTATAGAGGTGCTCGGTTGAAAAAAAAAACAGACAACGTGTACTATTGCCCACCACAAGGTGGCGTCTGCGGCCTACATGAGCACATTCTGTGCGGACAAACAGACAAACGGACCCAAATGTAATACCCTCTCCTTTGGCGAGGGTAACAAGGGGGTAGACTATAGGCTATGCTTAGCAAACAAGGCTAATCTGGTACAAAAAGGGATAACTACAAACTAAAACAACCCACGGTTAAGAAATTGATGCAGACCATTATATTATAAATGATTCCATGAAGACGCACCTGGGCCAAGTGTAGAAGCCCCAGTGTGTCTTGTTCACAAAGGTGCAGGCATCCCACTGTTGCTGTGTACGTGGCAACTGACTGGAGTTGTAATGCAGCCACCGGTTGTCAGCTCGCTCTCCAGGCTGCAGCACCGTGGTCTTGCTCACACCAGCTACGAGTGAAATAAGAACATCGTGACCTGAAGATCTTGGGTGCCGGACATAACACAATCAGGTTCAGTCGATGCAAGAACGCCACACATTCTGTGCAAAAATCTCTTACCCACAGCATACGGATCAATTTCCCTCTTCTTGTGGGGCCTTTTCATCCGTTTCAAAATGGCTCCCATTGAACAAATGGCCAGCTGAGAGGCAAACAACAACTGCTATTAGATACTTCAGTGTATCAGAGTTTGATTTCCGAGTCAACCGAGTGATAACCGAGATGGCACACCTTCCGAATGGCGAGGGTATCGTGGTTAAGCTTCTGCACAAAAAACCGGACACCTTGCACGGGAAAGGGCCGGTCATCACGGAATAGCATAGAGAGCAGGCAGGCGGCGATCTGCTTGAACTTCCATGGCCTGTGAATGCAATTTATTTTCAAAACCTTTGCGAACTCGATATATAACCCCATAAGTTTGTTAGAAAGCAAGGCTTTTGATGCATATTTTTGATCAATTCAGGAGGAAAGACGCCGAAGAGAACTCACAGGTTGCGATTTTCCGCCAGGTCAATGAGCGTGTTGATGAGATTTTCATATTTCCTGCGCAACAGGTACAACTGTTTTTTTTTTTTTCACACAACAACAGGTATATTTCCTGCACAATTATTTATTCCCGGCAGCTAACAAAATTGTTGTTTTATGCACATCTTGATAAACATTCCCAATTTTACAATAACCATCCAGTAAACAACAATTATTAATTCAATCTCCACTGAGACTGAATTTTTTTTTGGCCTCTGGACACCTAAAGCAGTTCTCATTTCTTTCTTGTAGCCTCTGCAGCCCCAAAGCCTGTTCATGCTCAGTGGGGTTTCCTTTTGACAGTAAAGGCTTCATCGACGTCCAGAAAGCTGCAGCTGCTTCTCTGCATCCATCTGTGACCTGCACAATTCGAAGCCAAATGCATGTTGCATGATTTGCAAACAGAAATAAATAAATAAATAAATAAATTATATGCACCTTATGGAATCACAATGGTAGATCGACATTCCTATACTTAAGGTTGAATTTCCATTTCTCTGAAAAAAAAAATATATATTTAGGACACGTAATGATTTTGGCATAATTATTTTTAAATAATTGATACATCCAAGGTAGTTATGTTGTTACACAATGATAAATGAGGAACTTTGGTGCAGGAGGAGGCCAATCGGCTCATCATACCTGCGCTGCACCAACCTACGTATCGTCACCCAGCCACACACAAGCCAATATACCGACACCACTTTTGTTGAATGCTTTTGACCACAAACGACAATCACAATTTATGTGAAGGAATCAACCTCGATTGTTCTTCACTCACATCAGTCACCAAATTACCATGATATTCAGAAACAGCAAGACCCTGGCGAGTTTCCACAATCGTGTGATTTGTGTAACTAGAAACGACGGCCTCTCGGTGGTGTGTAGAAGGCACTTATCAATGGTTTGTCAGTCAGTGACAGGAATAGGTCTGGTTTCTTTTAAGGTCACAGCATTCATTTTTGAGAAAAAGAAAAAACAGTTCGTTGTTGAATTTCATTTCAAGTTTGAAAACGTGCTTGCGTGCAAAGATGACGATATCAAGAACAATCCCGCCAATTTGCTGCAACTATAGATGGGTATCGGCTGAGACAACTTACTTTGAAATCCAAGCCAATTGTCTCATAGTGTCGTTGGATACGCTCCATAAGATCGTCGAAAAGTCGGCTCGTCGAGGGTTTCTCCAACGAGACACTCCGTGACAAGCCAGCAGACACAATGGCTGGCCAGATCTGACCGATCATGTCCCAATCATGCAGCGTGGCCAAACAAGTCATGCCCTGACTGCCAAACAAGCAGTAAAGGGCACCCTGTGGGCATGCAGTCGCACAGCTCAGTAAAGAATTCTTTAACATGTGCTCAAAATACCGAAATATGGCACAAGGTTAGCGAGTGGTTGGTTGAGGCAATTGAATGCCTCTCGGATGAACGTTCAATAAAATGTTTTTGAACATCATAAAAAGAATGATGCTACAAAATCATAACGTCAAATAAAAGTAGTGTTAAAAAAAAATCAACATTAAATAAACACGAATAACCACACTGTGGTCACAACCTGCAACAAAATCCGGTATAAACAGGCTGAATGGGAAACGTGCATTTAACGCACTCATAAAAGATGAACTCGACACCTCTTATCCATGTCAACCTCCACCACGGTTATATCAGAACGACCCAATTCGTCACACGGTTAAGGATTGTTTAACCCCAACATGGGGGTGTTCAAAAACTACATAATGCTATATTTTTGAGTAATTTACATGACATAACGCTTGATTACGTAATGTAACGTAATATGCAACGTAATGTAGTGCTTGGTTACGTAAGGCAATATGAAACGTAATGCAACGCTTGATTACAGTGCATTCTGACGTGCTGTCCGTCCTGACAGGCTTGATTAAACCTTACTATTATTCGACATAAGATTCGATTTTTCGGCGTCCCTCATCATGATTAACACTCGGCCCAAACAAAGCTGATGGAAATCTGACGCAATGAACCCGGGCACGGTTTATAATGATATAGCATATATCATGCAGACACCTGTACTTTGGCTTTAAATTAATATGGCTTTAATATGTCTGGCCAGGGTATCCCACCTTCCTCCCAGTGTATCCCAGGTCACTCACACCATTCAGTGTATACTCATCAGCGGCCTACAGGTCTAACGTGTTAGGCCCACCAGAAAACAAGATGGCAGCCATATAATTTTGTGTGGGTGACATAGTGGGTGGAGTCAAGCGACAAATGTGGGTGTGGTTCGGCAGCTGTCTGACCAATGGGTGCACATTTCAAAAATCAACCCCCAACAAGAACCTTAACAACAACAGCAGCAACGCGGAGCTATTGTAGACCTGCAACATGTTGTCGGTAAAGAGGAAGGCAGATAAGTGACTTAATATAAGACCATGTGAGACGCAAGTGAGCGACATGGAGTATGAAGAAAATAAAATTACCCCCGTGTGGGAGTGATGGTCATCTCTGCGAGAAAACATATAGCCTCCTGAAGGTAGGGCAGTTTTTACAAACTTTGAAGTCACGTGACACGAAAACGAAAGCGAATATCGAAAATCCGGCCGGATCAAAATTTAGATATTGTCCCATAGATTGATATGCTACAATCAAATTCAAGATCGCTTGAGAAATGTAGGAGGAGATAGATTTTGAAAATCGTCATTTTCGCATTTTTTGCCAACTTTGAAGTCACGTGACATGAAAACGAAAGCGAATATCGAAAATCCAAACTCTCTCTTCTCATCCAAACTCTCTCTTCCTCTTATGTGGCGACTTCAATTGTCATCACGCCAGTTGGCTAGGTGTGGGTACCTCTCTCACCTGCCATGGGACATCAGCAAAAGCTTTCTGTGACTCATTGGGACTGACTCAATCGGTCAACTTCCCGACCCGGATCTCAACCAATGGAACTCCATCTCTTCTGGATCTGATTTTGACAAATTTCCCTGACAATATCTGCTGCTCTTCCTTCGCTCCAATTGGTTCTTCTGACCACGTCCTTGTTAAAGTGGACATCTCTCTGGCTGTTATCAGAGAACCACCTCACCGCCGTCGAGTCTGGCATTTCACTCAAGCCGACTGGCAGGGTCTCCGAGCAGCCATCAAACTTACAGACTGGTCTCCTATCACTACTTTCTCAAACATCAACTCATCTTGGGAATTCTTTCAAAGAAACTTGCTCTCCCTCATGCACAGATTTATCCCCTCTCGTGTTCAGTTGTCTTACCCTTCCTCCCGCCCTTGGTTTACTGAAGCTTGTGGCGAGGCAGTTGTCCTGAAACAACTTGCCTTTGCCTCATGGAAAGCAAACCCAACTGAGGGCAATCTCAGTTCTTTCCACAAAGCTCGGAACAAGTGTGTAGCTACCCTCAGGAGAGCCAGAAAACAACATCTTTCTCATCTCAAGTCTGAACTCTCAAACCTCTCTCCCTCCTCAAAATCCTGGTGGCGTTTAATCAAATCTGTTTCTGGTGTATGTTCCCCCTCCATCCCCTCCCTTACCTCAAATAGCCGCACTGCTGATTCCACACGTGATAAAGCTGAATGTCTAAACTCGGTGTTTGCAGCTAAATCTTGTGTCCCAAACCCATCACTATCTCTACCCACTTTACCCAGTCGCACCCAACTGTCCCTGGACTCTGTATCCTTTTCTCCTGACAAGGTGGAGAGCTTGCTTTCAAACCTCGAGTCAGATTCTGCAACCGGTCCAGACGGCATCAGCCCACGTGTCCTCAAAGCCTGCTCTTCTGCTCTTGCTCACCCTCTCTCTGTTCTATTCACCCTCTCATTTTCCCAAGGTCATCTGCCATCTGCTTGGAAATCTGCTAACATCACTGCCCTGCATAAAAGGTGCAAAACCAGATCCCTGTAACTATAGACCAATCAGCCTTCTCCCAATCATCAGCAAGGTTATGGAATCCATCATCGCTTCAGACATGAAATCCTTCCTCTTCTCCAATGGCTTGATTTCCAATCATCAATTTGGTTTCAGACCAGGTCACTCTACCCTAGATATGCTGCTACTGCTCTCCCATCAATGGATGGAGGTCCTCAATGCCAGACAGGAAATCCGAGCCGTATCCCTGGACATATCACGTGCTTTTGACACAGTCTGGCACCCTGCCCTACTCACCAAACTCTCTTCCCATGGTATTCAAGGCCATCTCCACTCATGGCTCGCAGACTTCCTCTCCTGTCGCAGTCAACGTGTGGCCCTAAATGGAGTTCTTTCATCCCCTCTTCCTGTGCAGGCTGGAGTTCCTCAAGGTAGCGTTCTGGGCCCTGTTCTTTTTCTGGTTTTCATCAATGATCTCTCGGACTCTCTGGAAAATCCTCTATTTCTCTTTGCCGATGACTCCACCCTCTGCCGTACCATCTGTCATCCCTCAGACCGGCAAGCAGCAGCTTCTTCGCTCACTGCAGATCTGGATAAAATCACAAACTGGTCCAACACGTGGAACATGTCTTTCAATCCAGACAAATCTCACACTCTCACTATGTCTCTTCGAAAGGACCGTTTACAAAACCCGGACATCCACTTTCTCAACAATCCTCTGGAAGAAGTCTTTTCTTTCAAGCTTCTGGGTCTCACTATCTGCCATGACCTTTCCTGGGAAAGTCACATTTCCAACCTTGCCTCAAAAGCCAGTCGCCGACTGGGAATCCTCCGTCGTGCAAAGTCCTTCCTCGGCCCTCTTGAGCTCCTGACCACTTACAAAGCTTTTGTCCGTAGCCTGATGGAGTACTGCTCTCCCCTCTGGGCTGGTGCTCCTGCCTCCCACCTTTCTCGACTTCACGCTGTCGAAACCAGGGCTTTTAAGATCATCGGCATCTCCCGCAATGAAGCTGAGTCTTTGGGCCTCTCACTCAATCACCGCAGGTTGGTCGGTGGTCTTTCTGTCTTCTACCGACTCCTCTCCAGCCTTGCCCCCCCTGCTCTCTCTGCGATTTGTCCCCACCACATTTCCACAGGGCGCTCAAGGTCCGCCAACAACCCCCTTCTGGTAAAAATACCAAAATCACGAATCACTGCTCATCTTCACTCTTTCATTCCTCTTTTTTCCCGCCTTTGGAATAAACTTCCTCACTCTATTCTTTCCCATTCTTCCCTTCAGGCTTTCAAAACAGCTGTTCACCACCACCTCTTATCTTCCCCCATCCAAATCCTCGATCTTTTCTACCCCCGATAATCCACCCAAGCCCACTTCCTTCAATTCTCCTGCTTTCCTTCCTGAAAGTCCCTTTAATGTCCATCTTCCCCGCGCCATGTTCCCCGTCCCATCCCCATCCCTCTCCCTTCCACATTTCACCTGTGTCTGTTCCCCAATGTTTTGTCCCTTCCACTCCCGCCCCTCTTGTCTCATGCCTCCTTGCTGTGAGTTGTGTGTTAGCTCTCATACGAGCCTCGACCAAGGTATACAAAAAAAAAAAAAAAAAAAAAAAAAAAAAAAATCCGGCCGGATCAAAATTTAGATATTGTCCCATAGATTGATATGCTACAATCAAATTCAAGATCGCTTGAGAAATGGCGGAGGAGATAGATTTTGAAAATCGTCATTTTCGCAACTTCAAAGGCCTCGTGACCTTGACCTTGAGCTTCGGTGACCTTGAAAGTCATACCATCGTGTACGTCTCATCGATCTCTATCAGGATCACTAATGACCAGATCTCCCACTTCAACTTCATTGTGAACGGACGGACGGACAGACGGATCGTCACCTCTACTCTCAACACCAATATTATTAGGTCATGCTCGAAGAGATGACCTAATGAATGGAACAGGAATTGTAAAAGAAGATACGAAGGTGAAAAAAAAAATGCCAACGAAAGAATACACTGAAAAATGAACTTGGAAATCAAGAAATATATAAATACAAATACGAATATATTTTCCCCGAAAGCAAATAAAGAATATGAAGCCCACCAAAGAAATGAGTCAGAGCATTATATCCAATGGCACAGTCTGCACCACTGACCTTAAACTGATGCTGATGCAAATCAGGCCGATCTGGCTGGAGGTTCTGCAGCAGATGTGGAACAAAATAGCGACAGGAGAAATTGTACGTGGTGAGGCCTACAAACAGCACCTGCTGTGCTTTGCTGCGTACCTAGACCAGACAATAACAGGCAATGTATTAAATCACCAGGACAGGAGTTTCTCCAGCATTGAAAGAAACAACAAAAGTACTTTTGTGGTGTCTCAGAAAAATACCAACAGGCCTTATAAAATACCTGAGAAGAAGAAAGGTGGTTTAAATTATATTCATGGTTGAGATGACAAAATCATACGATATATAATTTAAGAAATATATGTTGGGTGGTCGCTAGACTACCGTTTTTCTCAGGTTTTCCGTCTGTCTGTTTGTTTGTATGTAATGGATAGTTCTGGAGGCCAGAGGAGTCAACTGATTTTGATGAAACTTGACTGGTAGGTTCATACCAGGATGTAGTCGTATGCTTTTGAGCACCGTTGCTATGGACACCACCGTTGCCTAGCAACGGGACTTTGAAATTTTTGTAAAAATGCGAAAAAATTTATATATTTCTTTTTTTCGAAAATCAAAAATCGGCTTCCGTGCTTTTATGTGCACTATAATCAACCTCTTTGTCAAAAAAATTCAGCCCAATCCATCAAAAACTGTATGATTAGTATGCATTTATATAGTGACCACCCAAGTCGCCTACCGGCTAGTTTGTATGTGTGTTTGTTACCTCTGCCACCAAAGTGGACAGAGGTCATGTATTCACCCCTTTTGGTCTGTTTGTTTGTTTGTTACTTGTGAAATTAAAGTTTCGCAAGTACAGTATATTGGTTGATCTGGTTTGTTATTGGTTGTCTGTCTGTTTGTCACCTACAGGTCACATTTTTCATCTGATCTTCACAAAACTTCACCAACTTGTATAGGAAGTCAGAAGCCAAAAGTGCATTGTTTTTGAGGTCAATAGGTCAAAGGACATGCTGACATAAATTGACAATTTTCATTTGATTCACTTGAGATATATATATATATATATATATATATATATATATATATATATATATATATATATATATATATATATATATATATATATATATAGTTACGGTTGTGGAAATTCACAGAACACCATTCAGGTTTCCCAGAGATCAGTTATGTCAATAAGTGTGTGTTCAGATTAGATTTCCCCACCAATGTCTAAAGGGATTTATTATTCGTGTAACCGGGCTGTGATCTTTAAGTCAGTCATTATTCTTTTGCTATCTTTATTTTGGAACAACCACTACTTCAACAACCACAACCACTACTTCAACAACCACAACCACTACTTCAACAACCACAACCACTACTTCAACAACCACAACCTCATCTCAACAACCACGCCATCACCACCACAGAGCAACCACAACATCGCCTCACCTTCATTTCCACAAACGCCGCCATCTTTTCGCCAGCAACGGCGAATCCCATGGACGAGCGGCATCTCCGCCGACAGACGCGGGAGTTGATGATTTCTACAACATCTGCTTTCCATGGCTGATGATTTCTACAACGACCGCTTTCCATGGCTGATGATTTCTACAACATCCGATTTCCATGGCTGATGATTTCTACAACGTCCGCTTTCCACGGCTGATGATTTCTACAACGTCCGCTTTCTCCGCATTTCGCGACGAAATAGGATCAAAATACCAAAAGGGGCGGAGCCAGCGGGGGGTGAAAGGTCGAAGGTGGGGGGATCAAACTCACCTCCCACGGACCCCATAAAAAGGCGCGCTGGAACGCACAGCGAGTCAGTTCTTCTTGCCTGGAGAGTTTGCCTGGAGTTTTGCCTGGAGTTGGTCTGGGTTCGCCAAGCAGTGAGTCGAGTTGAGTCGGTCTGGGTGCGCCGTGGAGTTCATATGAAGTCTGGGAGCGAAGTCGAGCTGCAGTCTCTTTTGGAGTCGCGGTGCAGTCGGGAGAACACCAAAGGTTCGAGTCCAGTGGAGGGCAGTCAGAGCGCAGCAAAGCCTGGAACGCAGCCAAGCCTGCAGGGCCGTGCAGAACTGCGGGAAGGTGGAGAAAGCCAGAGAGAGGTCGCCAGCCAGCGAGTCACCACGAGGATGGCAGGTAACCAGCACGGTCTCGTGGAGCTCTTGCGGTCTTCACAGTTCCACGAACATAAAGGCCTACGGGTCCAGTCTGCCCTTTCCTTTCCTGGGGTTTTATTTGTATGAAAGTTGCGGCACCGTGTCCATAAGTAGAACTGTTAAGTCATTGTGTACATAATAAATAGACAAACGGCTGGAGGTCTTTGTTTACTTGTGTCCTGTCCCTTACCCCCATTGCATTCATTGCCTTGACTGCATATGAGTGTACAAATAAATGTCCTTGTGTGAATGTGACCTGTTCGTTGCGTCCTTTCCTGTCATTGAATGCCATTATTACGTACGGAATATTAGCTGGCTTTTAAATAGCCGATAAGATAATCGGGTCGAACGGGGCCTCACGATAATACACCGCACGGCAAATCACAAACGGAGCGAGCTGCTTAAGCGGCTCTTTTCCAAGCAGGTCTCGTTGAGGTGTAAATCCCCGGCATTTCTGTCTGCGAACATACTCAGGTAAATCGACAATTCGGCGATTGGACCTTGTCGCGCGTGGACAGAATAGTTGGCTGATTTACGGTGCGATTAAAAACACACCCGTAGCTGGATTTCGGCGTTGATCCGAAAGCTGCGACTAGGTTTGCCACGTCCGGTGGGCGCGCGGCTGCGATGAGTTAAAAGCGGTCGCTCGCACGCCAGAGTGGTGAGAAACCATAACAATATATATATATATATATATATATATATATATATATATATATATATATATATATATATATATATATTATATTATATATATATGTATATATATATATATATATATATATATGATATAATATATATATATATTTATATATATATATATATATATATGATATGTTATGATATAATATATATATATATATATGATATGATATAATATATATATATATATATATATATATATATGATATGATATAATATATATATGATATGATATAATATATATATGATATGATATGATATTATATATATATATATATATATATATATATATATATATGTGATATAATATATATATATATGATATGATATTATATATATATATATATATATATATATATATATATATATATATGTATGATATGATACGATTTGATATATATATATATATATATATATATATATATATATATATATATATGTACATATATACGACAGGTATGGGGGACAGGACGGATCACAATACTCGGTTCAGGTAGTTTCTTTGGATGCTTTGCGCCGCATTAAACACCTCAGTTCATATTGGTGGTGTGTCGGTGCCCATGGTAGCGTTTGAGACCGGTGGCTTTAGATTGTTGGCCTTGACACATAGTGCCGGATGAGTAACACAAACGATTTGACATATTCATTGTTTCTATATTACCGACATCAACAGATTAACAACATGGCAGGATAAAAGTCGTAAATGCTGAGTTGAACAAATGTTCTAAACTCATGGACTTAGCTAAGTAAAGCACGTTGTCTGAGACCCGGCCGTCGGTTTGCCACCGAACGCTGCTGATTGTGACGTCATCGATTCCCTCTTTGATCTATCTATATTCGATTTTTTGAATCCGCTATTACCTGCGTAAAGACATGGAACACAGAATGTGAAGATTTCGGAAGTATGAACAGAATATGTTCGGAGAAAAGTGTGTTAGAAGTTCCAGGCTTAGCCCATTATAATATATATATATATATATATATATATATATATATATATATATATATATATATATATATATATATACTGTATACTGTATATATAGGAGCCTGGTGTTGGCGCAGTGGTTAGGGCAGCGGCTTGGGATCCAAAACGACCTGAGTTCAAGCACTGTTGGGCCACTGAATTAATACACCAGGGGGTTGACTCAGCCTGTCATCCTTCCGAGGTCGGCGAAATGAGTACCAGTATACTGGGCTGGTGTATTATATACCCCGGTTAAAATAGGTGTACCATATCCCTGTGTCGTAAGAGGCGACCAGGGTTGCGTCAGGAAGGGCATCCGGCGTAAAACATGTGCCAAATCACTATGCGGATCATACGGATGATTCGCTGTGGCGACCCCGAAAAGGGAGCAGCCGAAATAAGAAGAAGATATACTGTGTATATATATATATATATATGTATATATATATATATATATATATATATATATATATATATATATATATATATATATATATATACATATATATACATACATACACTGATGAGCCAAAACATTTTGACCACCTGCCTAATATTCTGTTGGTTCTCCGTGTGCCGCCAAAACAGCGCCGAGGCATGGATTCCACAAGACCCCTGAAGGTGTCATGTGGTTTCTAGCACCAAAACATGAGCAGCAGATCCTTCAAGTCTTGTAAGTTGCAAGGTGGAGCCGCCATGGATCGGACTTGTCGGTTCAGTACATCCCACAGATGCTCAATCGGATTGACATCTGGAGAATTTGGAGGCCAGGGCAACACCGTGAACACTTCATCATGTTCCTCAAACCATTCCTGAACAATGTGTGCAGTGTGGCAGGGCGCATTATCCTGCTGAAAGAGGACACTGCCATCAGGGAATACCATTGCCATGAAGGGATGTACCTGGTCTGCAACGATGTTTAGGTAGGTGACACGTGTCAAATTGATGTCCACATGAATGGCCGGACCCAGGGTTTCCCAGCAGAACATTGCCCAGAGCATCACACTCCCTCCACCGGCTTGTCGTCTTCCCACAGTGCATCCTGGTGCCATCACTTCCCCAGGTAAACGGCGCACATGTACACGGCCATCCACGTGATCTAAAATAAAACGGGACTCATCGAACCAGGTGACCTTCTTCCACTGCTCCAAGGTCCAGTTCCGACGCTCGCGTGCCCATTGTAGGCACTTTCGACGGTGGGCAGGGATCATCATGGGCACTCTGGCTGGTCTGCGGCTATGCAGCCCAATACGTAGCAGGGTGTGATTCACTGTGGATTGTGACACATTCCTCCCATGACCACCATTCAAATTTTCTTTAACTTGTGCAACAGTAGACCTTCTGTCGGTTCGGACCAGATGGGATAGCCTTCGGTGCCTTCGCGCATCGATGAGCCTTGGGCGCCCAACACCCTGTACCCGGTTTGTGGTTTGATCCTCCTCGGACCACTGTCTGTAAGTACTCACCACTGCTGACCGGGAGCACCCCACAAGCCTTGCCCTTTCAGAGATGCTCTGACCCAGTCGTCTGGCCATAACAATTTGACCCTTGTCAAAGTAGCTCAGGTCTTTACTCCTGCCCATTTCTCCTGCATCCAACACATCAACTTCAAGAACTGACTGTTCACTTGCTGCCTAATATATCCCACCCCTTGACAGGTGCCATTGTAACAAGATAATCAATGTTATTCACTTCACCTGTCAGTGGTCATAATGTTTTGGCTCATCAGTGTGTGTGTGTATATATATATATATATATATATATATATATATATATATATATATATATATATATATATATATATATATATATATATATATATATATATATATATATATATATATATATATATCGTATATAAGCAATAATGAACTGTGCTTCCCACTTGACTCGGTTGATCTCCTGCATTTATTTTTATTTATTTATTTATATTTTCATTTGCGGACGCTTTCCAACAGTTCTGTGATTTTCCTAGTGTATCGGCTTCGATGTCCATTGGCATACAAAATTACCGTGCTTCCCCATTGTCTCGGGTCACTCACCTGCATTTTTTTCATTTATTTATATTTTCATTTACGGACACTTTCCAATGGTTTTGTGATTTTTTCCCAGTGTATCGGCTTCGATGTCCATCGGCAAGCAAAATTTCAGCTTTTTAAGTCACCTGGAAGGTCCCGATCTTTAATATCAGTCAGTGGATAGAACGAGCTTTATACATTAGATTAAAGGCAGTTGATGAATTTTTTCTTTATTCTTTTCCCCTTTGCAAGATGTATTCAGAGCCTAAAACATGACATTTCCCAATGACATGGGGAGAACCGCCTACCACTCATAAAAAGGTGAAGAGGCTGTAAACAACATAGGAAAGGACCAACACCACTGCAGACTTTTGCTGGCAAAGAAGCATTCGTTCATGGTTTGGGAAGAAAACATTTCACCCACTCACTGTCTCCACACCCCCCTCATACCAGAAAGCGG
This sequence comes from Eptatretus burgeri, assembly GCF_056783735.1. NCBI lineage: Eukaryota > Metazoa > Chordata > Myxini > Myxiniformes > Myxinidae > Eptatretus > Eptatretus burgeri. Next base: position 39,376,255 of record NC_140967.1, read on the forward strand.
GCACACTTAACATTACAAGTCTGTCAAAACATGCCATTAAACATTGTTTTTTTAGCAATGCCTTCAGGTCGTTCTTCAATTTAAATAATTGAAGAGTGGAGCTGACAATAAAAGCAGAATGAAAAAGCTTCTCAACAACAAAACAGATATCCATTACACACCTCGCTGTAGGTGCTTGTTGAGAGGCGAAGCAGGTTGTGCATGAGCTCTTGATGGGTAGTCTTGAAAGAGGACCCTTCAACTGCAAGTATACGTAACTACAAAATAACAAAACTTACAAGTTAGGATAATGAAAAACAAGCAATAATTACTTCTTCTCTCATATACATTATGAGGTTGCTGGAAGCATCATTGCTATAGGGAGAGCAGCTGTGTTGCTCATGCAGTGCTCCTAGTGGGTTATGGCAGGAATTTTTTTTTTTAATATGGCCAGGGTGCCAGCGATAATTCTTCAACTGTTCATTGAAAGCCGCTCTGAGATCTTTAACGTCAACCAGTTAATGCTAGCAGATTGGTCCCCGGCTTGAATTCCAAAGACAGCATGTGTTGCGACGCGATGCCATGGACGAGAACCACCGACCTGAGTTTAGAGTTGGGGCGAGACTACTTTAGGACTAGGAGGACCTTTGTAATAACTATGTTATTCCTATGGTTGAATAGATGATAATACAGAATCAAACAAAATTATTTTCATGTCCATCATTCTTGCCCTGCCCAACACTGAAATATTTTTAAACCACTGCCAATAATGTAAATGGTGCCAATAATATCCATAAATCGAGATAAATTTTGGGCTACAAGTTTAGTACGTTTTTAACAGCTTGCTAATGAAATCTCATTGTAGCATTCAAATATAACAACAACAAATAAAAGCATAAACCTGCAGTTGCCAATTCAAACACAGACCTGTGCTCTGCGTGGGTGGCAGATGGTTCTTTTATCCGCTGTGTAAGATGAAAAGATGCTGACATTTCGGGCTTTATTCTTTGTCAAAGCAAAATAGGATATTTTGCTTTGACAAAGGATGAAGGGCAAAAGTTGCAATTTATAAAATGTTGTTTTATTTCTAGTTTCTGTACTTTAAAAAAATGTATTGACATTTTACTCATTAACTTTACTTAAGGATTAACGGAGTTCCACGTGCAATCACGCCTGCAATGATCATCATATTTATACGATCACAATTTTGATACGTCGGGCAACTGGTTGGCGGAGTGTTCGTAATATTCCACTGTTAAGCACACCTGTCTTTAAAATTTGTTTTCTCTTGTCGATTTCGGACTGTTTGTGGTGATTGGCCCTCGACCAATTGTTTTGCCATGGTCTCACCCCCAAGAGTCTGACTGATGGGCGTTGTCCCACCAACCCGTTTTCCCATCATATCCAATGCGTAGTTGTGCAGTTTTGTCTCCTTTTCATGGAATCCTTTCAAGTTGTGAAGATTATGAGGAATCATGGACATTCCCAGCTATAAAATGCAGAAGATTTGTGTTTAAACCAAGTCCTGAGCTTGAACCAATTTTGAGTTCGGCTGTTTGAAAAGAAGAGAAAGAATAATGAGAATTCCAAACGGGCTATTTTGGGTGTGTCAGTTTTGTAGCTCAATGATACTGTCCAAAAAATGTATTGAGTGTTATTACCTCCGCCACCGCAGGTGAAGGAGGTCATGTTTTCACCTCTTTCTGTCTGTTTGTTTGTTTGTCTGTTTACAGGATATCTCATAAAGTTGTGGACCGATTCGGATGAAACTTGGTGGACAGATTGGGTGTGTGACCACGACAAATTGATTCGATTCCTGACGGGAGGGGAAATTACAAGTCTTGCTAAAATACACCGACTTTGGGGTATTAATCCGTCCATAAGGACAGGTTCTTCACTAGCAAGTACAATCTTTAGAGGAGGGTTTTCTTTTCAATAGGAAATTAGATTTACCTTTAAAGACAAAATTATATCATTAGCCAAGATAATTTGATGACAGTGCTTCACTTACATGTCAATGATATGGTGAATACATGCAATTGGATGGAAGATCTCCAAAGACAAGGTTAGCTACATCTCTGGGACTTACCAAGAACCGTAACTTTACCTTCATTCTTAAATGCATAAATAGCTAATATTGCAGTAAATGGATAAAAATGTGTGAGAAATCTTGCTCGGTGAGTTAGAAGACGATTGGGTAGGAAGGAAACAGGGGGTAGGGGGAGGGGGGGAGAGGGGAATACGGGGGGAGTTTGGTAAGGATGGTTGGGAGAGTGAGTGAAGCAGACCCTCACTTCGTGCTGCAGCATGGTGCGGTCAATCAACAACGCCCGGATGTGTTGCTTGTGCCCGTGCAACTGAGGGGTTAAAATAAAAATACGTTTTTAACTCGTCAAAAAACACAATAAGGCAGGAAGCATAACATCATGGCAACTTGGCATCTTCTACTCAAAAAAAAGTTGCACGACAAATTAAATAATACAAATGCGGTAAATTCAGGATATTCACCTACTGCTGGGAAAAAGGCATGAAACTGGCTGGAAAGAAAAAGACTAACATCAGCGCCAAGTTTTGCTGGCGGAGGACCACTCCATCAGGGTTCGGTAAAAAAAAAAGATTCTAAATCTTGCTCGCCCCCTTCCCCCCACCCACCTTTATGGAGAGCAGAAGCGGGCACATGAAAATGCAGGGAGTTCCAAAAAGACCCAGACAACTTTTGTTGTTGATATATTTAGTACCACAAATGATCCAACGATACCCTATGTTTATAATACTCGTATGTGCCCATAAAAAAAAAAAAAAAAAAAAATTAATAAATAAATATTCCAACTGCGAGCAACAAACAACAACCGCACAGGCCGTTTCTTCGCTCTCACGTGTCCGTACGTGCGTGGCCCGGAAGTTTGCATATTATTCGCAGTTACGATTATTCGCAATTTAGTTTTAATACCCAAATATTCAATTATTGTCAACGTATTTTACCTTTTCGCAATGTTGTGGCAATGATAAACAAAAAGAGAAGAGAAGAGAGAGAAAAAATTTTTACTTCCTGGTTCGGAGCATACCAGCACTCTGATGTTACCGAAATTTATGCACCGTCTAATATGAAAACGATCATAACTTGGGGCATTGTGTTTATCTATAAATGCGCATAAGAAATCGAGAAATTATTAGAATACACTAAGTCATCACTCTCCCGAAGTTCGTACGTTGTAACCCGAAATGGGGAACGCGGCTGAGCTTCCCTTCCCCATCGGCCATGCCCACGCAACAACGTGTCTTGTCATTGGTTTGGTAAATAAATGGCCATAACTTGGGAAGCTCTTGTCCGATTAATATCAAACCTTGAAAAGGCACATCCTCAGGTCCCCAGCAATATATCTGGCAAGTTTCAATTAGATCGGACCAGCGGTTGTCGAGAAACAGCGATCTCTCACACACACACACACACACACACACACACACACACACACACACACACACACACACACACACACACACACACACACACACACACACACACACACACACACACACACACACACACACACACACACACACTGCTGGAATTATAGATAGATGAGACAGAAACGCATAACGTTTTGTGCACACAATCAACACACTTCAATGTGAGCTCCGTTTGACGTGAGCAGGACATCAAGGCGGTACCACGAGTTCTTGCTTATGCAGCTGTGATCTGAGATCGAAGATCCTGCAGGTTTGCCACCTTAGTGTTGTCAACATCTTTGACAAAACCCCAAAGAAAAAAAATGAAGGGGCTTATGTCTGGTGATTGTGGGGGCCAGGTGAGTGGTCCATCTCGGCCATTCCAGCGACTGGAAATTTTTCATTCAGGACGACTAAGGCCCAATGATGGGTAGCGCCTTCCTGTTGAAAAATGATATCATTGCAGGCGTTCAATCTGTGGGACGGTGAACCCTTCCAATATGTTCATGTAAATTATTGAGGTCGCTGTATCCTCCTCAAAGACAAACGGATCCACCAAGCGGTCATGGAGAAGACCACACCACATATTGACCTTTGGACTGTCACATATGTGTTGAATGACCATGTGGGGGTTTTCAGAGCTCCAGATCCTCACATTGTGCCAGTTGACCTTCCGCAATAAATGAAAGCAAGCTTCGTCTGTGGACATGACCTTTTTCAGGGAATCTTCATCATCCTCTATGTGACTGAGCATTTCCAAGGCAAACGCCTTGCGTTTGGGTCCGTCGTTTGGTTTGAGTTCCTGCAGAATCTGCACCTTATAAACATAAAGCTTCAGTCTTTTACGCAAAATCCTGTGTTCAGTGGTAGTTGGTATTTCCAGTTCTCTGGATGCGGGTGGAATCGATTTTCTGTGATTTTGTTGAAACGATTCACGCACTCGTTCAACGTCTGCTGCACTTATGCTTGGTCCACCGGTACTTTTCTGTTTCTGACAACTTCCAGTCTCCTTAAACCTTTTGTACCACTCTGTGATACTAGTCCACGATGGCGGATTCCTTCCATACCTTGTACGGAAATTACGCTGAACTTGCGTGTCAGAACTCGTCTCGACGAACCATTCGACGCACTGAGCTTTCTCATGTGGAGTCTCCATTTTATTTTACATTAAACCACCAGACCTGAAAATATAGAAAACTTTTTGAGTTTCTGCATCATATAAAACAAAGGGTATCGTTGTTTCATTTGTGGTACTAAATATATGAACAACCAAAGTTGTCTGGGTCTTTTTGGAACACCCTGTAGAGAATGTCAAAATATCTAATTATGAAAAAAATTAGCAGACAAGTTTACTCATGTCTTTATCCTGCATGCGATCAAATGTACAAGCTCCATCAAGAGCCTCAGATCACTGCAAGAAATAAAATAAAAATAAATTATATATTGAAATAACAAAGAAGATAACTGGGAAACAAACGAGATAGGTGTGCACAAACATGAGTCTCGGCTTGTAAGATGAAATTGCACCTTGTCCTCCATGGATTTCTTCACCAATCCCAAGCTCTTCCATCGGGAATCAAACTCCACTTTGTGTGAGCCTTGAAAATTCAGAACCATGCTTATAATCTGTAGATGCATGGTACATGCACGGATTAACATATTTGCACCTAGTACCTACACAAATCGGTAACAAAACTGCAATACGAATGATTGGTATAATTTCTGCAGGATCATCAATTTCACATCTTCAACAGTACAACCCCTTCCAAAAACACTGTACCTTGATGATGAGGAATAACGATTTTGTGTCATCCTCAGACTTTTCAAGCATATAATCTGTTTGAAGAGATTAAAAAGAAAAAAAATCAAATTTGTGAATGTATCCAAAATACAGATTCTCAAATGAAACAAATAATTTTCTAAACGAGAATGGCACTCGGGAGAGCGAATACCTCTGCCAGGCTGAACGGTTTACATTTTGTATCCCACTGACGAGGCTGGATCCGGATTTGAATCTTCCCCAAAATCGAATCAATTCGTACTTGCCACACACCCAACCTGTTCACCATGTTTCGGCCGAATCCGTCGCTAACTTTTTTGAAATATCGTGCTAAATATACTTTTTAGCCCTATCTTGCAATGGTGAAGAATCACTTAAAAATTTCTTGAATCCGGACCCAGATCTTCATCGAAGTAAAATTAATTACTGTATTTCGTCCTCGTCACACACCCAACCTGTCCCCCAAATTTTGGCCGAATCCGGGCACAACTTTTTTGAAATATCCTGCTCACAAGGAAATAAACAGAAAGACAGGGATTAGATGAAAACAACCTCCAGCCACCTTTGGTGGCAGATGTAATGGAACAATAACTTACTGACAAGTTTTCTCATCAGATGTGCGACCTTTTCTCGGTAGTTCTCTCGATTTCGATCTGGGATAAAAACATTGCAGAATATCCATCATTGATGCGAGATGTAAGAAAGAGCACAATCGCCAAGCGCGTTCGTGAGATTCTCGAGTCACTTACCGTGGTCCATCCCCACGTAAACCGGAACTTCATCAAGCTCAACCAGGCCAGAAACCCTAAAATGAAAAAAAAATTCCAACGCCTCGTTAATTTCTACAATTTGGTGCAACTGCCGCCTTGTGGTGGAACAATGGTTCAAAAACAATACAGTGTTCTGAATTTGTGAGGACTGGATCACAATCCGACATTCCGAGCTTGTGACCTGAAAAAATAAATACATAAATCAACAATAGCATGCATGGCCTTAGGCCTAACTTTAACCCCAGCTCCATGCCGATGGCCTTTCTTTTGTACAATCATCTATGACTCATAATCCCAAACAGCTGCAATAAATACATTGTGTTCTACTTACAGGCCATGAACAATTTCACCACCAAGTGGGGGCAGCAGGCTTCCGGCACCCATCATGCAGAAGTGCACGATGGTCAAGCTTTGTTGGATCTCATCACTGGAAGAGGAAACATCACAAGACACACTCTATTGGGCATCCGGACCAGGAGGAAGGAGTTATAAAAATTTTTTTTTTACATGACTTGCAAATATAAATTAAAGTCAGCATTCTCTGCAAAAAAAAAACAAAGCAGACAAATTATTTTGTAAAACCCATTGACACCAACAAGGTTATACGAAAGCAACACTTTTGCATTCGCCACTCTCCCATGTGAAACAAGAAAAAGAGCGATCAGAGATTGCAGACCCTCGCCAGGACTTGTTTTGTGTGGTGTTTGCGAAGTTTTGTGTGGCGTTTGTACACTGATGCATTACGTAATTAATGAGAGACATAATTAGAACTGACACTTTGTAAATTCTGGCAGTGATGACCAGTTCAGCCATTCCACAGAAGATTTTTGAAGGTTTAAAAAAACAAAAACAACATGGCTGCCGAATCACGTGATCGATGATGTCATCAAAAAAATTTTGTAGGACCATTATATCCCAAGATGACCCTCAAAAATTTTCATACTGATCAGATGTACTAATTTACAACTATGTCAATTATGATGTCATAACAAAGGCACGTGTGACGTCATTAAAAAAAAAAAAATCACACTCATTCCCCATGAGGAGTACTTGCTACATGCCGAGTTTCAATTTTTAACCTCCGCCATCTTCGAAGATGGATGGAGGTTACTGTTTTCACCCCTTTCTGTTTGTTTGTTTGTGAACAGTATTACGGAAAAACTCCTCGACGGATTTCGACGAAACTTGGTGGGGGGGTTAGGTGTGGTCCAAGGATCATGCCATTAAATTTTGGACTTGCCCCCCCCCAAAAAAAATTGTTAGAGAAAAAAAAAAATTTTGCAACTTTTTTTTCAACAAAATTTCGATTTTTTTTTTTTTGCATTTTTACATGTTTTAAGTGATTTCCAACCTCCCCCCCAAAAAAAAATGGAGAAAAGAACTATAACTCTCAGCACTGTTGACATCATATTTAATGAATAAGATATAAGGTTCACTTGAGTGACCCAGCAGTATTGGCGGCGGAGGTTTTGCACTCTCCCGAGTGCTCCCCCTCTAGTTTTCCTTGGTGTCGTTTCAGAGATACAGAGGTCCAAAGTTTTTCTGTTTTTCCAAAATGGCTGCCACATCACATGACCTATGACGTCATAATTATCATTAAAACATTCTACATGAGTCATTGCACCAATGTTGAAAATTTCGTCTCAATCCGACAAGCAGTTGCGGAGAAAAACACAAAAGTTCTGTGCGGACAGACAGACAGACAGACAGACAGACAGACAAACAGACAAACAGACCCAAATGGAATACCCTCTCCTTCAGCGAGGATAAATATGGTTCTCACTGATGTTTGTCTCCCTCACAACAAGGAATGTAAAACAACAGACTTGGTTGTGTTGGCTGTGAAAACCATAAAGGAATGTTTGTAACAGATCATCTTCTTCTTCGTTCGTAAACAGCAAAAGGCTGCGGGGTAGCATCATCGGCTGAGGGTGTGGCTCTGCCGCCAATGCAATGCCCTCTGCTGGTTTGGGTAGGGATTTGGTATTTGGCCATGGTGCTGGCGATAGCTCGCCCACTCTTCGCAAAGTACACCATGGGGGGTGGAATCTTTAACGTCAGTCAACGAATGCTGGCGGATGGGATTCCCGGTGAATGTCCATACAAGGGATGACGATGACACACACACACACACACACACACACACACACACACACACACACACACACACACACACACACACACACACACACACACACACACACACACACACACACACACACACACACACACACACACACACACACACACACACACACACTGATGAATCACCATGCCTGTACCGGGATGGCAATTTGTAGCTGTGTCGGGATTCAAACCCGAGCTAGACAGCTTTGAGGAGAGTGTGCATACCTCTGGGACATCCTGCCAGCCCCTTGTTACAGATGTTAGTCCTTTTCTTCTTCTTCTTCTTCTTCTTCTTCTTTCGGCTGCTCCCGTTAGGGGTCGCCACAGCGGATCATCCATATGATCCGCATAGTGATTTGGCACATGTTTTACGCCGGATGCCCTTCCTGACGCAACCCTGATCGCCTCTTACGACACAGGGATCAGGTACACCTATTTTAACCGGGGTATACACCAGCCCAGTACACTGGTACTCACTTCGCCGACCTCGGAAGGATGACAGGCTGAGTCAACCCCCTGGTGTATTAATTCAGTGGCCCAACGGGGCTTGAACTCAGGACCTTTTGGATCCCAAGCCGCTGCCCTAACCACTGCGCCAACACACCAGGCTATGTTAGTCCTTTTCTCTGCACTGAAATGTCAAGTCCCTTTTCCCAGTGATGGGTGTCTCAGGATACATGATAACAGAAGTCATGTTTATGGCCCAAACTTTTTGAAATGGAAAAAAAGTTTTGAATATCCATTATACTAACAACATTATTTATTTTCATAATAATCTGTAACTCCAAATCATAAATTGTGTCAAAACGTGGGACGGCATATGTTAGTGTTGCCATCTGAGCCTCCGGCTGTTGAAACGATGAACCCAGGTTCAAATCCCATTATGTACAGAATGCGGCAGAAATATGGGACACATTTCAGGGTGGAATAATTATACGATAATGTAAGGTAATTATTGTTGTTTTTTCTTTTCACGTTATATCAGACCAAGTGGGGATGAAGAAAAATTTCTGTATTTTTTGGCCCAAAAGTTGATGTGGAGTACATATCAAAATGGCCAATTTCCCATTTTTCTTTCCTTTATTCATGGACGAGTCGATTTGGAGGAAATGAGATGGAGTAAGATCAACTACAGTGGTTAGCAAAACTGTCAGTCAGAACGACAGAGGTGGTAATTCTTCCTTGACACTCACAACACATCGCAGAATTTCCTGGGTCATTAATAATAATGACCTTCCAGGGGTCATGAATGTGACTTTTGTAACCAGTTTTGTTTTCACAAAGGTTATCACTGAAACTTCAAGTTTTTAACTCGAAAAAAAAAATTATATTTCCACGAAGTAGTTATTCAATTTAGAATTCCAATATCAGGATTTGCTCAGACAGCTGCAGACCTCGATATAATTAGGAGCATGTCTTGGAATATTTCTTTCAATCCTGACAAATCTCACACTCTCACTCTCTGAAAAGACCATCTGGTACATATAGGTCAGTCTGGTATATGTGTAGTATACATATTGTTGGGTAGTTTCTTAACAATCCTCTTGAAGAAGTTCAGTTACACACACTCTTCGGCTCTCACTATCAACCATGATCTTTCTTAAGAAAACCATATTTCTAAGTTGGCCCCCAATGCCTATGTCATGTAAAGGCTTTCCGTGGTACACCTGAACTTTAATCCACTGACAATACCTTCACCCGTAGCTTGAGGGAGTACTGCTCTCCTCTCTGGGATGACGCCCCCTGCCCCACAGCTTGCTCAACACCACCCCCCCCGCCCCACACACCCATATTCCATCTCCTCCCACTCTTTTTTTTGTTCCATTACATCCCAACCCGATCCATATTCTAGTTCCTCCATGTACCTCGACATTGCATGCACAATTATTTAAAAAAAAAATTTGGGTCAAGAGTACAGAATTCCAGATTAAGAAATCAAAACCTGTAGCATTGCATTTGCTTGTCTTTATCGAGAATAAAATAAAAACCAGAAGGGTAGGCACTCTTCGACATCCCGACATCGCCAGATATGCCTCTGCCCACATTATTACCTCATTATACACACTTGTACCAAGTTTGAATTAAATCCACGGACCCAGATTGAAAATATTAAAGAATTTTGCCGACCGAACCATGCGTCCGATCAGGTTGAAATTTAAAACATATATTCCCCAAGACTACGAGATCACAATTGTGACGTTACACGCCGATTGATGAAGCGGTTCAAGATAAAGACATTTCAAAAAGCTTTTCATTCAATCCAATAAGGCTGCCAGACCATGTGACCTATTAATTATTTGTGAACACCCTGGTATCCCCAAGGCTTGCGGAATATGTCGGTGAAGTTTCCCCTTGATCCGTCAAGCTGTTCTGGAGCAGAAGATTTTTTAAAGGTTTATTCTTCAATAAAAATCATAGCTGCCAAACCATGTGACATACGACGTCGTAGGTAGAGAACTTTTTGTTCGTCATGGATAGGCGATCATACATGTAAAGTTTCGCCTCGATCTGTTTCGCCATTTCAGAGAAGAAGATTTTTGAAGGTTTTTACGTTCCAAAAAAATATGGCTACCGAACCATGTGACCGATGACGTCAACAGTTCCCCCCAAAATTTAGCCCTAGCTGACTCAAAAATTTTCATACTGATAGGATAAAGAGTTCAACATATGCGATTATGACATCACAACAAAGCTACCTATGACATCATCAAAAAAAAAATCCCACTCGTTTCCCATGGGGAGTACTTCACATGTGCCAAGTTAACATTTTTTGCATGGAGCGGGTTCGGAGATACACAGGTCCAAAGTTTTTCCATTTTCCAACATGGCTGCCATACCACGTGACCGATGATGTCATAATTATCATCAAAGAAAACGGAGAAAATTAACATGGACGGACGTATGTCCGTACGTACGTACGGACAACCCGTAAACATAATGCCACTGGCGACTTCGTCAGCGGAGGCACAAAAGAGTATTCCCCTGCTGTCAATGTTATAGCAGGATGTTTTACCTGTGACCTTGAGAAAGATGCAAACATTACTGCAGAAGAGCAACAACAGAACAACCAACTGAATCTATGTCCTGGGGACGTGGTGAGTCGTACCGGCTCATATTTTCACCATCCTCAGCATGCGCCTGCAGCCTCTGCAGCTGTGGCTGCAAGAAGGTGTCCAGAAGAGAGTTTGCCAAGACGAGCTCTTCTGCCGTCGGTAAATGCCAAGTCATATTCAAGTTGTTGACATCACCAGCCTTCCCCCAGTCCTGTTGGAGAGTGAATATCACATCTCAAATTATTTATTTTTTTTGTTTTAACGAGGTCAAAGCAAGGTCACAGCTAAAAAACGAGAATATCACCGGATGCTTCCAACTCCCTTAAAAACAAAGGCCTTTCAAACCACGAGATATTCCAAACAACAAGCACAGCATTGTTATGACAAAAGGGTCAAGTAGTCCGAGCGACCTTGACAACAAATTGGATGACTTGTTAAAGAGCCCGATTACCAATCAATACATCAATCTCCTTTTCAGATTTTTTTGTTTAAGCATCGAGAAGGAATATCCACTTCACAAGTCCCACCCCCCTCCCCCTTTTGTCCCCCAAACCCAACCACATCAAACATCCCCACAGCCTCACAAGTTACTGCCCTTTGATTAAACATGTGGCCCTTTGGTAGCCACCATACATGAACCTGAATGAGAATTTCCAGTGAGAGTAGAACGCGTGATCATTTCCACAATTGCAACCCAAGCAAGCAGTACTTCAATTTTATGGACTGTAATCTGGTGAATCTTCAAGATTAGCAGTTCAACACGTACTGTGTAATGTTCGCCTGAGCGACAGCATTTGGTCGCATTTGAGAATACCCATCATCGTTCACCAATTCACAGACATTTTTTTTTTAATTCACTGCACTATTTAAACACATAATTACCTAATTACAATGCGTTGCCGCATTGTGCAGAATCTCCGATTCATGCCAACTCATTTTCCTGTTCTTTTTCACAATTAACTTAAACGACTGCACCTCAGTAGGGTAAGAATACTGATTCTGGCTCACTTTTCCCCATGTAAATGAATGGGGGATTTTCAGCGATTCATAATTTTTTTCCCTAAAAATAAACCCCTTTTTATCCCAAGGTATATTTATTTGTCTCCCCTTTTAACTTGGAGGTTGAACCTCATTGAATTGAACACCTGGGGGTTGAACAGCTCACTCATTGAACCTATAAAGATTTGTTCATTCTCAAATTCCTTCAATAGTTTAATTTTCTTTGCACAATAATCCCCATCTAAAATATTGATAAACAAAACATTTGAATCTTTATATTTTTTAAGATACCCCATTTGTGCCATTACGAAATGATAAACTTCTCTTAATGCTCTTGTTTGACCACCTCCTGAGCCACAGGTTATTTTTTTTTGTTAAGCCACGCCCACTTTTCCTAAGCCCTGCCCACTTTTGCTAAGCTCCGCCCACTTTTCATAAGGTATTTTTTCTAAGCCACGCCCACTTTTCTTTAAACCCCGCCCACTTTTGCTAAGCCCCGCCCACTTTTGCTAAGCTCCGCCCACTTTTCATGAGGTATTTTTTCTAAGCCACGCCCACTTTTCCTAAGCCCCGCCCACTTTTGCTAAGCTCCGCCCATTTTTCATAAGGTATTTTTTCTAAGCCACGCCCACTTTTCCTAAGCCCCGCCCACTTTTGCTAAGCTCCGCCCACTTTCCATAAGGTATTTTTTCTAAGCCACGCCCACTTTTCCTAAGCTCCGCCTACTTTTGCTAAGCCCCGCCCACTCTTACATCATTTCCAGTTCATCTCTGACTCACAAAGAAATCACTAGAAAATTACAGGATGTTATGGTTTTGAAAAATTTCCCAATGAAGGCTTGCCTAGGCTTGCCCAGGGAATTTCCAAAGGAAACCACACCCACCAGTCTTTCTCTATAAAAGCTTCAAACCCAGGCTCCATTTTAAACATTTGTTTTTGCTGGCAATGGTGTTTTGTGTGCTTGTCTCGAACTCTCTGTCTTCTATGGAACTAAACCTTCAAGTTGATGAACTGGATTCAAACCTCTTATCTATTGAGGTAAGATTTTTTATTTTCCTATTTTCAAACTTTGATTGAAGCATACTCATTTAATAATTAAATAACTTAATTAATACATTATTATTTTCTCTCACAGGAAATTGTGTCTGAAATACGAAATGAAAATACTGCTTTTGCTACAACTTGGGGGAAATTGTTGGCTTGGTTGAAGACCTTGAGTGGGATGACTTTGGTGTTCCTTGGAACTCTCTGTCTTGTATGGAACTAAACCTTCAAGTTGATGAACTGGATTCAAACCTCTTATCTATTGAGGTAAGATTTTTTATTTTCCTATTTTCAAACTTTGATTGAAGCATACTCATTTAATAATTAAATAACTTAATTAATACATTATTATTTTCTCTCACAGGAAATTGTGTCTGAAATACGAAATGAAAATACTGCTTTTGCTACAACTTGGGGTGAAATTGTTGGCTTGGTTGAAGACCTTATGAGCGACCAAGACCCACAGAACGAGTTCGTCCTTGATGACCCAACCAAAGAGTTATACCTTGGAGACCAGCAAAATCCTGAAAAAGAGTTTTACAGCAATAGTACTCATTGTGAGTTATCAAGACAATACCCACTGAACAAGTTATACCTTGATGAGCCAGAATACAAGTTTTACCTTGGAGACTCACAAATTTTGAAAAATCAAGAAATGAGTTCTGCCTTGATGGTTTAAATAACTACCTTGGAGACTCAGGAAAAGGGTTCTGCCAAGATGGTTCTAAATATGGGGCCTACCTTGGAGACTCACAAATTTTGAAAAAATCAGTAAATGAGTTCTGCCTTGATGGTTTAAATAACTACCTTGGAGACTCAGGAAAAGGGTTCTGCCAAGATGGTTCTAAATATGGGGCCTACCTTGGAGACTCACAAATTTTGAAAAAATCAGTAAATGAGTTCTGCCTTGATGGTTTAAATAACTACCTTGGAGACTCAGGAAAAGGGTTCTGCCAAGATGGTTCTAAATATGGGGCCTACCTTGGAGACTCACAAATTTTGAAAAAATCAGTAAATGAGTTCTGCCTTGATGGTTTAAATAACTACCTTGGAGACTCAGGAAAAGGGTTCTGCCAAGATGGTTCTAAATATGGGTCCTACCTTGGAGACTCACAAATTTTGAAAAAATCAGTAAATGAGTTATCCTTCAGAGACTTTGTAAGTTGGTTTTACTTTGAATACTTGAAATGTGGGTTCTGGATTGATAACTCACAATGTGATACATATCTTGGAAACTCAACGGGAATGTGGTTATACCTTGAAGACTTGGAAAGTTGGGTTTATGTTGGACACTTGAAACTTTTTTGGGGGCTTTTATTTATTTATTTATTTATTTATTATTATTATTATTTTATTTATTTATATTTTGGAGACTTTTGGAGTTGCTATCACTCTTTGGGATCTAAACCTATCGATGTAGTTCTTTGTCGGATGGTGCTTGATGGGAGCAAGATCAAGAAAGTTCTGGGAAGAAAGTGCAGGCTTACTCCCCCTTTTTACGTCATCAAACCTGAAAGCCTTAAAAGACAGAATTGGAAGAAGAGAAAAAAAAAAAAGAACGTAAAATATATATATATATATATATATATATATATATATATATATATATATATATATATATATATATATATATATATATATATATATATATATATATATATATATATATATATATATATATATGTGGAAATCTCATTTTGAAAAAGACTGTGTTGGGTGAGGATTGAGTTGGGGTTGAGATTTTGAATGTGAGTGTTGGGACACACACACACATACACATCAACAAACAAAAGTTAAGCCTTGACTATTCAGTTGAGGATTCTGTGTTTGGGGTTCACAGATCTAAGAACGTCCCCCTTGACACACATTATATACTGTAATACACCTCGGACTTGTCCCTCTAGTGTCCACAAAGGTGTATTATCTGCTTAGTTTTGTCTTTTGTAATTCCTGTGAATAAAATGAACCTAAAATCTCTTCCCCTTCCAAATCATATATTTTATAAGTCCAAGGAACTGTATCTATTACATCAACAATTTTAAAAAGTTTTTTCGTCCATCGTTCAGTAAAACCCTTTTCAAAATGAGATTTCCACCTATATATTCTTACGATATCACCAACTTTGAACTTAGGTTTTCTGACATTAATCTCTTTTTCATATTTTAATTTTGTAAATGTTTCTGATGGCTTCATATTCGTTGACGTGTGAATCGTGTCATTATACTTATCCACAATATCTTGAATAAAAGATGACCATTGTTGTGAACCGAGTTGTGTGAATTTTTTATATAGTCTCTCTTTTAAGGTACGATTAAAACGTTCAACAACAACTGCCTTCCCTTCATTAAAGGTACTGTATAATGTAATACTGTTATTTTTTAGAAAATTCATAAATGTCTTGTTATAAAACTCTCTACCCTCATCAGTCCACAATTTCTTAGGTTTTCTCTTACTTTTATTAAATATCTGTTGAAAAGCTAACATAAGAGTATTACCTGTTTTGTTTTTTAAAGGGACAACCCACGCATATCTACTCCTCAAATCAATAACGGTTAAAGCATACTTGTACCCCTTATCATTATTGAGTTCAATCAAATCAGCAGACCAAATATAATCAACTTCCTTGGAATAAACTTTCCTTCTCTGAAACTTTGTGAATATTGGTTTATGTAATTCATCAGCTAATTGCTCTTCAGTCTTAATGGCATCATTAGAGCCTATAAGTTTTTTGAATTTCCAAGTCCAAGTTTCAATTTAGCACTAATCATCTTCTTCACGATGAACCTATCAACTTTTTCTCTCAAGGTTGGATTTTGTATCAGAGACAAATTATACAACATTTCTCTATCGGCTTCATGCTTTTCTTCCAACGTTGTGGTATTCCCATAATCAATATCGTGTCTCATGCACACTTCATCAACTCTATTGATTGGTTAACTCCAGGATTTAGGATTGTCTGCCTCATCTAATCTTTTATCCAAGTTTGTGCCTGGACCACAGAAAGAATACCCTGGAAGATGTAATTCCCCTGGTATTCCAGTAGTTGTAAATTTACTTCCTGATAAAAACTTTTGTATATCTCCTCCGAGTTTGTGTTTGGAGATAAATTGATTTTTTTTGAACCACACACCGAACATATACCTTTTTGTATAACCCTGTTATTTTTACTTTTAATATATGAAATATTTTTAGTATTAGTTTTCTTTTTACATTTGAGACAATAACTCATTTATTTATGAGAAAAATTTCTGCAGAGTGCAAAAACCTTTTTAGTTTCCAACATGCACATTTGAATCTTAATTTTTAAAACATAAAGAATCCTTAGAAATGCCTTCACTCTCTCCTCCATTTATTTAAGAAAAAACTTGAATTAAAATGAATAGCTTGACGATGCTAATAGTTTTGTTGAAAGTATTGCAAATAGACTTGTTAATTCTTTGTATTCCTTCCTGGTGAGATGAGTTAATTTCTTTAATACCTCTATTCTTTTTTGAATCTCACTGGTTTCCATATTTTGATATTTATTTATTCTCTCTCTTTCCTCCCTCTCTCTCTTCTCTCTTTCCTCCCTCTCTCTATTCTCTCTTTCCTCCCTCTCTCGATTCTCTCTTTCCTCCTTCTCTCTCTCCTCCTCCTCCTTTTCCTCCTCTTCCCTCTCTTCTTCAACTCCTTCCTCATCCCTTACTATACTTGAATCGTTTACACCCCATAGAATATTATACATATATTCATCAGGATTTCTTGTTATTCCTGTATCCAAAATAATTTTTTTTACAACAGGAAACCAATAAAATTTCTTTTGAATTTCTAAAAGAGCCTTACCTTTTCTTAACCTTATAATTTTTTCATTATTTAACATTCTAATTAAATCTAAAGTTGTTGGTTTATCAACATCAGCATAATGCCAATCTTTTATTGAAAATACCTCATTCTTATGTTGTAGAACATATTTATTAAAATACCGAATACCCTTTTCTTGAAGGTATGCTTGGACACAGAAATGATAATTTTCTTGAAGCCTTCTTGCTGTCATTTATGTATTAGAAATATATGTTAGAATAATATTATGGCACGAAACACCTCCCCATCTTCCCATAGTTAAATCATTTTGTATTTCCTTACTTATTATATATAATCCTGTTTTTTCTGTTTTCATGAGATAAACAAGGGCAAAACCATTATTATATTTACCCTTATTAAATTCTTTTATTTGTTGTTTACTAATCGTGGCTCCACAAAACTCATTCTCGATACCAAGTGGATAATATTCTTCCTTACGAGACTGATTTAATTGTTCCAGGTCTTCGAGGTTAATTTTAAATGACCAATTATACCCTAAATCATTCATATCATACCCCCATTGTTCTATTCTCATACAAACGATACGCCCTTCTTTATAAAAATTTATTTTAATTCGAACTGTGAATTCTGTATGACCTGGAGATAATATCAACACTTCTGTATCTTTAGAATACACAGCCGTTTTATTTAAGTATATATATTGTGATAAATCGCTTAATCTCACCAAGTCATTCGCGTCAGTCGGGCTTGGATAATTTTTTAATTTATAAGCATTTTTCATGTTAATATTTTTGTTTATATTATATTTATATCGTTCAGCCTGTGCCTTTGTATAATAATTTGATAAATCAATATCCAGTTCTTGAGATACACCAAAGATAGAACCATCTTTACCAACATAAGTCATTTATATTAGATTAAAAATAATATCATAAAATTTTTTATTTTTGTTGAGTTGAAATAACACATATAGACATAATTGACCACAACACTTGGAATTTAATTCTTGGACTTTAAATGTTTGATAAACACCATTCTGTAAGAATTTTATGACTTCAACAGGTGGTGGAAGACCAAAACTATCAAAATAATATTTGTCTTGACTATTAAAAATACAAACCCAATGAGAACCGTTCCCATCATTATCTTCTAAGTTCATAATAATATTCTTTGTATGTTTCGACACATTTGTTAATTCATCTCTCATACAAATAACCACATTATGAATTTTTAATTTCTTACAATATTTGGCAAGTTGTAAATTTGATGTTGTATTCTTTCCAAATTCTTTCAACCACTCATCAATGCTCATTTATTTATTAGAAAGATATAATCCATTACCTCTTTTCGTTAATTTTACACCTGCTTGTGCTATAGAAGAAAGCATATCTCCAACTAACAATCTCGCTTTATCAGGCAGACCTTCAAGTTTTTCAGCAAAATCTACAATTACACCACTTCCACTAATTTGTTTCTCCAACTCTTTGTTATGTCTTTCCAATTCTTTTTGAGCCTGGAGTTGAGCCTTCCTTTCGTTGGCAGTTTTGACCGCTGTTGAAATACCACCCGTCAATGCTCCAACCGCACTTAAACCAGCAAATAAAGGAATTAGAAATGGGAGAAATCCTCCACTCGTCTCTCTTATTGAATATTTTTTCAACATTGGTTTTGTCATTTTAATTTTAAGTGAGCCAGTGTCATTTAAGATTTTAACCTGTTCTCTTGTGAGCAAAACATCAATTCTTACTGCTCCTTTTCTCTGAATTGTATTAACGTTAATCGTACAAGGCTTTTGATTTTGAACACAAGATGATAGTTTATGAAGATTGATTTGATTAACATATACCCCAGTTGGTACTTTGCCACTCATTTATTTAACAAAAAAATTATGTGAGACTAATCATCACACCATTATCTGTATTAATCTGCAATTCTGTTTCTTCCAAAAGCAAACAATATGTATCAACTTCTTCACTCTCTCCTCTTTCAATGTATAGGGAAGTATCCACTCGATTAGACTTTATAGTTTCTTTTTGAGCGCTCAGGTCAAACGTATAGATTGTATACAAACTTTTAAATGCTGTCATATCCAAAATAGGTTCTTTATTTCCATTACTTTCACACACCTTTTGGTAAGACTTGTATGCTTCAGCAAAATCATTTTTTTCCCAATTAATTTCCAATCTATCTCGTGGATAAAATGTTCCATCTAGAGAAACGCGAAGTTGTTTCACCTTAGCATTATCACTCAATGCATTATTCTTATCAGTCGCAGTATCACCATCTGGCTTTTTAAAAATCATCCACAGATATCGTGGCTTTCCTTCCAGAACACCCAAATTCCACGTGTAAGTAGTTTGATTGAGTTTAACGTGTTGACATCTTCTTTTGAGGTATGATACACTGAGTGGTTTTTTTGAGTTAAGTCTTCGATTCAACATCTCTTCTGTTTTAAGATTAGGAGTATATTCACTGATATACCAACTCATCTCCTCAATTACAAATTTATTCTGATCACCAAAAGCATTACCAACACCAAAAAGCAATCTATTTTCATTATCATTCCTTTGTAGTTGAAATCTAATTTTAAGACCATACAGAACTTTATCATAATCACAAAATCCAAATATACCTTTAAGAGGAACTGCCACAGTAAAACTATTTTCTGCTTTTGTATCATCATTATACATTCCTTTCCTTTGAATATATCCAGGGTCTGTGTTTGTTCCCGTTGACATATCAGGAATAAAACCTTCGACAGACCCCTTTCCCATTCTATCACTGAATGTATAGAGTGTAAATTTCATCATTTCAGATACAGCAGAGACATAATCAACCGCTTCAACTTCTTGTGTTCCAATATACAATCGCACACTATCAAACATTTTCCAGAAGAAATCATTTACAAGTGTAGCGTTTGTGTTATTCCCAGCCTTAGTGAATTTAAATTTACACAACAAGAAACTTTCGGAGAGATTCAAATAGGTTTGTTGATTATTTATTTCAAAACTTTTTGTACCATTTGTATTCCAGTCTGTTCCAGTTATTGCATTTACCTTGAAGTAATCTTCTTTTTTAGTGTAGTTTGAGATAATAATAGTATCATCCAAATCATAGATACTATCAATTGCTTCCATACTTGTATTTATTTAGCAAAAAAGATGTTAAAACTTTTGAAACCCTGATCCAAGTATTTGAATTATTTTCTGTCGTTCTTGGGGGGACAACTGAGTTTTACCTTTCTTAATTTCTTTTATTGCTTGTAATTTATGAGATTCTTTCTGAGCATCTTTTATACTCTTTACAGCACCTGCTACATTTCCCACAGCAGAAGCAGTTGAACCAATTAGGTCTTTATGTTTAAGAATAGTTGAACCAATACCCATGAGAGTATCAATTATCCCATCTCCTCTAAATTGATGTCCAACACCCTTTTGTCTCTTAGGTTTATAGTATCCTCTACCAAGATACATACCTTCACCCTTGTAGTACGGGGAAAGGAACATCCCATCCCCTGTAATTATTTTATATTTTCCCAACTCGTGCTTCCTCACAATAACCATCGTATTTATTTATTGAAAAACTTCACGTAGGTGAATTCTGATGGATATAACTTCTCCATTAAAAGAAATCACACGATTATCTTGGTCGGTTATCCTAAAATTTACTCTGTGTATGGTTTTTCCTGACACAGGTAGATAAACCAAATTTTTAGGCTCCATATTGAATTTATAACCAATTGGGGTTGAGTATGCGCTGAATGAAAATATTGTATTTGTTTTTAATCCATCATTATAAGCACCATCAATCAAATCACAGTGAATTAACACCGAATTTATTCCTGAGGATATTTGAATGACATTATCACTGTAAAACGTCCCATTAGTTTCAATCTTTTTTGAGGAGAAACCTAATAACTCTCTAAATGAATTATCAATTGTGAAATCAACCTTGTAGTTATTTTTAACTTTAATCGTTGATTTTGAAGTATGTTTTTGAATGTTTATAACAATATTTTTTGGTTCATCACCCTGTTCTTTCATAAGACGAGCAATTTCGGAAGATATTTGAGAAATCTCGTATGCTCCGGTGAGACTGTTATCGTTTTGTATCCACTTCCCGGATTATAACTAAACTTGTCATTTTTCTCGGTTATATTAAATAAGGTATTATAAGTCTCCATGGACAATAAAGATGCCTCATATTCTTTTGTTGTGTCAAGTTGTAGTGGGTATGGGAATGAAGATGTGTGGTCGCTTGTTGTGAAATTAAAACTCAGGATTGTGCTTCTCATCTTATTTAATATGAGATAAAATGTCTTTATATTGAGATTTATTAATTATTTTCATGTTCATCAACTGGTCTAAAATGGCTGATGCTTCATTAAAACAATTGTTATTTCCAGCCTTCTTACTGCCGAACAACAATAAGTCTATTAACTAATTGCGATGGGTCATTTGGAAGAAAACTAATACCTGAACCAAGGATACTTAAAGCCTGAATAATGTGTTTCTCCTTCTCATTCTTCCTACTTTTACCAGAAAGAATAACCTTATAATTTAGAGTGTTCAGCAAATCAATATATACTCTATCATCATTATTTTCCATATCCAATAGTTTATCAATATACTTTGATTCATCCCTCACAGTTGAACCTTGCCTTCCATCTTTTGTGAGAAGAAACATTAATCTCGGAGTTAGTTTAACAGGGGGTTGAGCAGAACTTAAGAACCTTAATTCATCATTAAATATCAATACCTTTTCTTGAACAAGATGAAATATTGCTGGTTGTTCTGTTGGAATGAGTCCTGCTTTGGTTTTTGAATCTGCTGAATATTCATTGTTTTGAACAGCATTCACAATATAATCAGGGGTTTGATTAATCTCTTCCAGTTGTTGAAATAAACCTTCATCATGTTCTAATTCTCCAATATGCTCTAATTCTTCCTCCGTCATTTGACTGAAATCTTTTAACATTTGAAGCTTTCTAGGAGTATATTCTACTGTGGGAACTGTGGAAACATCTTTCATTTTTTCTTGGGAAGTTTTTAAAAGTGGTTTAAAAAATTTCTCTTGTTTTTTTCAAATGCTTCTTCGCCCGTTAGTTTCTGTCTGCGTTTCTTCTTTATGTCTTCCTGTTGTTTTACAACTTTTGAAACCAACTCTTGATGTTCCTTAAATCTTCTTGCTCTTTCTTTTGTATCCATTTATTTATTGTAAAATATCATTTAATGAATTGTAAAGATCAACAGGGAAATTTTCCTTTTCTTCATCATTCAAGTAGATGTGTTCAAATAAATCCTTTTCTTTAAATATTTCATCAAATTCTTTATTAACATTAATGCGAGTTGTAATTTCTTCTTCACTAATCCTTGCATCTCTGCTTTTCATACGTTTGTGTTGAGTTTCTTCATCAACATCAAAACCGAATGATAAAATCTTCACTCCGCTCAGATATTTAATAATTTGTCTCGTTCCTTCTGGATTAGTTTCTAATATCCCAACACCACCAGATTTTAGTTTCTTTAACTCACTCTTACAATGTGAATATTTTGTTGTACCAAGAGAAACCTCCTCAAATATTTGTCCTTCATTCCTCAATCGCATATGTTCCTCCACTGAAATATAGTGATAATCTTCACCTTTTACTTCTCCAGGTCTTATTGCTCTAGTTGTTGTTGATACAATGCATATCACGGGGTGTTTTTTAAGTAAATTTACAATATTCTCATTTGTACTACACAAGAACCTTGATTTATGAAAGTTTTTTCCAGAAGCAGATTTACCCACAAGATTTATAATAATAGTTGTCATTTATATATGTAATTGTTTATAAAACAAAAAATATATCCCTTAATATCTCATCTTGTTTCACAACAATATATTTATATTTTTCAGTCGTGTGCTTCATATAATCCTCAAATTTCTTTTTACTACATAATGTAGAACAATTATCTCTCCAAAAATTATTGATATCTATTGAATTTAACTTGAATAAAATAAAAGTATTAGCATTGTTTCTGATGGAACGACGAGGAAGTTGAAAGTACGATTGACTAAGATAAATACAATTACAAGAAGAATGTCTCCCTCTTGTGTAGTAGCTGTCCATTACCGTTTGGTTTCTCTCATTAACACAATCATCAAAGATAACGAGGTTCTTTTTTGATTTATCCAAATCTTGGGGAGACGGTATATCATCCGTATTATCACTAAGAATACAAGTTATAAGATTTGATTTCTTTTTACATCTCTGTGTATCACAAAATAGTTGAATTATATCTTCAATGTTATAATCATTTAGGTTTTTTTGACGTTTAAATAAACCTATTATATCTTCTTTTTGAAGACCAGCATTAAAACCTTGTGAGAGTAGTTGATACTCTGGTTGAAAACTTCGACTTTGTGAAAATTATTAAATTATCATAATCTAAAAAGTTGGGAGTGAGGAGCATTTTTAAAAGTAAGCAGGTTTTTCCACATCCACTTGAACCAACTATGAGACATCTTAATGAATTTGGGAGATTTTTATGGTTGTTAAATTTTATCTTATTTTCCCAAATAGGTAAAAAATCATTCATTTATATATTTGAAAAACAGGTTATTTAATTTATTATTGGCTTTTTAGAAACTCTATATTTTATCCTAAGTTCAGGTTTAATTTCAAGATAATCCATTATTTTATTTATACAATATCTTGTGTTGATATTTCCCTGAAAATTACATCCATGAATAATATACAACAACAATCCTTTGAACATTTCTCTTATACGTTCAGTTTCTTCCCTTGTAAGGAAAGGTGTGTTATCATCCTCATACTTTACATTCATTTCTCTAATCAATCTTGTAAAGTAATTCATTTTTGGTGTAAATCTAAAAGAATTATTTTCCTTTTTATATTTTTTATTATCATTAATTAGAAGATAATCACAGAATATACATTGTTTATAGGCTTTTGACTCTGTTTAATCCCCGTCTTTCACACGCAGGACAATTCTCAAATTTGTCATATGGAGAATCAGGAAAGTCTAGCATATTTATAAAGTAAAACTTTACTTAAACTGAAATTCATCTATACTTTCAGTTGTATATTACCATCGATATCGATATACTTTTTTCATTATCAGATTCAACGACAACATTTTTTATATTAAAGGTAATTTTAAAATTATCGTTAACTACTATTGAACGAAATGTCATTTCACCTGATATATTAACATCCTTTATTTCATCAAGATTTACATCTTTAGGGTTGTTGAAAAAAATACAAATTTCTCCTTGCATATTACAGATGGTCTTATCTTTTCTTTCTAAAGCTTCATCCATAAGGTTTTTGTTCTTTGATACTTTTTCTTGTTTCATTGCTTTTTCTAGTTTTGAATATATTACTAGAAGGAGAGGAGAAACTTTTGTTAGAGATACTTTAATTGATGTTCTACCAGGTATACTAAAAGCCCTTCCACTGAAGGAAATTGAAGAACTCATATTATTTACCATAATAGTTTTTATCCAATAGTTGTTATATTTATCTTTGTTCAATTTTACATCCTTGACATATTTCTCAGTATCTTTAACAGATGAAGAGATTGATTGAAACTTGTCTTTTGTGTCTTGAAACATTGTATTTATTAAGTGAAAAAGTTGGAGGATAAAATGTTTTTAAGCACAGATTCACCTATAAATTAAACGAAATTTTCATCAAGAAAATTTTAGTTTAAGCAAAGTTTTATTCTATAAATATGGTGAATACAACGTACTGCGATGTTTGTAATCACGAATATAAACATTATAGAAAACACCTCCGAACCAACAAACACACATTTAATCTATTTCATCAAATATCTCCTCTTGAGTTGGAAAGAAAACATTGTGATATCTGTTCAAAGGATGTTTTGAAGAGTAGTTATAATCAACATCTTCAATCACAAAAACACAAGAAAAATGAGTTTAAAGTAAAGGGAGACTATTATATTAAAAACACTGATGAGGCATTTAAAGGGCATATAAAAATAAGGATTTTTCAATTTGGAGAACCCGGTCCATCATCAATAGCTGAATCAATTGAAATAGTGAAACCCGATGTTGAAAAATTTATTAAAAAGACATTAAAAGAAATGAAAACTTTAAAGTTTTATATGGGAGTGAAAATGAATATGAAAAGACAAGATGAAGAACAAACTCCTTATATGAGAACAGATCTTCATTTTATAACATCATTTCAAGATTTTTTGAATAGTGGGGTTTATGAAGAACTATCAAGACAAGAGGAGGATGTTGATAATACAGTGGTAGGAAGTGGATTCAATATTTAAAAAATCATCTTTTTAGATATACACATTCTAAAATCAAACCCTCTTAAAGCTTCTTCTTATATTGAATTACCAAAAGAAATAAAACTAAAGAAGGCAGTTGTTAATATTAAGAACAATGATAATAAATGTTTTCTCTGGTCTGTTCTTGCTCACTTACATCCACCAAAATGTAATTCAGAAAGAGTAAAACAATATATGAAATATGAGAATACCTTGGACATTAAAGATTTTAAATTCCCAATGCCACTAACAGATATTCCTAAATTTGAGAAAAAGAATAATCTTTCTATTAATGTATATGGATTAACGGATACAAACAAAGTTCAAATATTAAAAATTTCAAACAACTATAAAAATGAAGAAACACACATTGACCTTTTATATTTTAGTGTTGGAAAGAATTCACATTACACATACATCAATAATTTATCAAGATTAATCTCTTCTCAGGTATTCAGAACAGCAAACAAAATATATCCTTGTAAGCGATGTCTTAATTCATTTCATACAAAAGAACGATTAGAACAACATTCAAAATATTGTAGTAATCATAAATCAGCTGTAATTACAATGCCTAAACCTGGTGAAAAGATTTATTTTGAAGATTATAATAAATCTATCATGCACCCATTTGTGATATACGCTGATTTTGAATGTATCCTTAAAAGATAAATACTGCTTCTCCTAATCCAAAAGAACCATATACAAATAAATATCAAAAACATATTCCTTGTGGTTTCTGTTATTATATCAAATCATCTGTTGGAGAAAAGTATAACAAACTTGAACATTATCGTGGAAAAAATGCTTCACAAGAGTTTGTAAAACGATTAGAAAAGGATTGTATAAGACTCACTAAATTAATGAAAGAAACAAATGAACCGATGAAATTAACCAAAGAAGAAAAATTAGAATTTAGAATGAACAATATCTGCCATATTTGTGAGGGGGAAATTAAGGAGTCTAAAGTTAGAGACCATTGTCATCTTACTGGTAAATATAGAGGTCCCGCTCATTCCTGTTGTAATCTTAATTGTAAATTACCTTCTTTTATTCCAGTCTTTCTTCACAACAGCGCCAACTATGATACACATCTATTTATAAATGAACTTTCAAAAACACCAGGGAATATTTCTGCCATAACAAACACAAGTCAAAAGTATATTTCATTTTCAAAAATGATATTCACAAAACCTTTAACTCGTATTAGGTTTTTAGATTCTTACAAGTTTATGGGAACACCACTAGCCTACCTCGCATCAAATCTAAGCTCCACGGACTCTTTTCCAAATCTTAATTCATTCTTTCCAAAAGAGGAAATTCTCACTAAAGAGGAAATTCAGATTA
The DNA here is from genome assembly GCF_056783735.1 of Eptatretus burgeri. NCBI lineage: Eukaryota > Metazoa > Chordata > Myxini > Myxiniformes > Myxinidae > Eptatretus > Eptatretus burgeri. The sequence goes on from NC_140967.1 coordinate 39,402,914, forward strand.
AAGAGAGAATTCAAAGTAAAGAGGAAACTCTAATTAATGAAGAAATTCTAACTGAAGATGAAATTCTAATTATAAAGAAAATTCGAACTAAAGAGGAAATTCAGATTAAAGATGAAATTCTGATTAAAGAAGGAATTCTTACGAGAGAGGAAATTCAAACAAGGAATGAAATTCAAAGTAAAGAGAAAATTCTTACAAGTAAGGGAATTTATCCTTATGATTATATGGATTCATTTATGAGATTTAAAGAAACACAACTTCCTTCAAAAGAAAGTTTCTATAATAACCTTTATGAAGAAGAGATAAGTGATAAGGAATATAAACACGCACAAGAAATATGGAAAATATTTAAGATAAAGAACCTTGGAGAATATCACGATTTATATCTAAAAACAGATGTTTTATTGTTAGCTGATGTGTTTGAAGCTTTTAGATCACTCTGTTATAATAAAAATTGTTATGGATTAGATCCTGCCCACTATTTCACAGCTCCTGGTTTAGCTTGGAGTGCAATGTTGAAAATGACAAAACAAGATATAGATTTAATCAGTGATGTGGATATGCTTTTGATGATTGAGAAGTCCAAGAGAGGTGGAATATCACAAGTATGTTCAAAAAGATATGCTAAAGCAAATAATAAATATCTTCCAAATTATGATAGTGAAAAAGATAGTAATTATTTGATGTATTTTGATGCTAATAATTTGTATGGATGGGCAATGTCTCAATCTCTGCCTTATGGTAAATTAGAGTGGGTGGAAGAAAAGGATTATGAAAAGGCTTTGATGAATATTGTTATTTCTTCTCAAGAGGAATTGAATGACGAAGAAGAAGGTTATTATTTTGAAGTTGATTTGAGGTACCCGAGTGATCTTCATAATAAGCATAAAGATCTTCCTTTTGCATGTGAGAAAGAAACCCCAAAGAAAGAATGGTTCAGTGATTATCATAAAAGTTTTAATATTAAAGGTAAATCAACAGAAAAGTTATTAACAACATTCTATGATAAAGAGGGATATGTTTTGCATCAGAGAAGCTTAAAACAGTTTTTGAGAGAAGGATTGAGAGTAGCTAAAATTCATAGAGTTTTAAAATTTAAACAAAGTCCTTGGGTGAAAAAGTATATTCAATTCAATACAGATATGAGAGCAAATACAAAAGTAAAATTTGAAGGGGACTTTTATAAATTAATGAATAATGCTGTATTTGGAAAGACTATGGAAAATGTTAGAAACAGGCAAAACATTAGATTCGCAACATCTTGGAAAGAAGCTTCGAGATTGATAAATAAACCAAGTTTTGAGAGAGAAGAGGTTTTTTCAGAGAACTTTTCTGCAATTCATATGAAAAAGGAAAGTATTGTAATGGATAAACCAATTTATATTGGAACAGCAGTTCTTGATTTATCAAAGATATTGATGTATGATTATTTGTATAATGACTTAAAGAAAGAGTATGGTGAAAATGTTTCATTGTTGTATATGGATACTGATAGTTTTATCCTAGATATAAAAACTGATGATGTTTATGAAGATATGAAGAAAAATATTGGAGTATATGATACAAGTAATTTCAGCAAGAAGAGTGAGTTATTTTCCAAAAAGAATGAAAAGGTTATTGGTAAGTTTAAGGATGAGCTGGGTGGAAAAGTAATGAGTGAGTTTATTGGATTGAGAGCAAAGGCATATGCTTATAAGTATGGTGAACAGATTGATAAGAGGTTAAAGGGAATAAAGAAATATGTAATAAAGAAATCAATAACTTTTAGAAATTATTATAATTGTTTGATGAATAAGAAAGAAGAATATAGGAAAATGAATACAATAAGAAGTTATAAACATAACATATATAGTGAAGAAGTAAATAAAAAGGCATTAGGAGCCTTTGATGATAAGAGATTTATTTTAGATAATGGAATAGATTGTGTTCCATATGGATATTGTATGATAGAGTGTATAAAATAGATTATGTTTTAACGATGGGAAGATGGGTTAGGGTTTTTAAGGGCTACCGCCGCGTTTTTTCACAATATATAAATGGTTAAACCAAGTATTAATCAAACTAAAGAGTGGAGAAAATCTCAGTCTTGGTATATAAATGGAAAACATAATGAATGTGAAAAATATCAAATAAGTCTTATTGAAAAAATAACTAAAACAAAGGTAAATAAAACAAATAAGCGAATTAATTTAAAAACTAGTAAGTTAGAGGATGTAAAGAAAAAAATGAATATCCTTGAATGGACTGAAAACTTTGATGGTTATCAATTGAACAATGAAAAAACAATTTACTATAATCTCAAAATGATATGTGGCTCAGGAGGTGGTCAGATGAGAGCATTAAGAGAAGTTTATCATTTCGTAATGGCACAAATGGGGTATCTTAAAAAATATAAAGATTCAAATGTTTTGTTTGTCAATATTTTAGATGGGGATTATTGTGCAAAGAAAATTAAACTATTGAAGGAATTTGAGAATGAACAAATCTTTATAGGTTCAATGAGTGAGCTGTTCAATTCAATGAGGTTCAACCTCCAAGTTAAAAGGGGAGACAAATAAATATACCTTGGGATAAAAAGGGGGTTTATTTTTAGGGAAAAAAATTATGAATCGCTGAAAATCCCCCATTCATTTACATGGGGAAAAGTGAGCCAGAATCAGTATTCTTACCCTACTCACCTCTGTTCGAAAAGCACACGTGACTAGGCTGGCCGTCGCCTTAACGTTATCCAGAACGTTCTGATCACCATCGAAGTCACTTCCCGTATAATTTTAATCAAGGCGACACAATATCAAGTGCACAGAATTTCAGCATTGAACTATTGTTACTCATATCGTGGGCGCAAGCACGGTGCATGAATATTGTGATCACCCCATCGGTGGGTTTGACTGTTGGTTGGCAGAATAACTGGACAACGGGGGTGGCCACGAGACATTACATAGGTGGAAGCAAGCAAGTGGAAGTCAGCAAGCTCTCGGGTGGAAATGCATGAAGAAAACGACGACGCGAGTCAGAAACTCCGTGAAGTGCTTCTAGTTTTGACATATTCCACGATTAAAATGGTCGATATCAACTTTGAACCACCATCATCATAAAAACACCATATCACCGTACACAGATGCCGAGTACAAATTCCGTCAACGTGGAGATTCTGAAACTTATTTAAATCCCCCAAAAAGACATCCTGCTTAAGGTTACTTCATCATAAAGGCCTACAGTTTTCATCAAAAAACAAACATGGCTCTCACCCTGATGGGCAAGTAAATGGAAGGGCTTTTGTCGAATCCACCAGGCACACTGTAGTATTCCAATGGGAATATCATCGTTGTGCAGCGTAGGATACGTTTGAGTAGACTGCTGGCCAGCGTATAACCTCGCTTACTCTTGAGATTGAGGCAAACCTTGAGCACGGCCATTAAATCATCTCGGAATGGAAGCAGATTCTCCCCGTTCACACATACGACCTGTGCAGAGCAAGAAGCAAAGCTGAGGGAAACTGTACTTTACAAAGGAATGGCATTCATAATGGACAGTGGTGGCTCAAAATGGTAAAGGAAATGTACAAACAAAATGTAGTGTGTGTGTGTGTGTGTGTGTGTGTGTGACCATTTTTCTCAGAAATGGCCAAACGGATCTTTGTTGAGTGCTGTGAAGTGTTTTAGGCAAAAAGCTTTTTCTTTTTTTTTTGTACAATAAAAGTTGGATTGTTAAAAGGAACATTGCTCTATATGCCTGTTGTTGGCTTAATGCTTATGGTGGTGGGGGCTTGGGATCCGAGGATCCCGAGTTCAAATCCTGCTTGGCTGTTGAATTAACACCAGGTGGGGATGACTCTGCCTGTCATCCTTCCGAGGTCGGCAAAATGAGTGCCAGCTTGCTGGTATTCTATGTCGGAGTGACGACCCGTCCAGGATTGCGCTCAACAGCCCAGGAGACTGCTTAGACAGCACCAACGCTCTGCACGGAGTATGGTCCCAATGAATGGAACATCACTCTATCGTGCCTCAGCCTTTGTGGCTATGTGAAAGGAAATATTAAATGATCCTAGTGGGTGCACACCCCTACAAAAATAGTTGAACAAAAAAAAATTGATTTCTTCAAAATGCTAACAGGATTAGAACAGCACCAGGCAACGTCCGAGTATCCCTGCTAAGTATCTGATAAGGAAAATTATAAAAAATAATTCAATGGAGGGGAATTCTCAATCAGGTTAAAAAATATATTAGAACATACCATCCCAAAAACAATGAGATTTTACGATGACGAATCTATACTAATAAATGTGTGTCAGTCAGTCCGTCAGTCAAGCAGTCAGTCCGTCAGTCAAGCAGTCAGTCCGTCAGTCAGTCAAGCAGTCAGTCCATCAGTCAGTCAGTCAAGCAGTCAGTCCGTCAGTCAGTCAGTCCATCAGTCCGTCAGTCAAGCAGTCAGTCCGTCAGTCAAGCAGTCAGTCCGTCAGTCCGTCAGTCCGTCAGTCTGTCAGTCTGTCAGTCTGTCAGTCTGTCAGTCCGTCAGTCCATCAGTCAAGCAGTCAGTCCGTCAGTCAAGCAGTCAGTCCGTCAGTCAAGCAGTCAGTCCATCAGTCCGGCAGTCCGGCAGTCCGGCAGTCCCGCCGTCACTCAGTCCGGCCGTCACTCAGTCCGGCCGTCACTCAGTCCGGCCGTCACTCAGTCCGGCCGTCACTCAGTCCGGCCGTCACTCAGTCCGGCCGTCACTCAGTCCGGCCGTCTCCTCCATAACTCCCAAGCCATGAAACCTAGCAGCCCCAAACATTGTTTGCATACCAAGGGAACTCCAAGGTGGTGCCGAATAAAAACAGGGCGTTTGGGTGAATTAAAGCACCCCCTTTGAAGATAATTAACAGCCTTATTTAATCTTCCTTTATCGATGCGCATCCGCAGACACCTCGCTCCCCTCGATTGGGGTCTTAATTCGCCATTTTGTTCGGCTTGCTCAACAATTCCTCGAGTTGGAACAGGCCGCAACGGCTTATTAATGATAAAGTGCCCAAAATGTGTTTTTCATTTTCCTCACTGATATGATCGAATACTTCATGTACGGTACATACCTTTGAATCACTGTATACGCCGCTTTTGTAGGTGTTCCAGTTTCTTAATTCGGAGCTTGGAGCAATTTAATGCATTATATGATGCAATTTTCCACGATCTGTTCTCACGGACAAATTTAAGTGTATTGTCGAAATATAATTTGAGTTTGGAAGATTGGATCCTGTGGACTGTTGAAATAACTGTTGAAATCTGGAGTGAAATCTGAAAATTTAATCAAATTAACGATTTTTTTTTTATAACTAAGTGTATTTATTTAAGCAGAGCATTAAACTGAACTTTTTCTGTTGTTCAGCTGATTATGTTTAGTGAAGAAAAGATGTTTAGTTTTTTTTGCGGGTATGTGCAATAACCAATCAGCTTACTATTGCTTGCCAAGCCAGTCATTCCTTATCAACCATTTCACTGAAGTGCTTGATCGAGTGCTGAAGCCACTTGCTGAGTGCACTCCAGTCAATGTCCCGATCGGGATGTACACTACGAGTCGGCAGTTGTTACAAGGAAGAGGTACGTAGACAGCACACACGGACGTGAGACATATGGGTAGATTTTGGATCTGTAAGGGACTCTCTGTGAGTGTGTGCATGCCTGCATGTCTGGTTACAGGTGCCGCGGTGGCAAAGTTTCATCCCGTATCTTATGATGATGATGGGTGGTGGAGGTTTTAACTTTTAACCTCAGCAGCGTATGAGCGATCACATTTTCTTTTGTCCTTGTGACTGTTTCTAAAGCAATTGGCTGTTTTTTTATGAACTGGATATGCTTTACATAGTTCTAAATTACAGAGCCAATTTTTTTTCCACCCGATACACGATGATTGGCAGCTGTTTATAAAGAATAATGTTTTTGCACATCCCCTTGCAACGTCTGTGATGCAATGTTGTTTTTATAATTTGTTTATTGAAATGCCCCCAAAACAAGGATGAAAGCTACTCAAGGTTTTTGGTGGTATACAGTACATACTGGAGTCGGTAATCACAATGATTCCAATCTGCCGATTACTGAAAAATTGCTGATGTCGGCTAAGCACCAATATATATATATATATATATATATATATATATATATATATATATATATATATATATATATATATATATATATATATATATATATATATATAGTGTGTGTGTGTGTGTGTGTGTGTGTGTGTGTGTGTGTGTGTGTGTGTGTGTGTGTGTGTGTGTGTGTGTGTGTGTGTGTGTGTGTGTGTGTGTGTGTGTGTGTGTGTGTGTGTGTGTGTGTGTGTGTTTATGAAGCATAACATTTTCTCTCTGCTAACTCCCCCACCCCCCCTTGTCTCTCTCTCTATGTCTCTGGCTCTCTCTCTATGTCTCTCTCTCTATGTCTCTGGCTCTCTCTCTATGTCTCTGGCTCTCTCTCTATGTCTCTGGCTCTCTCTCTATGTCTCTGGCTCTCTCTCTATGTCTCTCTCTCTCTCTCTCTATATGTCTCTCTCTCTCTCTCTCTCTCTATATGTCTCTCTCTCTCTCTCTCTATATGTCTCTCTCTCTCTCTCTCTCTCTCTCTCTCTCTCTCTCTCTCTCTCTCTCTCTCTCTCTCTCTCTCTCTCTCTCTCTCTCTCTCTCTCTCTCTCTCTCTCTCTCTCTCTCTCTCTCTCTCTCAACACGGCCATTAGTTATGTCCGGGTGGTGATTATGTCCGGACAGTGTTTGTCTCCAGATGATGTTCGTCTCCAGACGTGTTCATGCAGTATTTATATCTGGATGGTGTTTGTCTCTGGACATGCTCAGGCAGTGTTTGTTTGTCTCTAGACGTGTCAGGGTGGCGTTTATATCCGGACAGTGTGGTGTTTATTTCCAGACGTAATGTGTCCTGACGGTGATCATCTCCAGACATGTCCGGACAGTGTTTATCTCCACACAATTTGTCTCTGGATGGTGTTTGTCTCCAGACGTGTCCGGGTGGTATTTATATCCAGATGGTGATTGCCTCCAGACGTGTCAGGGTATTGTTTATGGCCGGACGGTGTGGTGTTTGTCTCCAGATGTGATATGTCCCGAAGGTGCTCGTCTCCAGACATGTCAGGCTGTATTTATAGTATGACCAGTAGAAAATAGATTTCAGACATAATTCTGATTCCATCTTAACTGTTATTCTATGCAGAATCATTATGATGAAACGGTATGAATCGTAATTAATGCTCCACTGCGCGTCTGCCTTCCCTTCCCCTCACCTCACGCTGCCTTCCATTCCCCTCCCGCCACACTCCCCCACCCCGCCTCACTCCCCCACCCCGCCTCACTCCCCCTCTCTCCTCACTTCCCCTTCCTCCTCTCTCTTTTCCCCTCCACCCCCTCACTCTCCCCCCCCCATCTCTCTCTCACCCCTATTTTTCTCCCCTCCCCCCCCCTTTAGTATTTCCATCAGCGAAGCGAAAGGTGGTATTTGCTAGTGTTTTAATACAGCACGTACTCCTCCCTCAGAAAATCAGAGTATATTCCCATAAAACCAGCTTTCTTTTCCATTGTGCAACCATGTTTGAGATCAAGATGCACTCTGTTGATCATTCATCTTCACAGGAATACACTCTATCTACAGTATAGCTCATGGTCCTCCATTGCCAGATTGTGAATTCACAAGATGATTATGTTCACAGGTTGTTTTTACAAGCTCATCTCAACCACAAGCACCTGAAACCTGTATCCAATTTATCTCTGTGTCTTTTGCACCTGCGCCTGAAAAGGTAGAAAAGTTTCTGGCAACCCTCGACTCTGACTCTGCAACTGGACCGCACAGCATCAGGTCAAGTCCGACAAACCTGCTCTGCTGCTCTTGCCCATCTCTCTGCTCTTTTCACCCTGTCATTTACCATAAGTCATCGTCCATCTGCTTGTACTGTATATCAGCCAACATCACACTATTCCATAAAAAGCTGCAAAAATGGATCCCTTTAACTACAGACCAATTAGCTTACTTCCAATCATCAGCAAGGTCATGGAATCCATCATCACAGTTGACATAGAATCATACCTTTTCTGCAACAGCCTCATCTAAGATCATAAATTCGGATTCAGACCTCATCACTCGACCTTGCGCATGCTGTTTCTACTCTCTCAACAATGGATGGAGGCTCTCGATGTTAGACATGAGATCAGAGCCGTCTCTTTGGACATATCTCGAGCTTTCGGTGCAGTCCGGCATCCCGCCTTGTTCTCCATCCTGTCTCCCTGTGGAATCCAAGGCCAACTCCTCTCTTGGATTATTGGCTTCCTCCTCTCTGTAGCCAACTTGTGGCTCTCAACACAATCCTTAATTGTCCTCTCCCTGTTGAGGCTGGAGTGCCCCAAAGCAGTGTTTTCTGCCCCCATTCTATTCCTAATCTTCATTAAATTATCTATTTGACTCTGAAAAATCCTCTTTATCACTTTGCTGATGACTCCACCCTTTGTCGTCACATCCCTCATCCTTCTGACAGACAGGCACCAGCCTATTCCCTCTCTTCAGACCTTGACAAAATCACAAACTGGTCAAACACTTGGAATATGTCTTTCAATCTTGAAATATATCTCTCTCTATCTATCTATCTATCTATATATACACTACATGGCCAAAAGTATGCGGACACCCCTTCTAATTAGTGGATTCGGCTAGTTCAGCCACACTCATTGCTGACAGGTGTAAAAAAAAATCAAGCACATAGCCATGCAATCTCCATAGACAAACATCGGCAGTAGAATGGGCCGGACTGAAGAGCTCAGTGACTTTCTACGTGGCACCGTGATGGGATGTCACATTTCCAACAAGTCAGTTCATCAAATTTCTGTCCTGCTAGAGCTTTACCGGTCAACTGCAAATGCTGTTATTGTGAAGTGGAAATGTCGAGAAGCAACAACAGCTCAGCCATGAAGTGGTAGGCCACACAAGCTCACAGAACGGGACCGCCGAGTGCTAAAGCACATAGCGCAGAAAAATCATCTGTCGTCGGTTGCAACATTCACTATCGAGTTCTAAACTGCCTCTGGAACCAACGTCAGCACAAACACTGTTCGTCGAGAGCTTCATGAAATGGGTTTCCACGGCCGAGCAGCCGCACACAAGCCTAAGATCACCATGCGCAATGCCAAGCGTCGGCTGGAGTGGTGTAAAGCTCACCGCCATTGGACTCTGGAGTAGTGGAAATGCGTTCTCTGGAGTGATTAATCACACTTCACCATATGGCAGTCCGACGGATGAATCTGGGTTTGGAGGATGCCAGGAGAACGCTACCTGCCCGAATGCATCGTGGCAACTGTAAAGTTTTGGCAAGTCACATTTAAAAGTCGGCATCCAAAGTAAGATGCCGACTGGGCCTCCTGCATTGTGTAAGTTCCTTCCTTGGCACACCTGAGCTCCAATCCACCTACAAGGCTTTCATCCACAATTTGATGCAGTACTGCTCTCCCCTCTAGGCTGGCTCCCCTGCCTCACACCTTGCTCAGCCTGATGCTGTAGAAACCAAGGCCTCCAAGATCATAGGGATCTTTCACAATGAAGCTGAGTCGATGGGTATATCACTTCATCATGCCCGATAGGTCGCTGGTCTCTTTCTTCTTACACCCTCTGCTCCCTCAGTGCTTCGTCCCCTCAAAGCATCTGCAGGACACATGTGTTCCACCAGCAACTGCTTCTGCGTGAAACTGCCAAAGTCCAGAACCACTGCTCACCTCCATTCATGTGTTCCTCTGTTTTTCCTGCCTGTGGAAACAACTTCCAGACCCTCTTCAATCTCATTCTTCCATTCATCTCTTCAAGACAGCTGTTCACCACCATCTCAAATCATCCCCCATACAAAACCACCATCTGTTCTACACCCGTTAAACCACCCTCACCCCTTCCAACATGTTGCTTCTGTATCCACCTTGTCCACCCCTTGCTCGACTCTTCTCAATTCTCTACTACTCCTCCCTCAATCCTCACCTGATACCTGTTTGTCCATTTCCATCTATTTTCTCCCTCCATCCTGCTGTTGGCGTTTCCCCCTTCTCCTGCTGTTCCTTTTGTTATGTTATGTCTATATCCGTTCAGTGTACGAGCTCTTCCATGAGCCTTAACCGGATACAAAAAACACCAACAACAACAAAAAACCCACTGTCTGATTCAATCGCAATGTACAGTCAAGGAAATGCAACGAAGACTAAATAATGCGAGGAAACCATTCGGCCCATCATAACCTGTACATACATTTTCAGCATGTCCACCTATTGCAGGTATTGTCAATTATATATAACTCTAAGCAGGGAATCCGATACGAATACGAACACACCACAGATGTCTCGTTTCACAACTTGAACATCCACAAGTTCATCTCGATCGTGTACTTAACTTTTGTCGGTCCAAACTCCTCAACTTCCTTTGATGCATTGCAACATCTTTATTTTAATTTTTTTTAATCTCTCAACTTTTCTTTAATCCTAAAAATAAAGACAAATGAATGGAATTGACTTCCATTTCCCATATGTCTTCCTCCCATAATATCCCCCTCCAAACAAATCTCTCGCCCATGCATCACAACATCGCCCCTCCCAACCCCCCCCCCCCTCCATCTCACACATCCATATCAAGTAAAGTGGTCGTTATATCTTGGAAGATTGGTTCTCACGTACAATGTACAGACATCAGGTTATTTTAGCCTAAGCAAGGCAAAGAGCGTACATCAGACAGCAGCTGCAGGTTCCACAAGAGTTCTTTGTCCACTTCTTCTTCCTGCAGCACCTCTTCATCTGAAGATAAACACAAGAGGACAAACCATAAAATTGTGACAACGCCAAAATGTAACCTGTTCTTTTGTGCGGTACTTTACTTGACCGACTGACGCAAGGGCAAACATGCAGAAGAAAGCCATTTATGCACCGTTTTGGTAAAATTTTGATTGCAATAAGTTGTCCAAAAGTGATTATTGTACCATGAATTGAGAACTTTTAACTGAAAGCACACAAAGCGATGAAAGGTTATATTTGAAGGAGCCATGCATTCGGTATTCTGCATCATGAAACATTCAAATCTGAACGACAAGTTGGCTGACATGACAACGTTGAGAATTTCCACTTACAGGCAGTAAGGTTCTTGATGATCTTGACACAGTGTGGAATCATCCGTGACAAAGTCTGAGTAGGACGGCACTGGAAAAGCAGAGTTGGGGGTGGTGGGGAATATCTTTAAACCCCTGAATTTATGTATGTCGAAGACAACTAAAGTATTAGCGAACATCTAAAGTTCGCATGATCGATGCATGATTCACAGCAAATAAGGCAGAAAAGCAAGCAAACATTTCGGATGAAACAACTTTGTATCTCGGTTAATAAAACAGATGCCAGTCCCCTGAAGCATCTTGGTGACAATAATACAGTAATACACGTTTCCTTACAAGGAACTTCAATGCAGGGGGAGGCTATTAGACACATCAAAGCCTGTGCTGGTATTGCCAACTTGTGGTTGTTTGGCCGTGCTCTACCCTTTTTAAATGCTGACTGTCAAGAAAGGAAGTAGCACATGCTGTTTCTACAGTCGGTGTTATGACTCTGCCAAGGTCAGATTTGAACCCCAGATCTCCCAGACTCAGAGCAGATGCTCTTATCATTATGCCACCAAGTCTGGTAAAAACGATTACATTAGAAACCCAAACATTCGGAAATAATGTCAGGACTTTGCTGAAGAAAGTCCAGATTAAAACATACTATTTTCACCTTTGCTGCTGCACGACACATGTTGGCTGCCATCTTCCCGGCAACTCTCGTCTCAAATATTGTGGTGGTGACAAAGTTGAAAATTTTATCCAATGCTGTCTGTGACAATGAAACAAATTAGCAAGCCTCCTACTTAAACAACATCTACCTAATGCAATACATACAGAAAGTTTGCAGACTGAGGATGGATGATTTGGAGAATGGGATGAAAATTCTGCAGTTTTTAGAGATAATATAAGGATGGCTTTGAGGAAGCATTCACTACAAGTACATTTGGCATGAGATTCCACATTGAAAGTGAGATTTACAATGTGTTGTGGTTTTCAGCACAACCCCCGCAAGTGAGCAATACACGAACACACAATAATATATATACATATTTTTTAAAAAACATCATTTGGATTGAAAGCACCAGATTGATGCAACATCCTCAGTAAGCTTACAAGTGGTGGGGGTGGGGAGAGAGGGGAGAGGGCCAGTCGTACTTCACTTTGCTCGAACATCTTCGTGCCAAGTCATAGCATCTCAGATGTCAACTACACGTCTTAATAACGACATTCTGCGACATGAGGAAATTGCACGAGCAGACTCTCATTAAGAAGAATTGTATTTCAGACAATTTTTGATAAAACTTGGGAGTTCATAGAACACTTTACCCTGCATAGTTTTGAGAAAAAAAAAACGACATGGGAAAGGTCTTTCCACCGACTGCTTTGCATTTCTGAGCACGATCTATATTTCCTATGAGCCGCGATTTTGTATAAATGTCGATATTCCCCAAACACTGAGAGAACGAGTGGCAAATTTGATTGGTCGAGCTGGCATAAAACGGTGTGACGTTTTGTCCAAGTACTGCTAAACTGGACGTTTTTGGAAATGCAAACAAGGCGTTTGTGTTTTATTCAGTGTTCAAGTACATAATTCAATTGAAATAAAATAAAAGCTTTGAAGGCTGCAGAAAAAAAAAAATTTTTTCGGAAGTTTACCGCCATTGATGTTCCCTCCATCTTTCACACCACCTTATTTAACATTTTAAATTAGTTATTCGTGCCTGTTGTTGTGTGTCCTTTATGACGTCCCTAAAAACAAAGTTTCCCGTTTGAAATGATTTTCCATTGTCTTTGACTGCCAGACAGGCAGAAAGACTAAATCGACTCGAGAGAGTTCATAGAACACGATACAACACGCAGTGTTCACGTAAATACTTCAATTTTAACAAAATAATTTTTAGTCGCGTTGCGTTGCGATTGCTGGCTCTAAGAGAGCTCCACATTGTTCTTCTTCTTCTTCTTCTTCTGATGAAGACAAAACCTTTATGACGCGGCTCTTGGACACATTTGTCCTTGTTTTAAAGATCGTTTTAAAAAACACATCCGGAAGTTTACTTGCATAGCCATTTGATGGAGTCATCTTCACCCCGATACTGTCCCTCTCACATGCCATACCCTCTCATTCTATACGTCGATACACATCATGGTTCTTGGAAGTATTATTAAGGCGATTTCTGTTCTACAGTGTTCGAGTATATAATTAAATTTAAATAAATGTTTAAAGAAGTTTAAAGGCGGATAAATAAATTAATTCCAGGTTTTAACGAGTGTCTTTTACACTTTCTTATCCAACACGTTTGGACAGTTATTCGTGCCTGTTGTTTGTATCATTCATAACTTCCTTAAAAACAGTAAGTTTCCAGTTTGGAATGATTTTCAGTTTTGTTTGACTGCCAGGCAGGTAGACAGAGTAAAGATATTATCTCACACCTCTGTGTGCACGTGCGATAGGGATGAATTCAAAGCCAAAGTACGTCAAAACAAGAAACTTGTTTTGTGTTCAAAATATAACGTTCGATTTAAATAAGTCGTTCCTCGATCATAACCTGACGATCATAAACTGATAAGACGGACGGACATGAACCAATTGCTTCACCCAGAATTTCGCTTCGTGTGTGTGGGGTAATTACCGTACTCCTCTGTGCGCATGTGCACTCAGGAGAGAAGATTCCATACAATTTGCCAAATTCAGAGCCAAACTACTGCTAAACTGCAGGTCCGTGTCCCGATTTGTGTTCAAAATATGAAAGTAAACTGAAATTAAGTCGTTCCTCGATCATAGAATGACGTCTGCAGAGACAGACGGGCAAACTGGCGCCCAAAACCAATTTGCTTAATCCCGCTTTGCGCACAATAACAGCATAAAATAAATAAATTAAATTAAGGGAAATTTCATTTATTTATTTTAATTATTTTACTATAATATTATCATCATCTCAAAGACTTAACAAGTCTGAAGTACATTTTCAAAAATGATAAGTTTAATGAAGGGAAGAGTAATTGCTCATAATTATCGATTGCACATCGGTTCCTGCAACAAGCCATGTGAACAATGGTGGAAAAGAAACTCGTAAATTCAAAAGTAGATTATTTCGAAGACGGTGGCTCTCACCAAGTAGCTATATTGTTCACACAATCAGTCTGAGAACGGTTTGATCCTACTCTGCATATTATGTTGAACGTAAGAACATCGTTATCCAGTCTCCCAAAGGTGCGTCACGGCAGAGCAGGCTCCGACCTTGAAAATAGGTTGTGAGGTCTGGGTGAGAAGGGTGCTGAATGTGGAGGACAGACCAAGCTCCACCATGCTTTCAGCCTGCGTCATCTTTTCGGTCTCGGTTTCCTCACGTGTTTGCTGCAGTGTGCTGCTCTCGATGAGTGCAAAACATCTGGACCAAGGTGGTGAGAACAGTACCCTGGATCAATTTCTCAAGTAAAAGTACGTTGGTCTAAAACAGGCATTTTAATTCCTATGTACAGCGGTACTTGAGCAAAACTAGAAGGTGGTCATAGTTGTGAGAACATTCATATTCGCGAAAACCCGTCATTTGGCCATTTGCATGAAATTGCCTGTAAACAGTTAAGGTTGCTAGTCATCAGGACTTCAAAGAAAAAATATACCATCAGAGATGGGGAATCCCCCGCCATTGAAAAATAATTGAAATCAAATAAGCGGTTTTCCATTTATTACAAAAAACATTTTTTCCAAGATGGCCGACTGATGCGGCCATCTTGGATCCGGCCACGCCCAAAATCAATAGGGTTCTTCCTTTTCAGGTGGTGCATGTGTGACCCGAATTTCAAATCGATATGGCGAAAAAACATTTTTTTCAAGATGGCCGCCCCAATCGGCCATGCCCAAAATCAATAGGGTTCTTCCTTTTCAGGTGGTACATGTGTGACCCAAATTTCAAATCGATATGGCGAAAAAACATTTTTTTCAAGATGGCCGCCCCAATCGGCCATCTTGTATCCGGCCAAGCCCAAAATCAATAGGGTTCTTCCTTTTCAGGTGGTACATGTGTGACCCGAATTTCAAATTGATATGGCGAATGTGGTGTCCGAGGTGCAGACAGATATGAGCCGAGAGTGTAGTTGTAACTCTGGTTTATTGCGTGCTCGGATGTACACCACTGTGAGCCTCCAGCGGGCGCATGCAGATATATGCATGCCTAACCACGTGACTATTATCACAACTACTCCATGCCCCCTCAGCGCTCTATGCCCATACACCACAGCAAACAGTTTACGAGTTATCGCACTCACAGCTATAAATGTTGACGCCATGCCAGCCAGCCGGCCGGATGGACGGACCGCCCCAGTCGGCCATTTTTGAGCCAGCCACGCCCAAAATCAATAGGGTTCTTCATTTTCAGGTGGTACATGTATGACCCAAATTTCAAATCGATATGGTGAACAGTTTATGAGTTATCCCACTCACAGCTATAAATGTTGACGCTCAGCCAGCCAGCCAGCCGGACGGACAGCCGGACGGACGACCCAGGTGATAACAATATCCCCCTTCCGCCACGCGGCGGGGGATAAAAAAAAACCCATAAAAGATCTGAATTATGATACGCTGGCCATGTTTTTCCCTATATTGCGACCTCTTCGTAAACCATGTTACAATTTTGGTGCAGAGCGAATTACAAATCACCGAAGCAAGACCCTCTTACCTATCAATGAACTGCAATACAAAGTCTTCAAACTCTGAAGTGGCTGAACATAGCTCTCTCTCGACCTGGGTGGCAAAACAAACACCAGGTCAGGTTAAAGGAAAACAAAAACATAATTGTAGATGCTCAACTTTTTTTTGACTGTGATATTAAATCAAAAAAGACTTCTTTTTTTTTCATTTTTTTGGAAAACAGAGTCAAAGTACGTGGAAAAGCTAGAACAAAGAATGGAAGCAGGACGCAACGGAACAAAACGAAGAGCATAAAGAGAAGACGGAAATGCCAACAGCAGAGCCGAGGAGCAAAATAGACGGAGACGGCTAACAAGGGATGTGGGCAAGGATGAGGGGTGGAGGAGAATGCAGGGAGCGGAACACATGGATACAGAAGCAAAACTGGGAAAACAATTGGAAAAGGGGGGGTGCAGGGTTGGGATGGTTTAACAGGAGTATGTATTGTATGGGCGATGATCTGAGATGATGGTGAATAGCTGTGCTGAAGACCTGGAGGAGTGGAGGGAAGAATGAAATTGAAGAGAATGTAGAAGTTGGTTCCACAGATGGGAAAAGAGAGGAATAAATGAGTAGAGGTGAGAAGTGATCCTGGATTTAGGGAGTTTCAGCAGAAGGGGGTTTATAGTGGACTGCATGCGCCCTGCTGAAACCTGGGGGGGCATTGAGAGGGCAGAGTGTGCAAGACCAGAAAGGAGGTGGAAGGCAACAGAGAGATCACTGAACGGTCTGCGATGGCAAAGTGATAAGCACATCGACTCAGCTTGATCGTTGGAGATTCCAAGAATCTTGAAGACCTTGGCTTCAACACCA
The DNA here is from genome assembly GCF_056783735.1 of Eptatretus burgeri. NCBI lineage: Eukaryota > Metazoa > Chordata > Myxini > Myxiniformes > Myxinidae > Eptatretus > Eptatretus burgeri. The sequence continues at coordinate 39,419,496 of NC_140967.1, forward strand.
TCAAGCTGAGCAATGTGTAAGGCAGGGGCACCAATCCAGAGGGGAGAGTAATATTCCATCAAGCTTCAGATGAAGGCCTCGTCGGTGGATAGGAGTTCAGGTGTGTTAAGGAAGGACTTTGTACGACGTTGGATGCCGAGTCAATGACTGGCTTTGGAGACTAACTGTGAAATGTGGTTTGCACAATAAAGATCATGGCTGAGAGTGACGACCAAGAGTTTTTGAATGACTGAACTTCTTTTAGAGAGTTGTAAGGAAGTAGATGGGAGGGTTTTCCATAGTCTTTTCAGATAGATATAGATATAGAGATAGAGATAGAGATAGAGATAGAGATAGAGATAGAGATAGAGATAGAGATAGAGATAGAGATAGAGATAGAGATAGAGATAGAGATAGAGATAGAGATAGAGATAGAGATAGAGATAGAGATAGAGATAGAGATAGAGATAGAGATAGAGAGAGAGAGAGAGCCGGAGAGATTTCAGGATTGAAAGACATATTCCAAGTGTTTGACAAGCCTCAAGGTATGAAGAGAGGGAAGACGCTGCTGCCTGTATCTCTGAAGGATGAGGGAAATGTCAGGGTAGAGGATGGAGTCATCAGCAACGAGATAAAGGGGATTTTCCAAAGAGTCGGAGAGAGGTTTCAGGAATTGGAATTGGATGGGGGTGTAGAAGATTAGGAATTGGATGAGACGTAAAATACTGCCTTGGGGAACTCCAGCCTTGACAGGGATAGGAGATTAAAGGATTCCGCTGAGAGCCGCACAATGGCTCCAAAAGTGTAAGAAGTCAGTAACTCAAGAGTGGAGCTGGACTTGGATGCCGTAAGCAGAGGGTTTGGAGAGCAAGGCGGGATGCCAGACTGCATTGAAAGCTCGAGATACACTACATGACCAAAAGTACGTATGTCCAGAGAGATGGCCCTGATCTCAGGTCTGACATCGAGGGCCTCCATCCATTGTTGGAAGAGTAGAAGTAGCAAGTCCAAGGCAGAGCAGCTTGGTCTGACACCAAATTGTTGATCTGAGATGAGTCTGTTGGACAAAAGCAATGTTGTTATATCAACTGTGATTATGGGTTGTATGACCTTGATGATTGGAAGTAAGCGTGTAGGTCTGTAGTTAAGGGGATCTGTTTTTGCAACGTTTTATGCAATGCAGTGATGTCGGCCGATTTCCGAGCAGATGGAAGATGACCTAGGGCAAATGATCGGGTGATAAGGTAGAGAGAGGAAATGCAGGGTTTTTAGGACATGTGAGCTGATGCCATCAGGTCCAGTTGAGGATCAGAGCCGACCAAGGGTTGGCATAAGCTTGTCCACTTTGCAAAGTGCAAAAGACACAGAGTCCATGAGCAGTTGGGTGTGACTGGGTTTAGTGGGAACAGAAAGTGAGGGGTTGGGGACACAAGATTTGGAAGCAAACAGAGAATTGAGGCATTCGGCCATCTCACAAGCGGAGTCGGCTGTGGTGCCATTTGAAGTGAGGAAGGGGAGCGGTGTCCAGAGACAGACTTGACTGGAAGGGCACTCGGCAGAGTGCATTCCGCCACCACGCAATGCCTGATCCACGACAACACATCGGGCCCAATACATTTTACAAATATAATGTTATACAGTATGTACTACATCGTTTTTGGCCCTCTCTCTCAATGGTGAAGAATCACTTAAAAATTAAATAATCTTGTATCCAGATCCGGATTCAGATCTTCACCAAAATCGAATCAATTCGTCGTTGCCACACATCCAACCTGTCCACCAAGCTTCATCCAAAACCGTCCACAACTTTTTTTGAGATATCGTGCGATATATCATTTTTGGCTCGATCTCTCAATGGTGAAGAATCGCTGAAAAAAATTCTCGTAGTCTGATCCGGAACTGGATCTTCACCAAAATCTAATCAGTTTGTCCTAGTCACACACCCAATTTGTCCACAAAATTTCATCTGGATCCGTCGACAACTTTTTGAAATATCCTGCACACGAACAAACAAACAAACAAACAAACAAACAAACAAACAAGAAGATGACGTCGTGCAGAGCACGGTACTTGCAAAATCCACAAAGCAAATTTGACCTCAAAAATAATTGGTGATTGGATTCAATGACCAAATAAGGAACTCTTCAAATTTCAAATCAATCGCATGAAAATTGATGATTTTAGAAATTCGGCCTATGTTTACCTTTTTGGCCTATGTGGACCTCCAAAAAATAATAGGCTTGTTGAATTCAATGACCTGAAGTATAAATGCTCTCAAATTTCAAGTCAATCGGATGAAAATTGAGGATTTTTACAAATACTACCTCAGTTGTTGACCTTTGGCCGACGTTGACCTTTTGACCTTTCGCCCTCAAAAACAATAGGCTTCTTCCTTATGGCAATCTCTACAATGTGGTGAAGTTTTGTGAAGATTGGTATAAAATTGTGACCTGTAAGCGATAAACAGAGACAGACAGACAGACAGACAGACAGACAGACAGGCAGACAGGCAGACAGAATAACAAAATCGACAAACCAATAGACTTGAAAAATCTTCGATTTTTGCAAGTAACAGACAGACAGAGAGGGGTGAAAGCATAACCTCCTTCACGTCCGGTGGTGGAGGTAACATGGCGCCACCAGGTTTTCGAGGAGGGCGACGAGTTTGTAAATTAATCTCGAGGTTGGACGGATGTTTTCTGGCTTTCCCCAGAACGAACATACACTTGTTGTAGGATTTGTAGAATGATCTGAGGTTACTTTTGGTCAGATTTGCCTTCCAGGTCGAGAATCCAAATTGTGTCAAGGCAACTGCGCCACCATAGGATTCAGCGTACCGTGGGCGGGAGGATGGGTATGATGACTGAAACCGGGATGTGATCAATTCGTGCATAAGGTTCATCACATCTCGTCTTCAGATGGGATTTTTATTGTTTGCTATCATCACGATTGGTTGGCAGAACATTTACAATACGATCTGTGCAAAATCAAGGGGACACAGCTTTACGTCGTCAGATTTTCATACTTTTGAGTGACGATGCATTTTGGGGATTCCATTTTGTGCAACATTCTTTAGCATGAACATTGATCACTTTCAGCAATGGTCTAGTAATGATTCCAAATGATATGAGAATAAATGGCAGAAGGAATATTCCCCCAAAAGAAAAACTGTGATGTTTGAAATGCGATGAAGTTGTTGGCAATGTGCTCCACCATCGTCCCATAAATACATTGCTCACATCACAAACATCGGCATCATACTTTCTGCGCAAAAAAATATTTTGTCAGAAGCTAAAGGCAAAATAATAAAAATTACCCCCGGTTGGGGGTGACGGTCATCTCTGAAGCTCTGTAGATGTGGATCTCTGATCGGCTTAGAATGGCTTCGATGATGTCTCGTCTTTTGGTTCAACGTACAGACGAAAGCCCGGGAGTAAAAAGGATAGAAAACCTCAGATATCAAACTACATTTCTGAGTTATCCGGAGATAGATTTTGAAAATTGTTGATTTGGAACATTTATGATCAATGTGTCTTCAAAAGGATAGAAACCGGTCCTCGGAAATCAACCCGCGTTTCTGAGTCATAAATGGCGGATGATATTTTGACAATGGATGATTTCACAAGTTTACAGCATCGGTGACCTTGACATTGACCTTCAATCAGGGCTAAAGTCACACCGTCGTGCATCACTCATCGACCCCTACCGACATACCAAGTTTCATCAAGATCGGGCGAAATTTTTTTGACCGTATCACATCGACGATTTTTCCAACTTTGAAGACACGTGACTCGATATCCAGGACGAATTTCAAAAAACTGGCCCGACCAAATTTAGATATTGGTCCATATCATCAGAATCCGAAGGAATTTCGAAGATCGGATCACAAACGGCGGAGGAGATAGATTTTGAAAATGGACGATTTCGCAACTTTGGAGTGACCTTGACCTTCAATCGAGTCAAAGGTCATCCCGTCGTGCATCACTCATCGACATCTACCCACATACCAAATATCAAGAAAATCAGCACACCGAGAATACCCACCACCATCCCACACCCCCTTCCACCATCCCACACCTCACCCCACCACCATGCCACACCTCACCCCACCACCATCCCACATCTCACCCCACCACCATCCCACACCCCTTCCACCACCATCCCACACCCCTTCCACCACCATCCCACACCCCTTCCACACCTCCCCCCACCTCCATCCCACACCTCACCCCACCACCATCCCACATCCCACTCCACCACCCACCCCCACCCCCCTTCCGCCATCCCACACCTCACTCCACCACCATCACCCTACCAATAATCACCACCATCCAACACCGCCCCCACCCCTCCACCATAAAGCACACAATACCCAACACCATCCCACCCACCCCCACAATCCCCCAATCGACGATCACCGCCATAATGCCAACCACAATCCCACAGACACCTCCACCCTCCCCCACTCCCTCAAAAACCATTACCCTACCAATAACCACCACCATCCCACCCCCTCCCCCACCCCCCTCCACCATCCCCCACCACCCATAACTCACACAATATCCAACACAATCCCACCCACCTTCACAATCCCCTATCACCCAACAATCCCCCATAATACCCACTACCATCCCACCACCCCCGCCCCTCCTCCACAATCCCCGATCAACCATCACCCTAACATGATGGGTATTTCTGCTCGAGTAACATATAAACCGATTTATCAATTAATACAAAATCCCTCCCTTATAAACCGTCAAATGAACAGAAAATCAAACCTCCCCGAACTGAAGTGATCATGTGCCGCCTTTTCCTCTGAATCGTTCGCACAGGGCTCGAAACGATGCAGCTCCCCAATTCCCCCAAAAACATTTCTATGACTAATTCTGTCTCCAGCCATTCCTTCGAAATCCCAATGATCACTTTCAACATTCGGAGAAGCTTCAGTGTTGCTAATGGCGGTGGAATCGGTATCGCAACCCGAGCTCGACGCGTACTGTGTCTCGACCTAAAGCCGCCGTTTGGATCAAGGTGAGTTCATAATGTGACGTCACTGGCGAAATCAAAAATCAACACTCCAGGAGTTGAGGGCTTTTGTCGACACTTTGTGATTAGAAAAAAAAAAAAAATCAATTCCCCCCCACGCCCCCCTTTCAAATTACACTGTGATTAATGATTCTTCATGGTTTTCAGAAGGAAAAAAAAATTGCGTTTGGGTTCCCCTTTAAAATCTACTATCGTTGATTGATTTAATCTTAATTGATGAAATACATTTGACAGTCCGCAAGATGTTATTGGTTTCCCACACCGTGAAATTGGCCTTACCTCGGTGAGATCATCCCGCTCCTGAAGGGCAGCCGAACAGTCCACCAGCGGCACAAGGGTAGCAAAGGTTGCTATGAACTGGAACGTGACCTGGATGAAAGCACAATTAATTAAATGCTGTAGACCAACAGTCTTCCCCCCATTTAAATGCCAGTAGGTTTTTCTTTAATGCAATTCCAATTCAACGACAGCCGTGAATCGTAAAACCACCAGGGGCTTTGCGACAGAGAATCTGCAGCTGAGAAAGTTCTCGGCCGGGAGAATAAAGTGCAACGGACTTGAGTTGTTTTGAGCGAAATTGTGAAGAGTCGAAACCCCCTCATAACCAAGCCTAACAAGCTGTTTGCCAAGTTAAGTTATCAGCAGCAGTTATCAGTTATCATTATCTAAATTAGTTCATCGTGCTTTTGTTCAATACAATGCCGACACTATCAATCAGAGGCTTAAGGAGGTTTGTGTGTATCACCAGGCACAAGCTTGTAATGAATGTCACGAAGAAGTAAGATAATTGGTAATATTCAAGGTGGGGAAGAGAAACGGGAGATTTTAAAAACCGAATTTCTGGGTACCGGTATGGTGGGAAAACTACATGCTACCCTACTACACCACCGTGCTACGTCACCTTATCACATCACCCTACATCCTCTTGTGCACATCATACCATTTACACAATACCGTCAAAAAAAATTGCTGGAATTTCTTTGGCGATGCTACGCCGCATCATGGGAAAGATGCGTGGAAAAATGGAGGAAAACCTGTGCAGAAACGGAGTCCCCCCCCCCCCCGAGTGATCCTCCGCAAAACAATGTGATCAGTACCTGGCCCTCAGATCGAGCGCTGCAATCTTTTTTTATGGAAGTAAAACATTGTTATAATAATAATGATGTCGGCGATAATTTTATGTTCTGAGGCCAGAGTTACCCGATGCCTGTGAAGAGTGCCTTTGACACATACCATGCACTTCACAAAGTCGTTGGGGTCTACACCGGGCAGAGCCCGGAAGAGCAGCGGCAGAGCATGCAAACGACCCTCTGGAAAGCGTGTGGGGCTGCCAATGAGGCTGCGAGCCACGGCGATAATGCAGCTCATTGTCGCAGTTAGTTGGTGCGGCTCAGTCAATGTCTCCAGTGCTGGATACGTCCTGCCAAGGGAGCAAGAAGCACATAAAACTGGGTTCACTGCTGCACATGGTCAATGTCTGTAAGATTCTGTGTGCCTGACCGTTTCCAGACCTCATCAACGAGACTGTGATATCAATTTTGTTCGATCACCTTATAAAGCCATTGATGGAATGGAAATTTTTATAAAGCAGTGACAGTTTAAGGGTAGCATTCCAAATTTCTAAAGTTTATAACACAGGTAACCTAAAAGGTTACAGCTAACGGGACAGAGCAGATGTTCGTCAAGAGTCATGAGGAAACAAGAAAACATGGAAATGGTGAGATCAACAGCCCTTCCAAAGGAACAAAATCAACAACGTGGAAAGGAAAACACCACTGTCTCACTTCTCCAGGACAGGCGGGATCACAAGCTCGGGTCTAACTAAAGCCAGGTTCTGCAAGGCTTGAGCAGCATCCAAGCTGCCATTCTTGCTGAACATTGCAAGGAGCACGGGCTGGCGCAGGCACTGAACAAAGGCTGTGATATCCTCCTCGGTGAGCCGGTGGCTCTCAGGCACTGCCGCTTTCCATGTAGGCTTTTGAAATCGCTCACAGTGCAAACGTCGTACAAGACTGGCAGGCAACTTCTGCAGCAGCTTCATCAGCTTAGTCTTTGATGTGCAGTGAGGACGTAAATAAGTTGCGGGTGAGAATACATGGATGGAGGAAGGGGAAAAGACAGGCAAAATAAAAAAAAACACCAGGTTACAGTTGAATCGAAAGACTTCATTTGGCAAAGTCTCGACATATTTAGACCAATACCCCATGTTTGCAGTGGAATTACATCGTTGTACAACTGCTCAAAAATTGATATATCTCTGAAAAAAATTAAAAGTATAACAAAGTCAAAAAATAAAAGTAAGCTCCAAGGATTATACAAGTACATATGAACGAAGTTCTAGATTTCAACATGTCAAAAAAAGAGAGAAAGAACAACAACCGTAATCTACACTAATAAGTGTGTGTGTGTGTGTGTGTGTGTGTGTGTGTGTGTGTATGTGTGTATGTGTGTGTGTGTGTGTGTGTATGTGTGTATGTGTGTGTGTGTGTGTGTGTGTGTGTGTGTGTGTGTGTGTGTGTGTGTGTGTGTGTGTGTGTGTGTGTGTGTGTGTGTGTGTGTGTGTGTGTGTGTGTGTGTGTGTGTGTGTGTGTGTGTGTGTGTGTGTGTGTGTGTGTGTGTGTGTGTGTGTGTGTGTGTGTGTGTGTGTGTGTGTATTGTTCATTGGTATCCACGCATGTGGGTTTTAGAATGTGGAATGGAGTCCTCCCAGGGAAGGTTCAAAGTATCCACCTTTATTTCGGTAAGGGGGTCACAATTCACGGACCAAGCTGTGGTTTCTTTTCTGTTCTCAATGTTTTGTGTCGAGGGTTCTCTTCAGCATCGTCGCTGAGCCAGGACAGCTTCCAACTGCAGTTAGTTTGTATTAATATTCGCAGGGATGGTTTTTAAGATCTCTGTGAGGTTCTTTGTCATCATTCCTGTCGGTCCAACTTTGTCATTCTTCAGTTTCCAGGATCTTTTCACTTCATTCTTGAGGTCTTGGTGTTCGGTCATTTTCTAGATTTCTGCATCATTAGTCCAAAATCACTGGCATCAACTACTCAATTAGCAATGCCTTCGTCTCTTTTTTTGTACCTAAGTATGATATCTGGTCGCAATGCTTTGTTTTCGATGTTCACGTTCGATGGGATCATTAAGTCGTATGTGAGCAGTAATTCCATGTTTTCAGTCCATGCTTTTGGTTCATGTTCCCACACATTTTCTGGAACTGGGTTATCAAAGTTTTTGTAGATGTGCCTGCAGTTAACTTTACAAACTCTGTTGTTGTTGTTGTTGTTGTGTATACAGCCGTTCTAACATGAGTTATTTTTTTGTGTTCGGTCATTAAGCACAACATATCATCCTCTTTGCTAACCCCACCTCCACCCCTCACCTTTCTCTCTACACCCCTCACTCACTCTGTCTCTGTCCACTCCTAGTAAAATGCAGCAGTTTGATGCCACACCTGTCTCTCGCTGTCTCTCTCTCACCTTCTCCTCATACCCCTCCCTCCTGCATTGTATAGCAACATTTGGTGAGGCGTCAGTCTCCCCACCTCCCCCCACCCCACCCTTCCTCGTTCTTCCCCCCTTCCTAGCTCTCCCATCTTCACCCACTCCTGGCTTCCCCTCCCTCCCTCCTCTCTCTCCCCTCACTCCCTCCTCTCTCTCCCCCTCCCTCCCCTCTCTCCCCCCTCCCTCCCCCCTCTCTCTCCCCTCCCTCCTCTCTCTCCCCTCCTCACTCTCTCATTTTTTCCTCCCTCTCCCTCCCTCTTCCCCCCCCTCCCTTCACATTCCCGTTAGCTAAGCAATGGGTTGTATATGCTCCTTCAAAATAAATCTGCATTTTATAAATAATTACTCATAACATTATTTTTGGAGAATTCATTGCACTTGCACACGTCTATGGCCACTTACCAACCATCTGCCGTTGTTGGACGGGTGATAGAATGGAGAGACAGCATCAAATAGGCTGTCCAAATGCTTTTGAGCCAGTTTTGATGGTGCTCCCTGAAAAGCAGAACATTTAAGTTCACCAAAATATGTTCAATTACATACTGGTTCAGTTACATCACCTTGCGGTTAAAAGTCAGATTTTCTAAGGGAGTTACAGATTTTGAAGTGCAAGAATGAAGCAAGGGGAGGTACAAGATAACTATACTCACATAGGTTATAGACAATAAAGTGAAGACAAAAGTAAGCAGATATTACAAATACGAGAAAAACAATTCTGATTGGCCTGTTGGTGTTCCCACCTGAACCCCTGCCTTATGATGTGGGGAAACAAGGTTCAAATCCCATATACCATTTATGTTTGTCCAAAATAACGACCTTGTAAATCCTGGAAAATTACATTGACGTCTCCTCATGGGCCGAGCTCCACCTTAGATGAATGTAAAAAGAACTGCAAACGAGAATGGCACTCGGTAGAATGCATATATCCACCAGACTGACCAGTTTATGCTTTGTATCCCACTGATAGGTCAGATCTGTATCCTGACCTCAACCAAAATCGAATTGGCCTGTCCTCGTCACCTACCCATCTCATCCACAAAGTTTTGTCATAATCTGACCATAAACTTTTGAAATATTGTGCTGTACATCGTTTTTGCCCCATCTCCCAATTATGAAAAATCACTTTAAAAAAATCAAAAAAAGTCTCGTATCTGGAAACGGATCTGGATATTCTCCAAAATCTAATCAATTTGCTATTGTCACAAACCAAACCTGTCCACCAACAATGTTTTGTCCGAATCCATCCATAACTCTTTGAGATATCACGCTATATATAATTTTGGCCATATTTATCAATTGTGAAGAATCACTATAAAATTTATAGTACTGTCGGACCTTGATGTTAGCGGTTCCGCTGTTCGCGGACCCCGTGTATTCGCGGTTCATAAAATGTGACCCGAGTCTATATTTGTGGCCCCGTGCTTCACATTTTTGTGGGTTTTTTTTTTTAGCGTATTCATGGTTTTTTGCAGGTGTATTCAAGGTTTTTCGCAGGTGTATTCATGGTTTTTCACAAGTGTATTCATGATTTTTCGCAGGCGTATTCATGGTTTTTCACAAGTGTATTCATGATTTTTCACAAGTGTATTCATGATTTTTCGCAGGCGTATTCATGGTTTTTCGCAGGCGTATTCATGGTTTCTCGCAGGCGTATTCGTGGTTTTTCGCAGGCGTATTCGTGGTTTTTCGCAGGTGTATTCATGGTTTTTCACAAGTGTATTCATAATTTTTCGCAGGCGTATTCATGGTTTTTCGCAGGCGTATTCGTGGTTTTTCGCAGGTGTATTCGTGGTTTTTCGCAGGTGTATTCATGGTTTTTCACAAGTGTATTCATGATTTTTCGCAGGCGTATTCATGGTTTTTCGCAGGCGTATTCGTGGTTTTTCGCAGGTGTATTCATGGTTTTTCACAAGTGTATTCATGATTTTTCGCAGGCGTATTCATGGTTTTTCGCAGGCGTATTCGTGGTTTTTCGCAGGTGTATTCATGGTTTTTCACAAGTGTATTCATGATTTTTCGCAGGCGTATTCATGGTTTTTCGCAGGCGTATTCGTGGTTTTTCGCAGGAGTATTCGCGGTTTTTCTGACCAGCTTCTACATTAGCCGCCATGTGCTTGACGTATTAGTGGTTTTTACTCAAACTTTTGGGCCTCAGTATCAGGCATGATCTCTCTTGTGCAGACCATACAGTGCCTATAGAAAATCTAAACACCCTTTCAAATTTTTCCCCTATTGTTGCCTTATAGCCTGGAATGAAATTGCATTAAATCAGATTTTTTTTCCACCTTTATTTACACATCATAACCCACAACTTCCAATTGAAAAACAAATTCTACAAATTTCAGAAAATGAATTAAAAACGCAAAACTAGACTATCTCGGTTGGATAAGTGTCCACCCCCAACCTCCCCACCGAGTTAATGCTTGGTGGAAGCACCTTTGACAGCAATTACAGCTGTGAGTCTGTTGGGATAGGTCTCTACCAACTTTGCACACCTCAATTGGACAACATTTGCCCATTCTTATGCACAAAACTGTTCAAGCTGAGTCGCGTTGCATAGGGAGCGTCGATGGACAGCAATCTAAACGTCAAGCCACAGATTTTTGATTGGATTTAGGTCGGTGCTCTGACTAGGCCACTCAAGGACATTTATATTTTTGTTCCTTCACCACTCCAGTGCAGCTTTGGCTGTGTGATCCAGGTTATTGTCAAACTGAAATGTGAACTTCCATCCCCAATTTCAGCTTTCTTGCAGAGAGCAACAGGTTTTCCTCTCGGATGTTTTTTTTTTATATTTTGCTCCATCCATTTTCCCTTTATACTGACAAGTGCCTCAGTCACGCTGCCACAAACATGCTTCACAGTGGGGATGGTGTTCTTTGGTTGATGTGCTGTGTTGGGTTTGCGTGAAATGTAACATTTTGCATTTAGTCCAAAAACTTCCATCTTGGTTTCATCAGACCACAAAACTTTTTGCCACATGGCTTCAGAATCCCTGGAGCGGTTTTTTGCATTCCTCAAACAGGAATCAAGGTGGGCTTATTTGAGTAATGCCTTCCTTCGTACCACCCTACCACACAAGCCAGACTTACCCTCGAGACCATTACACGCCTTAAGTCCCTTGACTCCCTTCAGACCTTAACGCCAATTCAACCCCTTGCACCACATTCAGACATGAGACAGCTTGGACCCTTGACCATTTAGAGCTTTAGACCAGTTAGACTTTTTACACCCTTTTTAGTCACTTTAGATCCCTTTAGACCCCTTAGACATTTACATGCTTTTGAGGTTCAGTCCTTTATACCCTTTTGACCCCTTATACCCTAACTTCTATTGGAATGTCCCCTTTAGACACTTAAGACCATGTATAACCTTATGTAGTGGGGTCAAAAATCTGAAGTGTCTGACACACTCTGTGAAAAGCAATAATTTGGGCATTTCCTACTAGTTTGGGGTTTGAGGAGCAGATTTAGTTAAATCAATCTATATTATTTAAAAGGAGCCGTGTGTGTCTGTTTGTTGCGCTATGACTTGAGAACAGATTAACGGATTTCAATGAAACCAACAACAGCATATTCAGGGACTCCCCAGGAAGGTTTGTGATGCAAAAAAAAGAAGAAAAAAAAGGGAAGAAAGCTTTGTTTGTGGGTTCATGGGCACACGTGGCAAAACTGCAAATGCCAACTTGCGATGCTGGTTATCCTCGCACAGAGGGCAGGATTTCCCAGGAATCATTTTTTGTTCTTGCCCCATTGATTATCCATCGCAGCAAAGATTGATATTCCCATCAGTGAAGCGACGGATCGTACATGCTCGTGACAATAAAAATAGCAATAAAAAAAATTTGATTGCAATAGTATTCCTTGCAACTGATATCATTATGACATGCACTCTTCACGCAACCAATCACATCTGCAGACATTCCCACCAGCATAGATGTGATCCAGGTGACCACGTGAGGGATGTCATATGCCAGTAAAGCATTACGGTTTATCTGAAGATGGTAGGTCCCAATTGGCAAGTTGAGGCTCCGGAGGATCCGCGTAAAAATCTACATGGAAATCACAATAGCAAACCTCTTCAAATTAAACTGCGTTAGTAACACCATGAGGTTACATGTAAATGAACAAATACTAGAAATGTGACAAAATTTGAAAATATTTTTCACAATTAGTCAAAAAAAAAAAAAACCTTGCATACAAGTATATACCTTTTTCCTCTGCAAAACAAAAACCGTACCTTTGGAATGTATGGATCCCAGTCGACGTACCCTTTGTTTTCAAAAGCAAGGCGTGAAAACAGGTTGACGAGGGTCTGAAGTGAAAAAAAAATCATAATCAGAAGAACGTCACCATGAAAGCCACGAAGGAAGAGATGTATCGAACTTTGGACATCTTACCCCTTCCCAGGCAGGCATGTTGTGAACAGTGTCCCATATGCCGATGAGTTCATCAAACCACAGCCTGTAAGAATAATCATCTTAATAACGATAATAATAAACACAATTATCATTGAAGACTCTTTATTGGTCAGAACAGGCATGCTACACTCGCTCTGCATTCTGCATACAACTTCCCCGGTATGTACAGTGCCTTCAGAAAGTATTCACACCCCTTGACTTTTTCACTTTTTGTTGTGTTGCAGCTGTTTGTCACCAATTTACTCAAAATACCCTTATTTTTAATACAATGTCAAGGCTCGTATAAGAGCTAAAAACCAGAGCTATAAGAGTTACTCGACGACCCGTGAACCCGTTGGGTTCCCGCTGTGACAGCGGTTGATGAAAAAATCATTTCAAAAAAAAGAGAAAAAGATAGCTACAGCGAACAATACCGCTGAGGTTGTTTGCATTGATCGAATACTCCCGAAGAGTACTTGACTAAATTCGGGAATTGATTTTTTAAATATTTTTTTTGTTGCCCGATTTGAACGAAACTTGATACGGCACACCGCAGGAGAATGGCGAGTAAGGTGGCCCAAAAATGTTTGCGCTATCGTGTACCGTTTTGGCTGTATTTCGGGAACATACATACAAGATGAGAGTTTTAGTAATATATAGATAATGACAAAGTGAAATACTTTGTTGAGAATTTTTTACAAATTAATTAAAAATGAAAAGCTGAAATGTCTTGCATCAATAAGTATTCAACCCATTTGCTATGAGACTCAAAAATTGAGCTCAGGTGCATCCAATTTCCTTTGATCATCCTTGAGACATCTCGACAACTCGATTGGATTTCACCTGTGGCCAATTCAATTGATTGGACATGATTTAGAAAGAAACACACATATATATATATATATATATATATATATATATATATATATATATATATATATATATATATATATATATATATATATATATATATATAAAAGGTCCCACAGTTGACGGTGCATTTCAGAGCAGAAACTCCACCATGAAGTCCAAGGAACTGTCCGTAGAACTCTGTCGGAGATACAATTGTGAGGAGGCATAGATCTGGGGCAGGGTACAAAACAATTTCTAGAGTGTTGGAAGTTCCCAAGAGCACAGTGAGCTCCATCATTAGGAAAGGGAAAGAATATGGAACTACTCAGACTCTTCCTAGAGCTGGCTGACCAACCAAACTGAGCAACCAGACAGGAAGGACCTTGGTCAGGGAAGTGGACAAGAACCCAATGACCACTCTGCCAAAACTACAGAGTTCCTTCGCTGAGTTGGGAGAACCTGCCGGAAGGAGAACATTCTCTGCAGCACTTCACAAATCTCGGCATTGTGGGTGAGTGGCCTGATGGAAGGCCCGTTAGGCAAAAGAGGCAAAATATTCCGTGGTCTGATAAGACAAAAATTGAACTCTTTGGCCTGAATCCAAAGCGCTATGCCTGGCGGAAACCGAGCACAGCTCATCACCCATGTAACATCATCCCTACCGTGAAGCATGGTTGTGGCAGCATCTTGCTATGGGGATGCTTTTCAGCAGCAGGGACTGGGAGGCTTGTAAGGATAGAGGGAACAATGAATGAAGCCAAATACAGGCAAATCCGTGAAGAGAACCTGCTTCAGAGTGCGAAATACCTAAGACCGTGGCAAAGATTGATGTTCCAACAGGCCAATGAACGCAAGCACCCAGACAAAACAACACTGGAACAGCTTCAGAACAAGAATGTGAAAGTCCTTGAGTCGCCCAGCCAAAGCCCAGGCTTGAATCGCATTGAGAATCTGTGGAAAGACTTGAAGATTGCGGTTCACCGACGCTCCCCATCCAAATCGACAGAGCTTGAGCAGATCTGCAAGGAAGAATGGGAGAAAATCCCAAAATCCAGACGTGCAAAGCTGATACATACGTACCCAAGAAGATGCGAAGCTGCAATCACTGCCAAAGGTGTTTCTACAAAGTATTGACAAAATAAATAAATAATTAAATTGAATCCATTTTAAATTCAGGTTGGAACACAACAAAATGCGACAAACGTCGAGGGGTGTGAATACTTTCTGAAGGCACTGCACCTTGTATGTTTACAATTATCAAACTCAATCAACTTGGAAAACATCAAACACCTTTTGGACAAAAATTATTTGGATTTCACTGAACCACACGATATATTGGTGGATATACCTTCAACAAGATGAATGCACGAGAGTTTAAATTAACATCCACTTTTTAAAATTCAGTTTGAAGGACTGTTGGAAGCGCTGTATTTCCATAAGTAACATATAGTGCCGATTCCAAGTTTCCCAAAAGGCATTATGTGTTCACCATAATTTATGGGACTGGCATCATGTGCAAACCAGGCAGGGAAGGCAGATTATACAAGGTGAGCCAGCTAGGTTTTATTGACAATTAGACTGGAACTAGCTTTGTTTCCAGAATCCAAATCGTTAATAGTGCCGACTTCACCCGGATTTATAAATCATTCCCTCCGAGATACCAGTCCAGTGTCCTCACACCTAGGCTACCACAGTACCAGCCATTATTCCTCCACATTCCATCACTTGGCTCCTTTCAAGACAATCACGAAAGCCATCTCCTCACCACCCACATTACATTCTTGATGTTCCCCGATAGACGATACCGACGCGCTGCTGCGGCGCATGCTTCCATACCTAACGTCACCGATGGACTACACACACTCTACCCCCCACTATTGCGATGCTTTCACTTCTCCTTCTCCCTCATATTCCAAACGTCGTGTTCATGAGCACGTTACATTCTTACTTGAATCCCTTGTCATGATGCTCTGGTTCAAGGGAGGTTGGAAGAAACATCTCAAAATAGGTGATTGCTTTCTGCATGGTCATATCAAATGGACACAGAAGAGGACGCCATTCCTCCAACATCTCGGCTGTCGAATCCAGGCTAAAGTACCTAGTGTGAGAGAGTTAATACATAGCTCATGCCATGCAAATGAGTCGCTTACAATGAGTGCCGACCAAATGTAAACCTGTTATCAATTACATTCGCTTTCAGACAGACCTTCCTTGACACACTAAAACATTTCAAGACGCATGCACAATTAAGTCGAGGAATTGCAAAACTATTTCCGGATACCATTTCATGCTTGCATAAACAACCCTGATTGGGAATAATTCATAATTCTCCAAGAGTGTCTTTCATTTCACTAATAGTGCCTTGGGGCTATTTAAATTATGATGTAACACGGCCTTGTAAGCCCTGAAAGTAAAACTATTTCCATCGTTATGTGTGTCTATCTCAGTGTTTTTAAATATTTTAGGAAACCAATGCTGCAGCGACAGCATTTGAGAATTAAAGGATAGCATTGAACAATGCATATCTTCATTGAGGTATTTGTGTAAGTGACCTCTTTCATGTACTGTGCTGGAGTGAAAGTGATCTGCATGCGTATTCGCGCAGGTACAGACGCGCACGCACGCACGCACACACACACACACACACACACACACACACACACACACACACACACACACACACACACACACACACACACACACACACACACACACACACACACACACACACACACACACACACACACACACACACACACACACACAACTCGTCATTGCAAATGGGTTAATTCCCCCACTTTTATAATATCTAAGGTGTATTTTATTATTGATTGTAATACCCGCTTCCACCAGGTGGCGCTAAAATAATACACATTTACATTAAGAGAACTGGGGTCCTCCCCCCACCCTGAACCCTAGGGGTGATGTTTTTCTAAGCCCATAAGACAAACACCCTGAGAACAACCACCAGTTTTCAACTCAATCCGTCCAGCAGTTACAGTTCACGTAACATTTCAACTTCGGAGATGCAATATATTTTAATCACCGAAAAGCTTCCTGCGCACATCCCACAACCGCAAGTTTTCAACTCATTCCATCCAGTGGTTAAAGGAGTGCAAACAAGTTAAACAAGTCAAACAAACAAATAAACAAATAAGCAGTCATAGACCGGTATTTGTGAAATCAGTCACTGCGACCTTGCCCTTTGCACCTCAAAAACAATACGCTTCTATCTTTTGATTGGTGAACCAATTCATTGACCCATTATGCAAACACTGTTCAAAATTCAAATCAATTGGATGAAAATGTACGATTTTATACAACCTTAATATTTGACTATTTCACCTTTTGACCTCAAAAAAAAAAAAACTTCTAGGTTTTGATTGGTGAACCAATCAAGTGACCGAATATGCAAATTCTGCTCAAATTCCAAGTCAATAAGATAAAAATTGACAATTTTATGCAACCTTAATCTTTGACCCTTTGACCTCAAAAACAATTATCTTCTAGATTTTGATTGCCGAAACTGGGCGAACCGATCCAGAGACCCAATATTCAAATTCTGTTCAAATTTCAAGTCATTTGGATGAAAAATAACAATTTTGTGACTTTAACCCTTGACTTCAAAACAATAGGCTTCTTGCATTTGATGAGCTCCAACAGGTGGTTAAGTTTCATGAGAATTGGTGTCGAATTATAACCTGAAGGAGATTGACATACAAACAAACAAACAAACAAACAAACAGACATAGTCCGAACATACAGTACATAGACATTTTATATACAGTACTGCATATTCATAGATATCATGCGAATCGGTTGTTTTGTCGTTACGTTGTGTCCCAAATCTTTCGTGAGTGTCTAACCTTGCATACAAAACAAGAGTCTGTGCATTCAAGGACAATCAGGATGTGAAAAGATTTTCTTTCACAATTATGTTGGCATATCACTCGAGTATGAAAGCAAGAATAGCTTTCTTGAGCAGCTTTCACAGAAATAACATCCATGTCAAAAGGAGTTGCGAAAAAAAAAAAAGAGTCAAAAACACCCGACAAATCACGGATCCTTGAAAGATACAAACTGGAACTCGAGAAAAATTAAAAGCTCCTCTCATATATTCAAAAATGGTGAATACGAGGCAAATTTGAATTTCAAAAAAAAAAAAAAATCACACATAAAGGTCCACATCCCAATGACAATGGACGGCTCAGCTTCACGCCAGAACGACAATACAAACATTGCAGAGAAGATCAAAATTAACTTACGTTCTGCACATCTGTACAACAGACTTCAAAAGGTTTTCCAAAGAGCTGCAAAGAAGACAACATCTTTGGATAAGTAGACACAGGATTTGTATTGGACACACACCAATTCAATGCAACAATGGAATTTTATTCTCCTCAAAACACAGTTTATTCAGTTAAAATAAATGGGACTAACAGATGAACAATCGACAAAAATGTTTGGTTTTTACATTCAAAAATAGTCTGAAATATAAATTTAAAATAACTTTTAAGGACTGAAGGTAAATAAGCTGCTCTTCCTTGATGGATACGGTATATTTGATGGTGTGTTAAGACCTGCAAGTTTTACTGAGAACTTCCGAAGAGCTCAAAGGTTAGTTTTGAGTAGTTGCGCGTCCCATGCATACTGCAAGCAGTGACATGACAAGGCCGCAAAATGAATCATTTACAACTTTATGAAGAACAGACAGTCTAAAAGCTTCCTGTCTGTTCACAAGTGGCTCCCATTGAAGGTGCCAAGAGCATCACAATCATGCTGTCTTGCTTGTTGCAGTTGTAAAGACTGAAACTGGCAGCTCGCCGCTAGATGCGCTCCAATATGTTTGTGTAATCACTGTCAAAATACAGTTCCCAAACGGAGCAAGAGGTGCAAAAACCATCAGCCAGCATCACAGCATGACATCATTACAAGATAGAACGGAACTCTGACGTCACGACGTCGACAGATGTGCCTCTGCCCACATTATTATTGAAGGCTTTTATGTTGAAAAAAATATGGCTGCCAAAACACTTGACCGATAACGTCATCAATCCCCCCCCCCAATACAATTTAGCACAAGATGACCCTCAAAAACTTTCATACTGATCAGATAAAACATTCGACGTATGCCATTATGATGTCATAACTAAGCAACCTATGATATACACTGATGAGCCAAAACATTATGACCACTGACAGGTGAAGTGAATAACATTGATTATCTTGTTACAATGGCACCTGTCAAGGGGTGGGATATATTGGGCAGGAAGTGAACAGTCAGTTGTTGAAGTTGATGTGTTGGATTCACGAGTAAAGACCTGAGCGACTTTGACAAGGGCCAAATTGTATCGCCAGACGACTGGGTCAGAGCATCTCTGAAACGGCAAGGCTTGTGGGGTGCTCCCGGTCAGCAGTGGTGAGTACTTACAGACAGTGGTCCGAGGAGGGTCAAACCACAAACCGGGTACAGGGTGGTGGGCACCTAAGGCTCATCAATGCGTGAGGGCAACAAAGGCTATCCCATCTGGTCCGAACCGACAGAAGGTCTACTGTGGCACAAGTCAAAGAAAATTTTAATGGTGGTCACGGGAGGAATGTCTCACAATCCACAGTGCATCGCACCCTGTGGCGTATGGGGCTGCGTAGCCGCAGACCAATCAGAGTGCCCATGATGACCCCTGTCCACCATAGAAAGCGCCTACAATGGGAACGTGAGCGTCGGAACTGGACCTCGGAGCAGTGGAAGAAGGTCGCCTGGTTCGATGAGTCCCGTTTTATTTTAGATCACGTGGATGGCCGTGTACATGTGCGCCGTTTACCTGGGGAAGTGATGGCACCAGGATGCACTGTGAGAAGACAACAAGCCGGTGGAGGGAGTGTGATGCTCTGGGCAATGTTCTGACCGGAAACCCTGGGTCCGGCCATTCATGTGGACGTCAATTTGACATGTGTCACTGACCTAAACATCGTTGCAGACCAAGTACACCCCTTCATTGCAATGGTATTCCCTGATGGCAGTGGCCTCTTTCAGCAGGATAATGCGTCCTGCCACACTGCACACATTGTTCGGGAATGGTTTGAGGAACATGATGAAGTGTTCACGGTGTTGCCCTGGCCTCCAAATTCTCCAGATCTCAATCCGATTGAGCATCTGTGGGATGTGCTGGACGGACAAGTCCGATCCACGGCGGCTCCACCTCACAACTTACAGGACTTGAAGGATCTGCTGCTAATGTTTTGGTGCCAGATACCACAGGACACCTTCAGGGGTCTTGTTGAGGCCATGCCTCGGTGGGTCGGCGCTGTTTTGGCGCACACGGAGGACCAACAGCATATTAGGCAGGTGGTCATAATGTTTTGGCTCATCAGTGTATATAAAAACAAAAAAATTATTTCCCATGGGGAGTACTTGACACGTGTTAAGTTTCAATTTTTTCCATACAGCAGTTTCAGAGATACAGAGGACCAAAGTTTTTCCTTTTTTCCAACATGGCTGCAAAACTACATGACCCATGACATAATAATCATCATTAAGACATTCTACATGAGTCATCGCACTGATGGTGAAAAGTTCATGTCAATCGGATAAGCGGATCCAGAGAAAACAGAGAAAATTAGCACGGACGGACCAACGACCCGAAAACATAATGCCTCCGGCGACTTCCTCAGCGGACGCATAAAAAGGTGCAACACTGGAACCCCTGAACTACAGACCAATGAGCTGACTTCCAATCATCAGCAAGGTTATGGAATCCATCATCACAGTTCACAAAATCATTCCTTTTCTCCAATCGCCTCATCTTAGATCATTAATTCGGATTCAGACCTGGTCACTCTACCTTGGACTTGCTGCTTATACTCTCCCAACAATGAATGGAGGCCCTCAATATCAGACATGAGATCAGGGCTGTCACTCTGGACACATCTCAAGCTTTTATACTGTCTTGCATCCCGCCTTGCTTTCCAAACTGTCTGCCTAGGGAATACAAGGCCAACTCTACACTTGGATTACTAACTTCCTCCACTCTCGGAGCCAATGTGGGGTTCTCAACGGAACCTTTTCATCTCCTCTCCCTGTCAAGGCTGGAATACCACAACGCAGTGTTCCAGACACCATCTTATTCCTAATCTTCATCAAAGATCTCACTGATTCTCTGGAAAATCCTCCATCTCGTTTCTGATGACACCACTCTCTGTCTTGACATCCCTCATCTCTCAGACAGAGAGGCAGCAGCCTCTTCCCTCTCCTCAGACCTTGACAAAAATCACAAACTCGTCAAACACTTGGAACATATCTTTCAATCCTAAGGAATCAATATCTATCTATCTATGTATCTATCTGTCTCTCTCTCCTCTCAGCCATGATCAATCTTGGGCAAGCCACATTTCAAAATTGGCCTCCAAAGTCAGATGCCGACTGGGCATTCTCAGTCATACAAAGTCCTTCCTTGGCAAACCTGAGCTCCTATCCATCTACAAGGCTTTCATCCGCAGCTAAATGGAGAACTGCTCTCTCTCTCCTCCGAGCTGGCTCACCTGCCTCACATTTTGTTCAGCTCGACGCTGTGTTCAGCTTTTTTTGTTCATCTTCAACATCATTGGATTCCCTCGTGATGAAGTCTATGGGCCTATCACATCACCATCGCCAACAGGTTGGTGGTCTCTCTGTCTTATTTCATCTCATTTCTGGACTTGCACCCTCTTCCCTCTCCATGGTTTGTCCCCTCTAGATATCTGCAGAACGCATGCAGTCCACCAGAAACCCCTTCCTTGTGAAACTGCCTAAATCCAGAATCAATGCCAACCACCCCCCGATATATTCCTCTTTTTCCCTGCCTGTGGAAGGAAGTGCCTTCCACACTATCTTCAATCTCACTCTTCTCTCCCAGTCTTCAAGTCAGCTGTTCACCACCATCTCAAGTCTTCCCCCATCCAAAATCAAGATCTTTTCTACACCCATTAAACCACCCCCCACCGCTCCCAAAATTTTGTTTATATATCCATATTGTCCACCCTTTGCGTTTACCTTTCCCCTCGTCATTACCTGCATCCCTTGCTTGTCCATCTCCGTCTACTTTCTCCGTCCACCCTGCTGTTGGTGTTTCCCCTTTCTCCAGCTATTCCCTTTGTTGTGTTGTATCCAGATTTTGTTCTGTGTCATAGCTCTTCCACGAGCGTAGAGTGTGTATACTGTATTTCAAAATAAAATAAAAAGAAAGAAGAGCATTTCCAAGTGAGGGCGTACTAACTAATGATAAGTATCATTTTCCCCACACTTCTTGGCTGGTGAATAGTAAATGTCTGGTGTTATGCCTGGTGTTGGCTTGGAATCTGAGGATTCTGAGTTCAAATCCCACTCAGCTGTTGAATTAATACCAGGTGGGGTTGACTCTGCCTGTCATCCTTCCGAGGTTGGCAAAATGAGTGCCAGC
The DNA here is from genome assembly GCF_056783735.1 of Eptatretus burgeri. Lineage (NCBI taxonomy): Eukaryota > Metazoa > Chordata > Myxini > Myxiniformes > Myxinidae > Eptatretus > Eptatretus burgeri. Next base: position 39,441,701 of record NC_140967.1, read on the forward strand.
ATGCTGGTATCCTGTGTCGGAGTGGCAACCCATCCAGGATTGTACCCAATAGCCCAGGAGACTGCTGAGGCAGCACCAATGCTCTGCACAGAGTATGGTCCCAATGGATGGATGGAATCGTAAATTACATTTCAAAAGACCCAGCATTCTGTTGGCTTGAGTAACAACAGTTTATGTGATTTTTCCATTTCAGGTTGTGTGACAGCTGAATTCCAAGGTACTTGGTAGACGTCACCTCCTGGAGATCAATACCAAATATGGGGTAGTTGTATTGCGGAGGTTGCTTGTTGCTTGCAGTCATGTGCATGATGAAGCATTTACTTGTGTTGAAGGTCAGACCCCCATCTTGCAGCCCAATGAGCTGTCTGGTTTAGATCATCCTGAAGTGGTCTAGTCATTTTCTGATGTGATTTGGAGGCAGATCAAGTAGTCTTTTTTTTGAATAGAGAGTGAAGGTTTGTGGAAGAGTTAGTACACTGAACTGATCAGGATATAACAGGACAACAGGAACAGAGGAGAAAGGGGGGGGGCACCAATCGCAGAGCTGACAGACAAGATAGAGGGAGACTGGGACAAACAATGGGTGTGGGGAGGAATTGGGAAAGTGATAGGCCCATGGACTCAGCTTAAATGTTGGAGATTCCGACGATCTTTAAGGATTTGGTGTTACGTTTTCACGGCATTAAGATGAGCAAGGAGTGAGGTAGGGGCGCAAGGCCAAAGGGGAGAGCAGTACTCCATAAAGATGCAAGTGAAGGCCTGTTGGTTGTCAAAAGTTCAGACTGACCAAGGAAAGATGTTGCACAACGAAGGATGCCCAATCGGTGGCTGGCTTTGGAGGCCATCTTGAAAATACAGTGCCCATAGGAAGTATGCCTGGTGTTGGCTTAATGGTTAGGGTGGTGGGCTTTGGATCTAAGGGTCCTGAGTTCAAATCCCACTCAGCTGTTGAATTAATACCAGGTGGGGTTGACTCGGCCCGTCATCCTTCCGAGGTCATCAAAATGAATGCCAGCAAGCTGGTATACTGTGTCGGAGTGGCGACCCCTCCAGGATTGTGCCCAATAGCCAAGGAGACTGCTTAAGCAGCACCAATGCTCTGCAAAGAGCATGGTCCCAATCTCCTCCTCCTCCCTAATCTGTGCCTTTCCACAACTTTATCCTGGAGGTCTTTTGAAAACTCCTTGGTACTCATGGTCGAGTCTTTGCTGTGAAATGCACTACCCAGCAGATGAAACCTACAAGAACATCTGATTTTATTCTGCAATAATCAGAATCACCACAATTTAATAGAGGTGGAGGCCAATGAACTTGGTATGTGATTGTTTACACCTGAACTAACTTACAATTGCTTTTATAAGGGGGATGGATACTTAACCAACCAAGATATTCAAGGTTTGTATTTTAAATTAATTTTCTGAAACTTGCAGAATTTGTTTTTTCACTTCGAAGTTGTGGGTTACGATGTGTAAATAAAGGTGGAAAAAAAAAATCTGATTTAATGCAATTTAATTCCTGGCTAAAAGGCAACAATGAGGGGAAAAATTTGAATGGGGGTGTAGACTTTCTTTAGGCAATGTATGGTCTGTACAAGAGAGATCATGCCTGATAGTGAGGCCCAAAAGTTAGAGTAACAACTTCATCAAGTGGTTTGTTTCGGAAGTATATGGGAGGGTTTGCCAGATGGTCCTTTCAGAGAGACAGACAGGAGGAGTGTGTGCAATTTGTCAGGGTTGAAAGACATTCCAAGCATTTGAGCAGCTCCTGATTCTATCAAGGTCTGCAGAGAGGTAAGAGACTGCTGCCTTCCTGGCAGAAGGATGACAAATTATTTGGCAGAGGGGGAATCATCAGCAAACAAATACGCAAGATGTTCTGGGGAATCAGAAACATCATTAAACAATGCATTATTTTCCAAGCAATGCAAATTCAAAACTCATTTTCACATTATCACAAAGCCGCATCTACGACAAGCAAACACCGACCCCCTCCCACACTCCCAGCACCAGAGCTCTTAGCAATTGAAAGCAATGTCTAAAAAAAGAAAAAACGAGAGAAGACTCAAACATTGCACTACATGTAATGGAAGCACGTCCATTTGTTTGAGACTGGGTGAAGACTTGAAGCAGGAATGTCAATTTGATACCACAATTTTGTCATGATGAAGCATGTTAACACGAGTGTATCACTGCCTATTGGCAATTCGAAGATGGTGCATATGGATGTTCTTGCTGGGTTTGTGCTCCACTGATAAATACAAGAGCAGCACATTGCAGTTCACAGACAATGAGAAGCTTGATAGTGGATCTTGTTTGACAGCATTTGAATGGGAATTGCAGTAAGCTTAGAAGATCTGGTATTCGTACATCAAGTGATGATCGTGATGCATATCGGTCAAGTATGTGCTATTTGTTGGCATTCCATTAACAGGCTTCCAGGCCACCCCGGAGTCGAGTGCTATTGGTGAAAAGAAACAAAGCAAAATAAGCCAGGTGAAGCTGCTTATATTGAGCTGATTAAACTTCTTGCAACATGGTGGTGGTGATCGGTGTTGCCCCAAAAACTTTTGGTTTATTTATTTGGCGGTTACTGATCTATCCATTGGATTGAAAAGCTATTCCGGCATCAAGTTTGATGAGTGCATTTGCTAAGGCCCCCTAAAAAAAAAAAGAGTTTGTTTCTGATTAGATGCTAAATAATAACTACGATTGGTCGATCAGAGGTGGGAGTTGAAATAGTTTGTCAATTATTGTTTCATCATGATGTAATGAACGGACTGTTTGGCTGTCTGATGCTTGTACTTGCACAACAATGATGCTATATTTGCAGGGTTTCCGATGGGCAGTGGTCATTAGTTAAAGACCACTTGTATTTATCGATGGACAATAAGTTACGTGGTTGGACAAATTGCGTAGCGAGTACGACCAAGTTACCTCTTCAGCATTTTAGAACCGTTGAGTAAGCTGCTTGCGATTTGCCAAAACAGAATGATGTACTAGGATTTTTTTTTCAAATGATTGACTTAATGCGAGCAGGGTTTACGACATGCTTTTAGAACACCTAACCAAACAGGATGTCATACGAGTAAATTAAGCAGAAGATTATACTTTTGTGGTCACGGGAAAAACATTCAAAGGTTAGAAATACCGTTCAAAAAGCGTGCGAAACATTGCAGAAATACTTTTTAAACCATCCATTTAGGCAAGCACCCCACGCATCCATCATTCCTCGTCCCCATCGCCTCCTTGTATATTGCCACGAAGGGGCAATCAAAAGTTTTGCACAAGAGAGAAATTTCACAAAGACCGTGTAGCGAACCCTCGAAGCATGCATGACGTACAGTCTGCAGCCCTTAAAATAATATACTCCACCCACATATTTTTTCTCACATAATCCAATTTCAATGAAACATGTTGAAAATGAACTTTAAACATTTGTTTCGTTATAGATTCGTCAGGAGTTTAAGGAACTGTCGTAGAGAGGATTTTTTCAGTTAAAGTTAATGATCACCTCTATATTTTACAAGAATAAATGCTTCTAACCTGAGAACAATATTCACAAGTAGGAAGGTTTTATACCAAAAGGTATTAAAACATGCCATAAATAGCTGGAAACCAATATATAGCAACAAGTACTCCAAATAAATGAAGCAGCAGAAACTGCATTCATGCAATGTCCGATACGTGCTGAATTTGGTGCCTTATCAGTCTGTATCCGTATTAAAAGTTTTGAAAAGAGTGCAGTGAGCTTTATCATAGACTACATCCTTCAAGTTATTCAAGCTCGAGAACTGGTAAGCATGCAGGCTATGCCAATATTAGCTCTCCAATTAGCTTATTACAAGATCCATCTGACACGGCAGAGGAATGCTCAGCCATCGAGAATTTGAAAACAAGCCAGAATACCAGCAATAACATGACCTACACTTTCCAGTTTCAATTGACCAGCCTCATGGTTCGAGAGGCTGCTATGAGTCTGAGAGGTTGGTGGTTCGAATCCCGGATGAGTCAAACCAAAGATTTTTTTTAAAAAGAAAATGGTACGTGCTGCTTCCTTGCTTGATGCTCGGCATTTTAAAAAGGATAGAGCACGAACAAACAACCACAAGTTGGTGATAATAGCACAGGCTTTGACGGACCTCATGGCCTCCACCTATGTCGAAGTTCCTTGCAAGGGAATTCATATGATTATAATGTACAAAACAAATGCAAGAAAACAAAACAGCTGGTTTAACGACCCTCCCTGCATTTATCAGACTATACGGCTGAATGCCCAGGAACAAGATATCGGCTTGACAAATTGAAACGTTTTGGACTATAAAAACAGGTGTGCTCTTCTCAAATCCAAAGCAAATGAACAGGATACACGAAAGTCATAAATTAAAATAACAAATCAAAGACAAAGTTTTAGTAGAGCGTTTCATCATGCCGCAAAAAAAAAAAAAGTTCATCGTGCACCCTCCCTGCACCTCAAAAGGACAAATTTCTCATTGAAAACCATGTGGTTAGCAAGTACATCTTTGTTAGTAAAACAGCATTAAAAGCTTGCTGGGACAGGAGTAAACAAGGCATTCTCAGAAACATTAGGGGCCATCAACATTTATATATATTTCAAAAATTTTAACATTAATTTAAGGCTCATAGTGGAGCTTGTACATAAATCGAAAGCAGGACAAATACATTAGTCAATACCAGTATATTTGAATGTGAATTACAAGGCCATGAGTACACAATGGAAAAATACACATAGTCCTCGTATACGGAATTTGCAACAAGAGCTCTGAGCATCACGAGTCAACAGTTCAGATGAGAATGGGACCCATTATTGCAATAACTGCAGGCAGGGGTGGAAATAGGGCTGTAACTGTCAAAAGTAACAGAGAAGGTGAGGGTAGTGAAGAAAATAAAGGAGAGCAGGGCTGGGAATAATATACAAGGTAAGATTAAAGGAATTGGATGGCTCATACAGAAAAGGGGGTTGTGAAAAGTCCGTGATGTTTATGTGGATAAAATGTAGATGGCCCCTTAGTATCTTTGCGTAAATAGTTCAATAAAAAGGAAAACACAGAACAGCTCTTACCTCTTATGAATTGCATTTAGTAAAATCAACCTAGATGATGTGCCAACTTGTTGGATTGTACTGAAGGGGAAAAAATTGGTTAAAATCCTTGTTCAACCTTCGTCAAGCATTCTACTCCAGGTAACCCGGCAATCCAAATTATAGGTCCAAAGTTGAATTGAGGAATCGAGTTATGCTATCATTTTGCACTCACCATTGAGTAAAGGACAAAATGTTAAAATCTTCTTGCCTAACATTTGATGTGTTTACGGCACGGAGTAAATTTAGATCGGTGTCACATGACACTTGACACACACACACAAGTGGTCGGTACGGCTTGTTGAGCTCCGCAATATATTTTTTCTAAATTAGCAAAGAAACGAGACACCAACAAAGCACACAACAAGCATTAATTTAAGGGTTTTAGAG
>NC_140967.1:39452187-39537187 GCF_056783735.1 Eptatretus burgeri
AGAGAGGAGAGAGAGGGGAGAGAGAGAGAGGAGAGAGAGGAGAGAGAGGAGAGAGAGGAGAGAGAGAGAGAGAGAGGAGAGAGAGAGAGAGAGAGAGAGAGAGAGAGAGAGAGAGAGAGAGAGAGAGAGAGAGAGAGAGAGAGAGAGAGAGAGAGAGAGAGAGAGAGAGAGAGAGAGAGAGAGAGAGAGAGAGAGAGAGAGAGAAGAGAGAGGAGAGAGAGAGAGGAGAGAGAGAGAGAGAGAGAGAGAGAGAGAGAGAGAGAGAGAGGAGAGAGAGAGAGAGAGAGAGAGAGAGAGAGAAGAGAGAGAGAGAGAGAGAGAGAGAGAGAGAGAGAGAGAGAGAGAGAGAGAGAGAGAGAGAGAGAGAGAGAGAGAAGGAGAGAGAGAGAGAGAGAGAGAGGAGAGAGAGAGAGAGAGAGAGAGAGAGAGAGAGAGAGAGGAGAGAGAGAGAGAGAGAGAGGAGAGAGAGAGAGAGAGAGAGGAGAGAGAGAGAGGAGAGGGAGGAGAGAGAGAGGAGAGGAGAGAGAGAGAGAGAGAGAGAGAGAGGAGAGAGAGAGAGAGAGAGAGAGAGAGAGAGAGAGAGAGAGAGAGAGAGAGAGAGAGAGAGAGAGAGAGAGAGGAGAGAGAGGAGAGAGAGAGAGAGAGAGAGAGAGAGAGAGAGAGAGAGAGAGAGAGAGAGAGAGAGAGAGAGAGAGAGAGAGAGAGAGGAGAGAGAGGAGAGAGAGGGAGGGAGAGGGAGAGAGAGGGAGAGAGAGGGAGAGAGGAGAGAGAGGAGAGAGAGGAGAGAGAGGAGAGAGAGAGAGAAGGATTCAGTTGAGAACCACACAATGGCTATGAGAGTAGAGGACATCCATAAACCATGTGTGGAGTTGGCCTTTGATGCCACAGGCAGAGAGTTTGGAGAATAAGGCAGGATGCCAGACTGTGCCAAAAGCACAAGATATTCCCGCAGAGATGGCCCTGCTTTCATGTCTGACATTGATGGCCTCCATCCAGTTGGGTGAGTGGAAGCAGCATGTCCAAGGTGGAGTGACCTCAGCTAAAATCAAATTGGTGAAACCAAATTGGTGCTGGTTTTCAATAATTGCTTTTTATTCATGTTTCCATATGTTTTATGGAACTGGGATATTGAAAATTCGGCAGATGCGCCAGTACATTTCTCTACATACCTTGTTGTGCCTTTGGGTGTACAGCTGTTCTGATAGGAGTTTTTTTTACATCCTGATAGGAGGTGACTTGTGCTTTCTGTTTCTACCTTGCAGAATCTACACTTTTCCAATTGACTTGAATGGCAGAATCCTGCCTTTTTAGGTCATTTCCAATGACCTAATAATATTGGTGTTGAGAGAAAGGGTAATATGGGTCCGTCCGTTCACAATGAAGTTGAAGCGGGAGATCTGGTTATTAGTGATCCTGATAGAGGTCGATGAGACGTACACGATGGTATGACTTTCAAGGTCACCGAAGGTCAAGGTCAAGGTCAAGATCACGAGGCCTTTGAAGTTGCGAAAATGATGATTTTGAAATTCTATCTCCTCCGCCATTTCTCAAGCGATCTTGAATTTGATTGCAGCAAATAAATCTATGGGACAATATCTAAATTTTGATCCGGCCGGATTTTCGATATTCGCTTTCGTTTTCGTGTCACGTGACTTCAAAGTTGGCAAAAAATGCGAAAATGACGATTTTCAAAATCTATCTCCTCCGCCATTTCTCAAGCAATCTTGAATTTGATTGTGGCATATGAATCTATGGGACAATATCTAACTTTTGGTTGGGCCGGATTTTCTATATTCACTTTCGTTTTCGTGTCATGTGACTTCAAAGTTGGCAAAAAATGCGAAAATGACGATTTTCATGCCAAAATGACGATTTTCAAAATCTATCTCCCCCCTACATTTCTCAAGCAATCTTGAATTTTATTGTGGCATATGAATCTATGGGACAATATCTAAAATTTGGCGGGCCGGATTTTCTATATTCGCTTTCGTTTGTGTCACGTTACTTCAAAGTTTGCAAAAACTGCCCTACCTTCAGGAGGCTATATATTTTCTCGCAGAAATGACCATCACTCCCGCACAGGTGTATTTTTATTAAAGTCATTCGTGTGGTGTTCTTGGTCTTGAGCATATATTACGATTTGTTCTCCATCCCAATTGGTGACCTCTTCTTAGCCATTCCAGTGATTCTTCTTTGTCTATCCCCAATCTGTCCAACTATATATATATATATATATATATATATATATATATATATATATATATATATATATATATATATATATATATATATATATCTTCTTCTTCTTCTTCTTTCGGCTGCTCCCGTTAGGGGTCGCCACAGCGGATCATCCGTATGATCCGCATGGTGATTTGGCACATGTTTTACGCCGGATGCCCTTCCTGACGCAACCCTGGTCACCTCTTACAACACAGGGATATGGTACACCTATTTTTAACCAGGGTATACACCGGCCCAGGATACTGGTACTCATTTCGCCGACCTCGGAAGGATGACAGGCTGAGTCAACCCCCTGGTGTATTAATTCAGTGGCCCAACGGGGCTTGAACTCAGGACCTTTTGGATCCCAAGCCGCTGCCCTAACCACTGCGCCAACACCAGGCTCATATATATATATATATATATATATATATATATATATATATATATATATATATATATATATATATATATATATATATATATATATATATATATATTCCTGCTCTTTTGTCTTTCTCCCATTTGTCACTATATATATGTCGATATTTCATCTCATATTTATATTTTGTCTTTGTTGCAATTGTTTGGGCTGTAGTTGTTGCTGTTTCGATTTGGTGCATGACATCTTCCATTTGGAACTGTTTGTGGAAGTTTTTTTTGCAAGGTGAGTGAGAGATACCTTTTCTATTTTTATGTCTTCATGCTTGTATACAATTGCATTTGGTAGATCTGTTGAACGTTTCACGTAATCTGCTAATCCTGCAGTTGTCAGTCAGTGCATTTTATCGAGTTGCATCAAGCCGCCACCACCTTCTTCTTTCGTCAGCAGGTACTGATTGCACTGATTTTTGTAGAATAATTTGTGGTGGTGAGGATTTCCTACTTCTGGTGTCTAGTTTTCTGATTTCCGCTTGTGGCCAGTTTACTTAATTCTGCAGCTGCATTGGAACACTGATACTGCTAGTTGGTTTATGACTTTTGATTTTGTTCCTTGGGAAGAGGTATGTTTAAAGGATCATCCTCGTTCTACACAGGTATTCTTTGGCAATTGTTTTGTGAATTTTTTTGTGAAATACTTGGTGACCCTTTTCTACTCCAAGGTATTTGTAAGTTGTCTCGACCTGTATTGTTGTATTGAGGTCAATTTTTATGTTATCCGTTTTTCTTGGTCTACCTTGCCTTGCACGAATGTGCACTTGGCACACTTATCTTGACCAAAATCTATTTGGATGTCATTGGAGTACCGTTTCACTAATTTCAGTTGTTCTGCCAATTTTTCGTCGTTCGGTGCAAAGTGTTTTAAATCATCTACGTACAGCAGATGTGTCACCTTTCTTGCTTCTTTTATTGGTTGTTTGGGTGTATCCGTGTCCTTGTTCATTAATGAGGTTACTTAGTGGATCCAGAGCAAGGCAAAACAAGAGGGGGGAAGGCTGTCTCCTTGGAAGATCCTGCGTCATATCTTCCTTTCCTTCTGAGTGCTGCAGGATTAGTGTGGTATTCCATAGATCCATTGCTTTCTCAATCAGCTCGATTATTTGGGGACATATTTTGTACATTTGCATGTACTTTATCATCCATGAATGTGGGACATTGTAAAAAGCATTTTTTTTAATAGTATATCCAGGCTGTGGACAGTTCTGTATCATCCTCTCTTGCATCCTTTCTGTTCTGCCTCTAGGTCTCTTTCTTGTGTTAGGTGGTGGTACATTGTTTTTGTGAAGATTCCTGTTTAAAGTTTGAATGTTGTTGGTAGCCATGCGATTGGCAGATATTTGCGAGGTAGTTGACTTTCTTTATATTTTGAGATGAGGAACGTGTTATCTTCTGTGAGCCATTCATCCATTTCCTGATCCCCTTGGATAAATTAATTGAATGCTCAAAAGTAGTTAATGTGGAGCGCATCAAATTGCTTTAGCCAGAAGTTTGGGATCCAATCTGGGCAGGGCTTTTGAAGTTTGCCATTTTTGCAAGATCTTGTCTTGTCTTTTCTGCATTAACTTCTTATTGGGGGTATTTCTTCAAGATGTTTGTTTCTTCCAGGTTTCATATTCATTCTGCCTCCTTAGTGTTCTTTTTGATCTTCATAAATTCCTTTCTAGAATTGGTCCAGTTCATCTTTTTCAGGATTGGATGACACATTCTGCTTCCGTTTCCCTAGTTCACGATATTACCATTTTGGGTTTTCAAACATCTGTCCTCGTTTTCTCCTGCTGTTAGCCTCGTCATAGTTTTTTTTTAATTTCTCTGCTATCTTTTAAAAAATATTTTGAGTTCGTTTTCAGCAACCATTAACTTGAGGTTTTGATGTTCAATTTTATATATTTTTTTATTTTTCGATTCTCTTTAGTTTTGGGCTTTGAACTCTTTGGAATTGCTGGATCTCTCCTGCTCCTTTCTGAGCAGCTCCCTCTGTCTATCGAGGTCTTTGCTCCACCTTGGATAATGTGCTTGGTTTATATTTGTGGAACCTGTTCTGTTATTGCAGTGTTTTGTTGTTATATTTTTCCTGAATGAGTAATGCTGCTGCAAAACTCACTATGTTTATTTCTTTCAGTGGGGCTGATTTTGGTATTTATTTTTAAAGATTTGTTTGCTCTGTTGATTAGTGTTTTGGTACGTTTATTATTACAGTATGTTGTCAAATTAGTCATGGTCTTTCTTCAGTTGGTGTCAGTCTAATCTCCTTGTTCTTCAGCCAAATTTCATTCCGCCTCCTTATTGTAATAGCTATTAGATTTCTTTGTTCTGATATCTAGCTTTCTCTAATAGACAAATAAAGCTCTTATTTGCCAGCTCCTCTTCCACATCGTATCCACAAAGCTCCAGAAACTTCTGGTGGATTCCTGCATCATGCAGTACATGTATATACAGCGCCTTCAGAAAGTATTCACACCCTTGACGTTTGTCACATTTTGTTGTGTTCCAGCCTGAATTTAAAATGGATTAAATTTAATTTTTTTTTGTCACTAATCTACACAAAATACTCCATCATGACAAAGTGAAAACGTGTTTTCAGAATTTTTTTTTACCAGTTGATTAAAAATGAAAAGCTGAAATGTCTTGCGTCAATAAGTATTCAACCCTTTTGCGATGACGCTCCAAATTAAGCTCAAGTACATCCAATTTCCTTTGATCATCCTTGAGATCACTTTAAGACTTGATTGGAGTCCAGCTGTGGCCAATTCAAATTGATTGGACGTGATATATAAAGAAACACACCGTCCTAAATAAGGTCACACAGTTGACTGTGCATGCCTGAGCAGAAACTCTACCATGACGTCCAATGAATATCCACATAACTCTGAGATAGAATTGTGAGAAAGCATATATCTGTGGATGGGTATAAAATAATTTATAGAGCGTTGAAAGTTCCCAAAAGCGGTGAGCTACATCATCATGAGGAAATGGAAAGAATATGGAACTATCCAGACTCTTCCTGAGCTGGCTATTTGACCAAACTGAGCAACTGGGAAAGAAAGACCTTGTGCAGAGAAGTGACCAAGAACCCAACGAACACTCTGACAGAACGACAGAGTTCCTTCGCCAAGATGGGAGAACCTGCCGGAAGGACAACAGTCTCTGCAGCACTTCACAAATCGAGGTTTTATGGGAGAGTGGTCAGACGGAAGCCACTACTGAGAAAAAGGCACATGACAGCACGTCCGGAGTTTGTAAAAAGACACATTACAGCACGTCTGGAGTTTGAAAAAGACACATTACAGCACGTCCAGAGTTTGTAAAAAGACACATGACAGCACGTCCAGAGTTTGTAAAAAGACACATGACAGCACGTCAGGAGTTTGTAAAAAGACACATGACAGCACGTCCAGAGTTTGTAAAAAGACACATGACAGCACGTCCGGAGTTTGTAAAAAGACACATGACAGCACGTCCGGAGTTTGTAAAAAGACACATGACAGCACGTCTGGAGTTTGTAAAAAGACACATGACAGCACGTCCGGAGTTTGTAAAAAGACACATGACAGCACGTCCAGAGTTTGTAAAAAGACACATGACAGCATGTCCAGAGTTTGTAAAAAGACACATGACAGCACTTCTGGAGTTTGTAAAAAGACACATGACAGCACGTCCGGAGTTTGTAAAAAGACACATGACAGCACGCCCGGAGTTTGGAAAAAGACACGTGACAGCACGTCTGGAGTCTGTAAAAAGACACATGACAGTACGTCCGGAGTTTGTAAAAAGACACATGACAGCACGCCCGGAGTTTGGAAAAAGACACATGACAGTACGTCCGGAGTTTGTAAAAAGACACATGACAGCACTTCTGGAGTTTGTAAAAAGACACATGACAGCACGTCCGGAGTTTGTAAAAAGACACATGACAGCACGCCCGGAGTTTGGAAAAAGACACGTGACAGCACGTCTGGAGTCTGTAAAAAGACACATGACAGTACGTCCGGAGTTTGTAAAAAGACACATGACAGTACGTCCGGAGTTTGTAAAAAGACACATTACAGTACGTCTGGAGTTTGTAAAAAGACACATGACAGTACGTCTGGAGTTTGTAAAAAGACACATGACAGTACGTCCAGAGTTTGTAAAAAGACACATGACAGCACGTCCGGACTTTGTAAAAAGACACATGACAGCACGCCCGGAGTTTGTAAAAAGACACATGACAGCACGTCCGGACTTTCTAAAAAGACACATGACAGCACGCCCGGAGTTGCAAAAAGACACATGACAGCACGTCCGGAGTTTGTAAAAAGACACATGACAGCACGTCCGGAGTTTGTAAAAAGACACATGACAGCACGCCTGGAGTTTGTAAAAAGACACATGACAGTACGTCTGGAGTTTGTAAAAAGACACATGACAGTACGTCCGGAGTTTGTAAAAAGACACATGACAGCACGTCCGGACTTTGTAAAAAGACACATGACAGCACGCCCGGAGTTTGTAAAAAGACACATGACAGCACGTCCGCACTTTCTAAAAAGACACATGACAGCACGCCCGGAGTTGCAAAAAGACACATGACAGCACGTCCAGAGTTTGTAAAAAGACACATGACAGCACGTCCAGAGTTTGTAAAAAGACACATGACAGCACATCCGGAGTTTGTAAAAAGACACATGACAGAACGCCAGGAGTTTGGAAAAAGACACATGACAGCACGTCCGGAGTTTGTAAAAAGACACATGACAGCACGTCCAGAGTTTGTAAAAAGACACATGACAGCACGTCCAGAGTTTGTAAAAAGACACATGACAGCACGTCCAGAGTTTGTAAAAAGACACATGACAGCACGTCCAGAGTTTGTAAAAAGACACATGACAGCACGTCCAGAGTTTGTAAAAAGACACATGACAGCACGTCCAGAGTTTGTAAAAAGACACATGACAGCACGTCCAGAGTTTGTAAAAAGACACATGACAGCACGTCCAGAGTTTGTAAAAAGACACATGACAGCACGTCCGGAGTTTGTAAAAAGACACATGACAGCACGTCCAGAGTTTGTAAAAAGACACATGACAGCACGTCCGGAGTTTGTAAAAAGACACATGACAGCACGTCCAGAGTTTGTAAAAAGACACATGACAGCACGTCCAGAGTTTGTAAAAAGACACATGACAGCACTTCTGGAGTTTGTAAAAAGACACATGACAGCACATCTGGAGTTTGTAAAAAGACACATGACAGCACGCCAGGAGTTTGTAAAAAGACACACGACAGCACGTCCGGAGTTTGTAAAAAGACACATGACAGCACATCCGGAGTTTGTAAAAAGACACATGACAGCACGTCCGGAGTTTGTAAAAAGACACATGACAGCACGTCCGGAGTTTGTAAAAAGACACATGACAGTACGTCCGGAGTTTGTAAAAAGACACATGACAGTACGTCTGGAGTTTGTAAAAAGACACATGACAGTACGTCCGGAGTTTGTAAAAAGACACATGACAGCACGTCCGGACTTTGTAAAAAGACACATGACAGCACGCCCGGAGTTTGTAAAAAGACACATGACAGCACGTCCGGACTTTCTAAAAAGACACATGACAGCACGTCCAGAGTTTGTAAAAAGACACATGACAGCACGCCTGGAGTTTATAAAAAGACACATGACAGCACGTCCGGAGTTTGTAAAAAGACACATGACAGCACGTCCAGAGTTTGTAAAAAGACACATGACAGCACGTCCGGAGTTTGTAAAAAGACACATGACAGCACGCCTGGAGTTTGTAAAAAGACACATGACAGAACGTCAGGAGTTTGTAAAAAGACACATGACAGCACGTCAGGAGTTTGTAAAAAGACACATGACAGCACGTCCAGAGTTTGTAAAAAGACACATGACAGCACGTCCAGAGTTTGTAAAAAGACACATGACAGCACGTCCGGAGTTTGTAAAAAGACACATGACAGCACGTCCAGAGTTTGTAAAAAGACAAATGACAGCACATCCAGAGTTTGTAAAAAGACACATGACAGCACTTCTGGAGTTTGTAAAAAGACACATGACAGCCCGTCTGGAGTTTATAAAGAGACACATGACAGCACGTCCAGAGTTTGTAAAAAGACACATGACAGCACTTCTGAAGTTTGTAAAAAGACACATGGCAGCACGTCAGGAGTTTGTAAAAAGACACATGACAGCACGTCCAGAGTTTGTAAAAAGACACATGACAGCACGTCCAGAGTTTGTAAAAAGACACATGACAGCACGTCCAGAGTTTGTAAAAAAACACATGACAGCACGTCCGGAGTTTGTAAAAAGACACATGACAGCACGTCCAGAGTTTGTAAAAAGACACATGACAGCACGTCCAGAGTTTGTAAAAAGACACATGACAGCACGTCCGGAGTTTGTAAAAAGACACATGACAGCACGTCCAGAGTTTGTAAAAAGACACATGACAGCACATCCAGAGTTTGTAAAAAGACACATGACAGCACTTCTGGAGTTTGTAAAAAGACACATGACAGCCCGTCTGGAGTTTATAAAGAGACACATGACAGCACGTCCAGAGTTTGTAAAAAGATACATGACAGCACTTCTGAAGTTTGTAAAAAGACACATGACAGCATGTCAGGAGTTTGTAAAAAGACACATGACAGCACGTCCAGAGTTTGTAAAAAGACACATGACAGCACGTCCAGAGTTTGTAAAAAAACACATGACAGCACGTCCGGAGTTTGTAAAAAGACACATGACAGCACGTCCAGAGTTTGTAAAAAGACACATGACAGCACGTCCAGAGTTTGTAAAAAGACACATGACAGCACGTCCAGAGTTTGTAAAAAGACACATGACAGCACGTCCAGAGTTTGTAAAAAGACACATGACAGCACGTCCGGAGTTTGTAAAAAGACACATGACAGCACGTCCAGAGTTTGTAAAAAGACACATGACAGCACGTCCAGAGTTTGTAAAAAGACACATGACAGCACGTCCAGAGTTTGTAAAAAGACACATGACAGCACTTCTGGAGTTTGTAAAAAGACACATGACAGCACGTCCGGAGTTTGTAAAAAGACACATGACAGCACGTCTGGAGTCTGTAAAAAGACACATGACAGTACGTCCGGAGTTTGTAGAAAGACACATGACAGCACATCTGGAGTTTGTAAAAAGACACATGACAGCACGCCAGGAGTTTGTAAAAAGACACACGACAGCACGTCCGGAGTTTGTAAAAAGACACATGACAGCACATCCGGAGTTTGTAAAAAGACACATGACAGCACGTCCGAAGTATGTAAAAAGACAAATGACAGCACGTCCGGAGTTTGTAAAAAGACACATGACAGTACGTCCGGAGTTTGTAAAAAGACACATGACAGTACGTCTGGAGTTTGTAAAAAGACACATGACAGTACGTCTGGAGTTTGTAAAAAGACACATGACAGTACGTCCGGAGTTTGTAAAAAGACACATGACAGCACGTCCGGACTTTGTAAAAAGACACATGACAGCACGCCCGGAGTTTGTAAAAAGACACATGACAGCACGTCCGGACTTTCTAAAAAGACACATGACAGCACGTCCAGAGTTTGTAAAAAGACACATGACAGCACGCCCGGAGTTTATAAAAAGACACATGACAGCACATCCGGAGTTTGTAAAAAGACACATGACAGCACGTCCAGAGTTTGTAAAAAGACACATGACAGCACGTCCGGAGTTTGTAAAAAGACACATGACAGCACGCCTGGAGTTTGTAAAAAGACACATGACAGAACGTCAGGAGTTTGTAAAAAGACACATGACAGCACGTCCGGAGTTTGTAAAAAGACACATGACAGCATGTCCAGAGTTTGTAAAAAGACACATGACAGCACGTCCAGAGTTTGTAAAAAGACACATGACAGCACGTCCGGAGTTTGTAAAAAGACACATGACAGCACGTCCAGAGTTTGTAAAAAGACACATGACAGCACATCCAGAGTTTGTAAAAAGACACATGACAGCACTTCTGGAGTTTGTAAAAAGACACATGACAGCCCGTCTGGAGTTTATAAAGAGACACATGACAGCACGTCAGGAGTTTGTAAAAAGACACATGACAGCACGTCCAGAGTTTGTAAAAAGACACATGACAGCACGTCCAGAGTTTGTAAAAAGACACATGACAGCACGTCCAGAGTTTGTAAAAAAACACATGACAGCACGTCCGGAGTTTGTAAAAAGACACATGACAGCACTTCTGGAGTTTGGAAAAAGACACATGACAGCCCGTCTGGAGTTTATAAAGAGACACATGACAGCACGTCCAGAGTTTGTAAAAAGACACATGACAGCACGTCTGGAGTTTGTAAAAAGACACATGACAGCACGCCTGGAGTTTGTAAAAAGGCGCATGACAGCACGTCCGGAGTTTGTAAAAAGACACATGACAGCACGTCCGGAGTTTGTAAAAAGACACATGACAGCACATCCGGAGTTTGTAAAAAGACACATGACAGCACGTCCGGAGTTTGTAAAAAGGCACATGACAGCACATCCGGAGTTTGTAAAAAGACACATGACAGCACATCCGGAGTTTGTAAAAAGACACATGACAGCACGTCCGGAGTTTGTAAAAAGACACATGACAGCACGCCTGGAGTTTGTAAAAAGGCACATGAAAGACTGAGAGCATGTGACAAAATGTTCTGTGGTGTGATAGCACGAAAATTAAACTATTTGGCCTGAATGCAAAGCGTAACGTCTGGCAGAAACAGAGCACAGCTCATCAACCACCTTACACCATCCCTACCGTGAAACATGGTGAGCGGCATCATGCTATGGGGATGCTTTTCAACAGCAAAGATGGGGAGTCTTGTAAGGATAGAGGGAACAATGAATGGAGCCAAATACAGGCAAATCCTTGAGGAGAACCTGCTTCAGAGTGCAAAAGACCTCAGACTTTGGCAAATATTTACATTCCAACAGGACAATATTCCCAAGCATACAGCCAAAGCAACAATGGAATGGCTTCAAAACAAGAACGTGAAAGTCCTCCACTGGTCCAGCCAAAGCCCAGACTTGAATCCCACTGAGAATCTGTGGAAAGACCTGAAGACTGCTGTTCACCGACGCTCCCCATCCAACTTAAGAGTTTAAGCAAATCTTCAAGGAAGAATAGGGAGAGAATCCCCCAAATCCCGATGTGAAAAGCTGATACAGACATACCCAAGAAGACTGGAAGCTGTAATCGCTGCCAAAGGCGCTTGCACAATGAAACGGAAGACCAAGAAGGAACCCAAAGAAGTGAAGAGCAAAGATGGATCATCAGGAGGAACCTGGATCGGATTCAGGTTTCAGCCGCTATTGCACAACCCTCAAACCCATCCGGGCGCAGACAAGTGAGCCTTACAGAAAAAAAAATTCTCCAAGAATTCACTTCTCCTTAGAGAGATAGACAACAAAAGAGAGGAATGGAGAGTACAAACGGTTAAAAAAAGAACAAAAAGCAAGAATTAAAATGAGTAAAGACAATTGTGAAAAAAAAAGTTGGAATGAAATGTGAAAGGAGCAAAGAAAAAAGATGTTGGGAAGAACCTGGACAGACATATTTCAGCAGTTATTCCACAAGCTCAAACACAGCAATATGTTCAAGCTACCAGGGGTCTGTCAGTATTGACAAAGGGGGTTGAATACTTATTGGACGCAAGACATTTTCAGCTTTTCATTTTTAATTAATTTGAAAAAATTCTAAAAACGTATTTTTACTTTGTCATTATGGGATATGTTGTGTCGATCGGTGACAAAAAAAAATTAAAATTCAATCCATTCTAAGTTCAGGCTGGAACACAACAAAATGTGACAAAAGTCAAAGCACTGTAAGTGGATGGTTTTTATATTCATTGTCAGTTAAAGCTAAATGCTATGGTCAGTAAGCATTGGTTGTGGTATTTGTGAGGAAGCATTAGTAAATGCCTGTAAATGAATGATTAAAATTGACAGTTACATGTTATAAGTATGTTGTAGCACGAATCGATGATTTGTGTTGTAAACCGATTGATGTAATGAGATACATTTGACTGTGGATGCCAGTATTGTATGGTCAACTGCCTGGTGAGATTCGTGAAAATGTGAGATTGTTCTTAGACGAAACTTCCCGTGTAGATGAGAATTGCATTTGCTGGAAAGGCACGGGATCATTCTGTGATACTATATAAACCCACGAGAGGGAAGTGGAGAGAGGGACGGGAGACATGTGTACCGATCGTCCCTGTGCTCGATTTAATTCGGATAAGTGAACGAGGTGTTAATGTCCAGAGTGGTTGTTATCGCGTGGAGCTGATTATAATCAGGTCGATTAAAACACATTAAGATTGTGCATCGGGAAATAATTCCTTTGAGCTCTTAAATCATCCTGAACGGTCCAGCGTACGAGAGAGAACCCGACGCGAATCGATTGTTGGACAGCCCCGCCAGACGCTGCAAGGACATCGAGTGAGAACGACGAGACAGCACTCGATCGTTCGACAGCCCCAGAGGACGAGGTGAACATGCGTGAGTTGAGCCAGCAGGACAAAGACATTGTACGGAAACAATGAGGGAATCTTCGTTGGACATTGTAAGCAACGGTGAACTTCCTCATTTGACTTTGTATCTCTTTATTTGAAATATTATAAGTTTAAAAAATGTTACGCTGTCGATGTGGTAACTGTAACGTCACTCAGAAGTCATAGACCCCAACTGACAAAGATCCATTTGATTGGTCGTCGACCTGCACGATTGTTCATACTCATGAAGCGCAAACCTTGGGTTGCGGTCATTAAAGGAAGGACACTATAGGACATACGTACACGAAAGGGAAGGAAACCCTAAGGTGTATCCCAACATTTATTAGTAAATGCTTTGCATGCATGAATGTGCGTTGGCCTCATCTAAAATAAATTTCCCTGTGATGAAAGGACAGCTGCCATGGAGGGACACTTTTGCTTGGATGCATTGGTGTCTGTAAAAGCCAGGGACTACTGTAAATATTACGTTGTATACAACGAATGAAGGACTGTCCAAATAAAGCTCATAAATTCATTAATGTTGCCCTGAGCTGAAGGGAATTTCAGAAAGATACAAATGCTTTTGTGGTTTTTTTATACTGACTTTAGTAGTGTAATGAGGAGACGGGCGAAGCTTTGCAGAATGCCGACCTCCAACTTTGGAATCGTCACCAGTTCATAGACCAGCTTCACAAAGACCACATGGTCCTCTTTGGAAAACTTCCTCCCGTATAGTCGAATATACCTGTGATGAAAGGTTTGGTCATCAAGATTAGTCACAAACAATAAAGACCTCAAGGTGAAACAAACGATAGCTGAGCCGACATTCGAACCCAGGCAAGACAGCTGAGAAGCAAGTACGCGTAC
Organism: Eptatretus burgeri; assembly: GCF_056783735.1. Classification (NCBI taxonomy): domain Eukaryota; kingdom Metazoa; phylum Chordata; class Myxini; order Myxiniformes; family Myxinidae; genus Eptatretus; species Eptatretus burgeri. The sequence continues at coordinate 39,466,243 of NC_140967.1, forward strand.
ATCTAGACCATCCTGCCAACCCCAAATGCAAATACACATCGTACTCAGAAATGGGATTTGAAGCAGAGTTCTGAGAATAATTTGCCAACGGTTCAGATGAGGAATGCTGAAAGGGCCAACCTATTGTTGCAATTACTCAAGGTGGTGAGTCGAATGGTCAAAAACTTGTTTCTCCATTCCACTGCTGTGGGTTCAATTATCCTAGCTGTTCACATCCGCAAGTGCCAAAGTGAAAGGTTGTCATCGACACCAAATACTGACCAAACATCAGCCATGGGACGCAAGGTACTGTGAGCCGAGTATACGAGTCATTGACTACAACGGAAGGTTGGGATGGTATGACAGGGGCATCGGCGATAAGGGAAGGTTGGGAGAAAGTAATCAGGTATGAAAATAAACAGACCAGAATAACTTGTTGAATCTGGCACAAGATTAAAACAAAATACTTGACTGTGGCCCAAAGGGCAGGGGATCCCTGTATCATGTGGCATTAAATTTAAAACAAATATGTGAGAGTTACAAAATTCTGCAGTCATGCTTAAATCAAATTAAAACAAAATCAAAATAAATGTGTAAGTATGTAAATAAGCCAGTTTAAACAAAATGCTGACAACTTTATCTCCAACTATCTTGCAATAAACAAGCTTTGCATGAAGGACAATCCGAAGACAATACAGGGACGGAATGAGTTGAAAATGGTTATGGTATTTGGGATGTTTGTTTGAGGAGGTAAAGAAAAATCATCATGACGATGACAGTCATAGGGGTAGTGGTGATGACCATGGTGGTCATGATGACGACAGTTATAGTGGTGCTGTTGATGGTAACAGTAGTCAGAGCGGTAATGATGATGACCAGACTTTGTGGCATAATGGTTATAGCATCCGCTCGGAGTTTGGGAGGTCAGCTGTTGGGACCCTGGTCGAATCATACCAAAGACAAACGATGGTACAAGCTGCTTCCTTGCTTGACGTTCAGCATTTGAAAAAGGATGAAGCACGGACAAACAACTACAAGTTGGCAAATCTTGTGCAAGCCTTGAAGGGCCAACACATGCCCCCTCCTGTGAAGTTCCTTGTAAGGGAACTCGTTAGATTATAGTATTCTGTTTTTAGTGGTGGCGGTGGTGATGGCGATATTCATAGTAATGGTGGTGATACTCATAGTGGTGGTGGTGATAACCGTAGTGATGATGGTGATACCCATAGGGGTGATGGTGATACCCATAGGGGTAATGGTGATACCCATAGTCGTTGTGGTGATACCGATAGCGGTGATGGTGATACCCATAGTGGTAGTGATACCCATAGTGGTGATGGTGATACCCATAGTGGTGGTGGTGATACCCATAGTGGTGGTGGTGATACCCATAGTGGTGGTGGTGATACCCATAGTGGTGGTGGTGATACCCATAGCGGTGATGGTGATACCCATAGTGGTGGTGATACCCATAGTGGTAGTGATACCCATAGTGGTGATGGTGATACCCATAGTGGTGGTGGTGATACCCATAGTGGTGGTGGTGATACCCATAGTGGTGGTGGTGATACCCATAGCGGTGATGGTGATACCCATAGTGGTGGTGATACCCATAGTGGTAGTGATACCCATAGTGGTAGTGATACCCATAGTGGTGGTGATACCCATAGCGGTGATGGTGATACCCAAAGTGGTGGTGGTGATACTGATAGCGGTGATGGTGATACCTGTAGTGCTGGTGATACCCATAGTGGTGGTGGTGATACCGAAGGTGGTGATGGTGATACCCGTCGTGGTAGTGATACCCATAGTGGTGATTGTGATACCCATAGTGGTGGTGACACCCATAGTGGTAGTGATACCTGTAGCGGTGGTGATACCCATAACGGTGGTGATACCCATAGTGGTGGTGAGACCCATAGTGGTGGTGAGACCCGTAGTGGTGGTGATACCCATAGTGATGGTGATACCCATAGTGGTAGTGATACCTATAGCGGTGATGGTGATACCCAAAGTGGTGGTGGTGATACTGATAGCGGTGATGGTGATACCCATAGTGGTGGTGGTGATACCGAAGGTGGTGATGGTGATACCCGTCGTGGTAGTGATACCCATAGTGGTGATTGTGATACCCATAGTGGTGGTGAGACCCGTAGTGGTGGTGAGACCCGTAGTGGTGGTGAGACCCGTAGTGGTGGTGATACCCATAGTGGTGGTGATACTGATAGCGGTGATAGTGATACCTGTAGTGCTGGTGATACCCATAGTGGTGGTGGTGATACCAAAGGTGGTGATGGTGATACCCGTCGTGGTAGTGATACCCATAGTGGTGATTGTGATACCCATGGTGGTGGTGATACCCGTAGTGGTGGTGAGACCCGTAGTGGTGGTGATACCCATAGTGATGGTGATACCCATAGTGGTAGTGATACCTATAGCGGTGATGGTGATACCCAAAGTGGTGGTGGTGATACTGATAGTGGTGATGGTGATACCTGTAGTGCTGGTGATACCCATAGTGGTGGTGGTGATACCAAAGGTGGTGATGGTGATACCCGTCGTGGTAGTGATACCCATAGTGGTGATTGTGATACCCATAGTGGTGGTGATACCCGTAGTGGTGGTGGCACATAACTCAATGTGGTGATGAAAATGCTAATTGTGATGCCCTCACTTGCTCAAGGATCGGCTCCAGAACATGACCCCGGGCCAAAGTTCTCGCAAGCGGACAGCGCGTCCCAGTTGGACCTTGATGAGCGCCAGAGAGGCCGCAGCCTCGCCATTAACTCTGTCCGCGTAGGGCAGCATGCGAATGTACGGACACTCTCTCTGCGAGCTCACGGAGTCCTCCATCGGACGGGGCTCCACCCGCACCACCCGTGCTTCTTCTCGGGTGCGAATTATTGACCGTTTTTACTCAACCACCTCTCACCGGTACACCCGGGTCTCCCCTCGATACATACACTTCCTCACGGCTCTCCCCAGCCCTCGATACCCGCCTTCCTCTCCTCAATCCGCCGACCGGACTTCCAGCTCACGTTCTGCTGAATAATCTGAGCGTCAGAGTAATTACTACCGGTTCAAACAACGTCCGAGAATGATGCAGGCGGTTGGGTGGGCGTGGCGTGGCCGTGACGTCATCGCTGACGAACTGGCTTTTGTTTCAGAATTAAAAACAGGAAGGAGAAGGTCGGGGATGAACTCGGAAAGGGAAACCTGACGTTGTCTTGGCGGTGAGGGTGGTGCCTTGGGACCAGAGGGTCCTGAGTTCGAACCCCGTTGTTCGCTGGATTAATACCAGGGGGTTGATTCAGCCTGTCATGCCTTGTGAGGTCGACGAAATACGCATCAATGTACTGGTTTAGGGGCACTGCATCAGCAGCACAGCTGCGCCCATAACCAATGATGCAACCAGAAACCAGCAGCCAAAAACGCTGCTCTACACAAAGGGAAGGGGGAACTGGAAAAGACCATGCATTTGGAGATTTAGACCATCGTACCTTATTGGTTAATGTTTGGAGAGAAAAGTTTGGTTGTCCACATGTGCCATGTAAACATTGTCTAAACCTGGTGTATCTCATGTAAACTTTGTCTAAACCTGGTGTATCTCAAGTAAACATTGTCTAAACCTGGTGTATCTTATATAAACATAATCTAAAACTGGTGTATCTCATGTAAACATTGTCTGAACCTGGTGTATCTCATGTAAACATTGTCAAAACCTGGTATATCTCATGTAAACATTGTCTAAACCTGGTGTATCTCATGTAAACATTTTGAAAACCTGGTGTATCTCATGTAAACATCGTCTAAACCTGGTGTATCTCATGTAAACATCGTCTAAACCTGGTGTATCTCATGTAAACATCGTCTAAACCTGGTGTATCTCATGTAAACTTTGTCTAAACCTGGTGTATCTCATGTAAACATTGTCAAAACCTGGTGTATCTCATGTAAACATTGTCTAAACCTGGTGTATCTCATGTAAACATTTTGAAAACCTGGTGTATCTCATGTAAACATCGTCTAAACCTGGTGTATCTCATGTAAACATCGTCTAAACCTGGTGTATCTCATGTAAACATTGTCTAAACCTGGTGTATCTCATGTAAACTTTGTCTAAACCTGGTGTATCTCATGTAAACATTGTCAAAACCTGGTGTATCTCATGTAAACATTGTCTAAACCTGGTGTATCTCATGTAAACATTGTCCAAACCTGGTGTATCTCATGTAAACATTGTCCAAACCTGGTGTATCTCATGTAAACATTGTCTAAACCTGGTGTATCTCATGTAAACATTTTGAAAACCTGGTGTATCTCATGTAAACATCGTCTAAACCTGGTGTATCTCATGTAAACATCGTCTAAACCTGGTGTATCTCATGTAAACATTGTCTAAACCTGGTGTATCTCATGTAAACTTTGTCTAAACCTGGTGTATCTCATGTAAACATTGTCAAAACCTGGTGTATCTCATGTAAACATTGTCTAAACCTGGTGTATCTCATGTAAACATTGTCCAAACCTGGTGTATCTCATGTAAACATTGTCCAAACCTGGTGTATCTCATGTAAACATTGTCTAAACCTGGTGTATCTCATGTAAACATTTTGAAAACCTGGTGTATCTCATGTAAACATCGTCTAAACCTGGTGTATCTCATGTAAACATCGTCTAAACCTGGTGTATCTCATGTAAACATTGTCTAAACCTGGTGTATCTCATGTAAACTTTGTCTAAACCTGGTGTATCTCATGTAAACATTGTCAAAACCTGGTGTATCTCATGTAAACATTGTCTAAACCTGGTGTATCTCATGCAAACATTGTCCAAACCTGGTGTATCTCATGTAAACATTGTCTAAACCTGGTGTATCTCATATAAACATTGTCTAAACCTGGTGTATCTCATGTAAACATTGTCTAAACCTGGTGTATCTCATGTAAACATTGTCTAAACCTGGTGTATCTCATGTAAACATTGTCTAAACCTGGTGTATCTCATGTAAACTTTGTCTAAACCTGGTGTATCTCATGTAAACATTGTCAAAACCTGGTGTATCTCATGTAAACATTGTCTAAACCTGGTGTATCTCATGTAAACATTGTCCAAACCTGGTGTATCTCATGTAAACATTGTCCAAACCTGGTGTATCTCATGTAAACATTGTCTAAACCTGGTGTATCTCATGTAAACATTTTGAAAACCTGGTGTATCTCATGTAAACATCGTCTAAACCTGGTGTATCTCATGTAAACATCGTCTAAACCTGGTGTATCTCATGTAAACATTGTCTAAACCTGGTGTATCTCATGTAAACTTTGTCTAAACCTGGTGTATCTCATGTAAACATTGTCAAAACCTGGTGTATCTCATGTAAACATTGTCTAAACCTGGTGTATCTCATGTAAACATTGTCCAAACCTGGTGTATCTCATGTAAACATTGTCCAAACCTGGTGTATTTCATGTAAACATTGTCTAAACCTGGTGTATCTCATGTAAACATTTTGAAAACCTGGTGTATCTCATGTAAACATCGTCTAAACCTGGTGTATCTCATGTAAACATCGTCTAAACCTGGTGTATCTCATGTAAACATTGTCTAAACCTGGTGTATCTCATGTAAACTTTGTCTAAACCTGGTGTATCTCATGTAAACATTGTCAAAACCTGGTGTATCTCATGTAAACATTGTCTAAACCTGGTGTATCTCATGCAAACATTGTCCAAACCTGGTGTATCTCATGTAAACATTGTCTAAACCTGGTGTATCTCATATAAACATTGTCTAAACCTGGTGTATCTCATGTAAACATTGTCTAAACCTGGTGTATCTCATGTAAACATTGTCTAAACCTGGTGTATCTCATGTAAACATTGTCTAAACCTGGTGTATCTCATGTAAACTTTGTCTAAACCTGGTGTATCTCATGTAAACATTGTCAAAACCTGGTGTATCTCATGTAAACATTGTCTAAACCTGGTGTATCTCATGCAAACATTGTCCAAACCTGGTGTATCTCATGTAAACATTGTCTAAACCTGGTGTATCTCATGTAAACATTGTCTAAACCTGGTGTATCTCATGTAAACATTGTCTAAACCTGGTGTATCTCATGTAAACATTGTCTAAACCTGGTGTATCTCATGTAAACATTGTCTAAACCTGGTGTATCTCATGTAAACATTGTCTAAACCTGGTGTATCTCATGTAAACTTTGTCTAAACCTGGTGTATCTCATGTAAACATTGTCAAAACCTGGTGTATCTCATGTAAACATTGTCTAAACCTGGTGTATCTCATGTAAACATTGTCCAAACCTGGTGTATCTCATGTAAACATTGTCCAAACCTGGTGTATCTCATGTAAACATTGTCTAAACCTGGTGTATCTCATGTAAACATTTTGAAAACCTGGTGTATCTCATGTAAACATCGTCTAAACCTGGTGTATCTCATGTAAACATCGTCTAAACCTGGTGTATCTCATGTAAACATTGTCTAAACCTGGTGTATCTCATGTAAACTTTGTCTAAACCTGGTGTATCTCATGTAAACATTGTCAAAACCTGGTGTATCTCATGTAAACATTGTCTAAACCTGGTGTATCTCATGCAAACATTGTCCAAACCTGGTGTATCTCATGTAAACATTGTCTAAACCTGGTGTATCTCATATAAACATTGTCTAAACCTGGTGTATCTCATGTAAACATTGTCTAAACCTGGTGTATCTCATGTAAACATTGTCTAAACCTGGTGTATCTCATGTAAACATTGTCTAAACCTGGTGTATCTCATGTAAACTTTGTCTAAACCTGGTGTATCTCATGTAAACATTGTCTAAACCTGGTGCATCTCATGTAAACATTGTCTAAACCTGGTGTATCTCATGTAAGCATTGTCTAAACCTGGTGTATCTCATGTAAACATTGTCTAAACCTGGTGTATCTCATGTAAACATTGTCTAAACCTGGTGTATCTCATGTAAACTTTGTCTAAACCTGGTGTATCTCATGTAAACATTGTCTAAACCTGGTGTATCTCATGTAAACATTGTCTAAACCTGGTGTATCTCATGTATACTTTGTCTAAACCTGGTGTATCTCATGTAAACTTTGTCTAAACCTGGTGTATCTCATGTAAACTTTGTCTAAACCTGGTGTATATCATGTAAACGTTGTCTAAACCTGGTGTATCTCATGTAAACTTTGTCTAAACCTGGTGTATCTCATGTAAACCTGGTGTATCTCATGTAAACTTTGTCTCAACCTGGTGTATCTCATGTAAACTTTGTCTAAACCTGGTGTATCTCATGTAAACATTGTCAAAACCTGGTGTATCTCATGTAAACATTGTCTAAACCTGGTGTATCTCATGTAAACATTTTGAAAACCTGGTGTATCTCATGTAAACATCGTCTAAACCTGGTGTATCTCATGTAAACATCGTCTAAACCTGGTGTATCTCATGTAAACATTGTCTAAACCTGGTGTATCTCATGTAAACTTTGTCTAAACCTGGTGTATCTCATGTAAACATTGTCAAAACCTGGTGTATCTCATGTAAACATTGTCTAAACCTGGTGTATCTCATGTAAACATTGTCCAAACCTGGTGTATCTCATGTAAACATTGTCCAAACCTGGTGTATCTCATGTAAACATTGTCTAAACCTGGTGTATCTCATGTAAACATTTTGAAAACCTGGTGTATCTCATGTAAACATCGTCTAAACCTGGTGTATCTCATGTAAACATCGTCTAAACCTGGTGTATCTCATGTAAACATTGTCTAAACCTGGTGTATCTCATGTAAACTTTGTCTAAACCTGGTGTATCTCATGTAAACATTGTCAAAACCTGGTGTATCTCATGTAAACATTGTCTAAACCTGGTGTATCTCATGTAAACATTGTCCAAACCTGGTGTATCTCATGTAAACATTGTCCAAACCTGGTGTATCTCATGTAAACATTGTCTAAACCTGGTGTATCTCATGTAAACATTTTGAAAACCTGGTGTATCTCATGTAAACATCGTCTAAACCTGGTGTATCTCATGTAAACATCGTCTAAACCTGGTGTATCTCATGTAAACATTGTCTAAACCTGGTGTATCTCATGTAAACTTTGTCTAAACCTGGTGTATCTCATGTAAACATTGTCAAAACCTGGTGTATCTCATGTAAACATTGTCTAAACCTGGTGTATCTCATGCAAACATTGTCCAAACCTGGTGTATCTCATGTAAACATTGTCTAAACCTGGTGTATCTCATATAAACATTGTCTAAACCTGGTGTATCTCATGTAAACATTGTCTAAACCTGGTGTATCTCATGTAAACATTGTCTAAACCTGGTGTATCTCATGTAAACATTGTCTAAACCTGGTGTATCTCATGTAAACTTTGTCTAAACCTGGTGTATCTCATGTAAACATTGTCAAAACCTGGTGTATCTCATGTAAACATTGTCTAAACCTGGTGTATCTCATGCAAACATTGTCCAAACCTGGTGTATCTCATGTAAACATTGTCTAAACCTGGTGTATCTCATGTAAACATTGTCTAAACCTGGTGTATCTCATGTAAACATTGTCTAAACCTGGTGTATCTCATGTAAACATTGTCTAAACCTGGTGTATCTCATGTAAACATTGTCTAAACCTGGTGTATCTCATGTAAACATTGTCTAAACCTGGTGTATCTCATGTAAACTTTGTCTAAACCTGGTGTATCTCATGTAAACATTGTCAAAACCTGGTGTATCTCATGTAAACATTGTCTAAACCTGGTGTATCTCATGTAAACATTGTCCAAACCTGGTGTATCTCATGTAAACATTGTCCAAACCTGGTGTATCTCATGTAAACATTGTCTAAACCTGGTGTATCTCATGTAAACATTTTGAAAACCTGGTGTATCTCATGTAAACATCGTCTAAACCTGGTGTATCTCATGTAAACATCGTCTAAACCTGGTGTATCTCATGTAAACATTGTCTAAACCTGGTGTATCTCATGTAAACTTTGTCTAAACCTGGTGTATCTCATGTAAACATTGTCAAAACCTGGTGTATCTCATGTAAACATTGTCTAAACCTGGTGTATCTCATGCAAACATTGTCCAAACCTGGTGTATCTCATGTAAACATTGTCTAAACCTGGTGTATCTCATATAAACATTGTCTAAACCTGGTGTATCTCATGTAAACATTGTCTAAACCTGGTGTATCTCATGTAAACATTGTCTAAACCTGGTGTATCTCATGTAAACATTGTCTAAACCTGGTGTATCTCATGTAAACTTTGTCTAAACCTGGTGTATCTCATGTAAACATTGTCTAAACCTGGTGCATCTCATGTAAACATTGTCTAAACCTGGTGTATCTCATGTAAGCATTGTCTAAACCTGGTGTATCTCATGTAAACATTGTCTAAACCTGGTGTATCTCATGTAAACATTGTCTAAACCTGGTGTATCTCATGTAAACTTTGTCTAAACCTGGTGTATCTCATGTAAACATTGTCTAAACCTGGTGTATCTCATGTAAACATTGTCTAAACCTGGTGTATCTCATGTAAACTTTGTCTAAACCTGGTGTATCTCATGTAAACATTGTCTAAACCTGGTGTATCTCATGTAAACATTGTCTAAACCTGGTGTATCTCATGTATACTTTGTCTAAACCTGGTGTATCTCATGTAAACTTTGTCTAAACCTGGTGTATCTCATGTAAACTTTGTCTAAACCTGGTGTATATCATGTAAACGTTGTCTAAACCTGGTGTATCTCATGTAAACTTTGTCTAAACCTGGTGTATCTCATGTAAACCTGGTGTATCTCATGTAAACTTTGTCTCAACCTGGTGTATCTCATGTAAACTTTGTCTAAACCTGGTGTATCTCATATAAACATTGTCTAAACCTGGTGTATCTCATATAAACATTGTCTAAACCTGGTGTATCTCATGTAAACATTGTCTAAACCTGGTGTATCTCATGTAAACATTGTCAAAACCTGGTGTATCTCATATAAACATTGTCTAAACCTGGTGTATCTCATGTAAACATTGTCCAAACCTGGTGTATCTCATGTAAACATTGTCTAAACCTGGTGTATCTCATGTAAACATTGTCTAAACCTGGTGTATCTCATGTAAACATTGTCTAAACCTGGTGTATCTCATGTAAACATTGTCTAAACCTGGTGTATCTCATGTAAACATTGTCTAAACCTGGTGTATATCATGTAAACATTGTCTAAACCTGGTGTATCTCATGTAAACATTGTCAAAACCTGGTGTATCTCATGTAAACATTGTCTAAACCTGGTGTATCTCATGTAAACATTGTCTAAACCTGGTGTATCTCATGTAAACATTGTCTAAACCTGGTGTATCTCATGTAAACATTGTCTAAACCTGGTGTATCTCATGTTAACATTGTCCAAACCTGGTGTATCTCATGTAAACATTGTCTCAACCTGGTGTATCTCATGTAAACATCGTCTAAACCTGGTGTATCTCATGTAAACATTGTCTAAACCTGGTGTATCTCATGTAAACATTGTCTAAACCTGGTGTATATCATGTAAACATTGTCTAAACCTGGTGTATCTCATGTAAACATTGTCTAAACCTGGTGTATCTCATGTAAACATTGTCTAAACCTGGTGTATCTCATGTAAACATTGTCTCAACCTGGTGTATCTCATGTAAACATTGTCTAAACCTGGTGTATCTCATGTGCTGCATGGGTCGAGCCTGTAAAACGTGTATTTAAATATATCTGTAATTACACACTCAATAGATTTTTGTAAATATTGAAGCAACATTGTTTCGTTCGAGGTCATCCCCACGATATGCATCATATCGCTGGGAATTGCTGGAATCGTTGTAAAAGCATCATTCCATCAAATGCTTGAGGTTGTCCTGTATTTTTACATCATGAACTTTGTTCCATTTACTTGTCCAACCAATGGTAGTAGTTGTTATGGATGCTTGGTTTTTAAAACCTGGTTTCTAACCAATCATTTTGCCACAGATGACCATCAGCCTCTTGGACCTCCTCGAGGGACTGGGTATTGAGGAAGGCTTGAACGGAAGTGTGACGATGCTTTTTCTGTCTGGCAGCTCCTTCTTTACACCATGGTGAGAAGAACCCACCAGAGTTTACTGGAGTTTACTGGAGTTTACTGGAGTTTACTGGAGTTTACTGGAGTTAAACCGCATTCACAGCCCGATCTTCAGCGACGCATTTTCTCTCTTGACTCACAGAGCTTCGTACCGCGTGCCAAGTCACCCCCATATCTCCAGTGGGTTTTTCACTCCTTTCAACCAGTGGGACATCTGTCCTGAGTTCAAGCCCCGTTGGCTGCTGAATTAACACCAGGGGGTTGACTCAGCCTGTCATCCTTCCGAGGTCGGCGAAATGAGTGCCAGTGTACTGGTCCCGGTGTATGCCCCGGTTAGAATAGGTATACCATATCCCTGTGTGTCGTAAGAGGCGACCAGGGTTGGCGTCAGGAAGGGCATCCAGCCATAAAACATTGCCTCACAAAAAGCCAAACCCCTGCACAGCAGGGAAAAATGGCTGTAAAAACGGTCATTTTTTTTTTATTTCAATCAGTGGGACATCTATCATCGACCCATTTTGGTCAGCAGCTTATTCCCACGGGCACTGGCCATTTATGACACCCTCATCATTGAGTAGATCGTATTATTTTGTGGACACAATGCCGAATCGGCCCACTGGTGATATGCCATTTCTTGCTTCTTTTTGAACTTGTGGCAGTATTTGCTCACATTCAAGTTTAACAGCTTATGGGACAGCACTCACACAAAGTCATCAACCTTTAGCGGCGAACTCGATTTTCTATATTGGTGACCTCTTATAATCATGTCTGTTAAAGCGACATCCGACGATGATATCCACGAAGGTGTATCTGCTGAGGTACCCCCGTCACCAGTAGCGACTGTTAGTTTAAAGCTCCCTTCCTTCTGGCCTAATGATCCTACATTGTGGTTCATGCAAGTTTAAGCTCAGTTCCTGACCTGGCATGTGACCACCCAGGATACGCACTTCGCCGATGTCGTTGGATCTCTCCAGCCAGAAAAAGTGCAAGTGAGGGACCTTCTCATTGCTCCTGCAGCCTCAGAATGTTATACCAAACTCAAGGCTGATCTCATCAAGTGTACCTCAGCTTGTATATCAGGAGCAAAAGAGACTACACCAACTACTCATTTCTGAAAAGCTTGGTGACAGAAAACCCTCTCATTTTTTTTGTGAAGGATGAGACAGCTGCTTGTGGACAATACATTGGAGAATATCATCTTAAAACAGCTGTTTCTCCAGAGACTTCCCACCAACGTCCAACTGATCTTGGCCTCAACTAAAAAGACTGTCAACATCGAACAACTGGTGGACTTCGCCGACAAGATCATGGAAGTCTCTTCTCATTTGTCCTCCGCTATGCGCATAAGAGCTGTTTCAAACCCTCAACAGCAACTTGCATCTCCACCAGACCAAGTCTGCGCCTTGTCCACCCAGGTTAAGAACTTGAGCAGACAGGTACAATCTCTCATGACACAACTCCCAACTCAAGCACCCACTAACATGCCAAACAGATGTGCTGGTACCATTGGAAGCATGGACAAAAGGCTCACAAATACATCAGGCCAAGCTCATACCGGTCCTGCCCTTTGGAGCAGGGAAACTCCAATGCGAGCAACGAGTGGAAACAAGTCAGCCTGGCAGTGATACATCGAGTCGCCTATTCTCCATAACCGACAAGGCAACAGGTACCAGGTTTTTAGTGGATACTGGTTCCGAAGTGAGTATTTTACCATCTTTTCACAAAAGCAATGGCCAGCCTACATCATTCCAGCTGCAGGCAGTGAATCACTCGCCCATCACTACATACGGGGAGAGATTCTTAACGCTGGATCTTGGACTACGACGAGTATTTTGATGGGTATTCGGGGTTGCTGAGTTGCCGACACCCATCATCAGGCTGATTTTCATCAACAGCTTGGCTTGTTAGTGGATGTCAAACATCACAAACTCAGTGACACCACAACTATCCTTACTGTGCAGGGAATCATCAATCATACACCCTCCATCAGCCCCATGTTTGTGAAAGCTTCATCTCCTTCAAGTTATGATACCCTCCTTCATGACTACAGTACCCAGACATTGCTCATCCAGTACGCAGGGATTGTGAGATCAATCACTCAACCACTCACCACATAGTAACTCCTGGACCTCCAGTTGTAGCATGACCAGTCTGCCCCAGCATGAGTTGCAGTCTGCCCCAGATCATCGGAAAATCACCAAGTCAGAGTTTAGGCACATGCTTGAACTCAGCGTCGTACGACACTGACAGCAACTGGTGTTCACCCTTTAATATGGTACCGAAGAAGTCACCGGGTGACTGGCTGCCGTGTGGTGACCACCATGCACTCAACAAATGCACCATTCCTGATCACTATCCAATTCCCTATTTGCAGAATGTTTCATTCTCCTTCAAAGGTGCACGTGTTTTCTCCAAGATAGACCTCGTCAGAGCATATCGCCAGACAGCAGTGGAGCCAACTGACAACGACACAAAACAGCCATCACAACCTCTTTTGGGCTCTCGGAGTTTGTTTGCATGCCATTCAGCTTGCGTAATGCTGCACAGACATTTCAGAGGTTGATTGATTATGTCATCCGTGGTCTCCCTTTCGTCTACGCTTTCCTTGATGATCTGCTAATAGCAAGCCCCACAGAGGAAGAAGATGGGGCACACATCCAATTACTTTTTGAGCACTTTGTTCTTCTTGTTCTTGAACACATCTTGTTCATCCCTGGCTGAAGCACCACTATGCCTCTTACTTGATGCTTCAGGACGTGGGAGTAGGAGTTTTGCAGCAAAATGGAGATGATGTGGGGCGCCGCTCTCCTTTTTCTCAAAGCATTTTCAATTCAGGATCTGATGGTCACTCTCCAAGAGAAGCACGACATCTTGTTTTCATCTCCCAGTTCACGACGGACTTGAGGCACATCAACTTAAAAAAAAAAAACAGCTCAGCAGCAGATGCACTCTCCCGAGTTGACACAAATGCTCTGGATGCATCCAACATCATCGATTTCTCAACCATAGCTGAAGCCAAAAAGTGTGATAAGGAGCTACAAAGGCTGCGAATCAATTCAACGTCACCTGAGTTCAAAGAGGCACCACTCCCCATTTCTGAAGGTAGGATTGTCTGTGACGTTTCCACAGGTGATCCTCTCCCTTACGTCCTCTCTCCCAACTTAGCGAGTATCAATGTGCAGTTTTTGACGCTCTCCACAATGTGTTTCACCCTGGTATCAGAGCTACTCAACATTTAATGACTCGGCGTTTTTTCTTGCCATAGTGGTGGGAGTGAATTGTGATGTCAGAGACTGGTCAAGAACCTGCATAGCATGTCAGAGATCCAAAATACAAATCAGTTCTCCCCTTGGCACGTTTTCTCCACCAGACGCCAGATTCAACCACATTCACATTAATCTAGTTGGACCTCTACCTCCATCAGACGGCAATAAATACCTGTTCACATGCAATGATTGTTTTACTCGTTGGTCGGTCGTAATACCCCTCCCTGACCAGACAGCAGAGACAGTAGCACAAGCATTCATCGCACATTGGGGAGCTGTGCTTGGTGCATCCTCAACAATAACCACAGACCGAGGTCATCAGTTTGAGTGAGCATTTTTCCAAGTTCTGTCTGATCTACTTAGCAGTAGAATCTGAACCACAGCTTATCACCCACAACCTAATGGGCTTATGCAACGATTCCATCTCCAGTTGAAAGCATCTCTGAAAGCCCATGCAAATACAAGATGGATGGAGAGTCTTTCTATCATTTTGCTGGGTATTCGAACTGTAGTTAATTCCAATCTAGGGTGCTGTGCTGCTGAGTAAGTTTTTGGCACAACTCTCAAGTTGCCAGGACGCTTTGTGGCACCTAGTCAGTTTAATCACGACTTGGGTCCAAGTAACTACTGCATGCACATAGACAACGGACGCACATGAGAACCCTGAAGCCAACACCCACCAGGCTACAGTACAGGCAAACCCAGACTAATTCAGACATTCAGAGTTGTACTGATGTTTTTGTGTGACACGACGCAGTGAGTGAGGAAGCCACTCCAACACCCGTATGACAGACCATTTGAAGTCATCCGCCATACTGCCAAGTTTTTCATTATTAATGACAATGGAAAACATGACAGTCAGCAATGTCTGCTTGAAGCCTGCTTATGTTGAACATGGCCTGACGACTGCACATGCGTCACGTTCAACCCCTCATTTGCAACCAGCCCCAGCACCGGCAGCTCTTGCTCACCGGCAATCTCCACTCTTGGCTCGCTCGAACTCTCTTTGTTATATTTGCCCTCTCATTTGACTTCCGGTTCCGGTTCTTGAGTGAGAATGGTGGCGGCTCCTCTTCACAGTCTCTGCCGACTTTCTCAAAGATAAGTTTTCCGCTCATTTTTACTGTTATTTTATTATCTCTGTGTTCACTTTGTGTTCCTAGTTCAGTCATGTGTTATAACTTGTGCTTATTGTTGAGTTTTCGTCATCTTTTCTTATGAGGTTTCATCGAGGCCTAGTACCTTTCTTCACGTTTGTGCGCACAATTGTGTTTGTTGTATTTTCTCCACTTTTCCCTCCACCCTCCTCCTATCTCTTTCAACTATACCCTTTGTTTCATGTTTCATAATGTGAAAAATACAACAAAAAACCCCTTTTCCTCCTGACCGGAAACCTCACGTAACCATGTGACTTCCTGTACCGACTCTTCTTCCTCCTACCTCAGCCTATCTACCATCTTCCTTCTACTTCTGCTGACCCACATTGACCAGACACCTTCACGGTTTTCTCTTCAACCTTTCAGGTCAGGTATGGGAGCATGTGCCAGAACAGCGCGTCGCTGCGTCCACTTTCCGCCGGTACTCCAGGGGCCTCCGTCTGGCCATCCCCCAGGCAGATGCCAGGCCCATCCCCATCTCCTTGAGATGATGGTCAACCTGCTGCAACCATGAGGCACGTGGTCGGCCCACTGGCCTCCTCCACTCATGAGACTCCCTCGCTGAGAGAATCTGGTGAGCAGGATCAGCGTCAGGAAAACGAGCCACATGTCCATACAGCCGCAGCTGACGCTCACGGACTATGCAGGTAACAAATCTCATCCGAGTCTCTCTCAGCAACCGCTCATTGGACACAAAATCCGACCAGCGATAGCCAAGGATTCTCCGAAGAGACCTGGTACCAAAGGAATTAAGTCTCCGTCTCAGATCCTTGGTCAAAGTCCAAGTCTCGCACCCATAGAGCAAGACTGGAAGTACCAAGGACCTGAAGACTCGGACTTTCGTCCTCCCGCACAGGTACCGGCAGCGCCACACCCCATGATCCAGTGAATCCATGACTCCCCAGGCCCGACCCAGACGTCTATTGACCTCCGGCTCACAACCTGCGGAGACATGAATATCACTGCCAAGGTAAGTGAATCTATCCACGACCTCAACATCCTCACCACAAACAGACACAGACAGGACAGCAGCATCCAAGATGTCACCGAAAGCCTGGATCTTTGTTTTGACCCAAGAAATCCGTAATCCCAACGGCTCCGACTCCTCATTCAGCACCTCGAGGGCCCCCAAGAGGATGTCTAAAGTCTCCGCAAAGATGACTGCATCATCTGCAAAATCAAGGTCCGAGATCTTGACATTGCCAAACGATGCACCGCAACTTGATCTCTCCGACATCCTCCCAAAAATCCAGTCCATACAAGTGTTGAAAAGTGTGGGGGCAAGTACACATCCCTGACGAACTCCAGTAACAACTGGAAATAAGTCAGAGGCGGTACCACCACACTTCACAGCACTCTCAGTACCAGAGTAGAGTTCAGACATCAGATCGATCAGTTTCGGTGGCACCCCACGAAGACCAAGAATCCTCCAGAGGACATCCCGATTCACTGAATCGAACGCTTTACAGAGATCAACATAGGCTGCAAGCAGCCCCTGCCGAAACTCTCGTCTGCGTTCAGTGAGGACACGAAGAGCAAGGATACGGTCAATCGTTGACCTCTTTGGTGTAAAGCCTGACTGCTCTGGACGCTGGTGCTCAAGCAGATGGTGGCGAACCCTATCAAGAATTATCCGAGCAAAGACCTTGCCCGGCACTGAGAGCAGCGTCACCCCTCGGTAGTTGTTGCAGTCTTGGCGATCACCCTTCCCTTTCCAGAGAGGGACAACAAGGCCCCTCTTCCAGTCAGTTGGGATGATGCCTGTGTTCCAGGCAGAGCACAAAACTGCATGCAACGACGCGAGTGCAGCATTTCCACCAGCCTTGAGAAGTTCAGCATGGATGCCACAGATCCCTGGAGCTTTGCCCCGTTTCAACTGGTTCACCGCAGCCCGTGTTTCCACAAGCGATGGTGGACCACAGTTGATTCGAGGGTCAGCAACAGGGATTGTAACACCCTTGACGTCCAACTCGACAGCTGGGGGATCAGCCTGGTACAACCGCTCAAAGTAACCGGCCCAGCGGGCCTTCACTTCAGACTCCTCTGTCAAGAGCCTACCACTCTCTGCGCGAACTGCAGTGCTCCGAGGGATGGGCTTGGATGAACGTAATGCGCGAATTCCCCTGTAAGCGGGACGAGAATCACCTACCTTTCCTTTACCTAATCTTACCCAATCCTTATCAAAATAAAAAACAGTCTCTTAAAATGTTTCCACTTCCTCTTTCACACATTTGGTTCCCGAAATTGTATCATAATTAACTATTCTTCTTTTTCTTCTTTTTCTTCTTCCTGTTTTCAATTCGACCTTTCCTTCATTCCGTGTCTAAAAACGTCCAACTGTTACGACATTTCTTTTCTACATTCTCTTAATTCACCTTTATTACATCCCTCACATAATGTCTTTAAATGCATCTCCAACTAAAAAAATTTCAAATCCCACTGGGAAATGCATGTTCATGTTCCATCAATCATCTCTCTTTTCCAACTTCAGTGCCAATTCACCCCCACCTCGTTACATCTACCTCCTCCTAATCCCTCACCTGAAATACCCCCTCCTTACTCCTCCCATCTTCCCCCTCACCCTATCTCTGCTCTGAGTGCCTCTTCACTGTGTTCTGTTTCAGTATCAGCTCCTCCTCTGGTGTCCCAACTCCCAAAGTGTGTGGTGTTCTAACATCTGTGGGCTTCATTCTAACCGAACAGATATGTCACTCTCTCAATCAGTACACTCCTCAACACCAAAAATATGCTCTTTCTTTCCTTTCATCACACCTCCCCCCTTCCCAAACCCTCAAATATTGTACCTCCCCCTGCCTGCTCCTTTCTTCACCACACCACTGCCAAGTGCCAAGTCTCATCCTTCCCCTCTCCCCACCTCTCCCATCGCCATCCTGCCCCTTGGCCATGCCAGCTCTCATCGTCTCCTCTCCCTTTTAAAGCTTCTCTCTCACCTTTCTCAAAAACTCCCCCCTCACCCTTCTCCCTGCAATCTCTCCCCTCACTCCCCCTTCTCAAAGTTGCCATTCCTCTTTTCCCCCGTCTTTGGAACAAGCTCCCACATGCTCTTCAATCCCGCTCTTCCCTCCAGGTCTTCAAAATAGCTGTTCACTACCGTCTCTTATCTTCCCCCATCCAAAATCATGATCTTTTCTGCCCCCGTTAATCCCCCCTAAACCCATTTCCTTCATATTCCCTGCGTTCCTTCCTGAAAATTCTTGCGGTGTCCATCTTGTTTACCCTGTGTACCCCGCCCCATTGCCTCTCCCTTCCACAGGTCTCCTCATGTGTCTATTCCCCACTGTTTTGTGCTTCCCTCTCCCATCCCTCTTCTCTCATGCTCCCCTTGTTATACACTCTGTGTGTTGGCTCTTAAATGATCCTTGACATTGTATATGAAAAAAAGAAAGTGCCATCACGTCCATTGGCCGGCTTGTTTTGTATAGTTTTTTTGTAACTTGAAACTTTTGAACTGTTCATTGTTTTGCACTCCAATTTTTACACCTTTCTGATTGATGGCTTTCTTTCTATGTTGAGAAATTCTGCTTATGAGTGATCGAGGGGGCCACTTCTTGTGCACTTTTCAGCGGTGCCAATTTGTCAGTAGTTTTACATCATGAACTTTATTCCATTTACTTGTCCAACCAATGGCAATAGTGGAGGCATGTTGTTTTTTTAACTGGTTTCCAACCAATCATTTTGCCCCACACTACTATCGGGCTCGAGAGACGGGGTATTGAGGAAGGTTTTAAGATTCCCTGCATATCCTAATACAGCAAGTATCAACTGTCATCGTGCATCTTGCTTAATTCTACCGATGTCATCGTTTCACACTCTCAGAAGATTTACTGGCTAATTTATTAACCTGCTGTGAATGTCTCGGCTCACATTTAGGTGTCTTTCGTTGTTTTATGACACCCTCTCATGGAGCATTCCACCTTTTTGAAAATTATGTACACTGCGGGCAGGACATCTCCTCGGCCATGAAGACTCGATGGTGAACATAACTTTTATTTCCACGGGCTTTGCTTGGGATGAAGTACATATTCAGTCGATAGGCAGAACGAGACCATTCAACTGACTCCTCAAACTCAGAGGTTAACCACAGCTTCCTCTTCAACCACTTTTTTTTTTTCACCAAGTTCGATCAGATACTTATTAATAAAATGTCGATAACAGATGGCATGAAAACCTTCTTTGTCAGGAATGTCACCATAATCGACTTGGACAAGATGCTCATAATCCTTTGTAATTAGATACTGGTAAGCACTGGCCATTCCATTCATCAAACATTCGTGATAGATA
This sequence comes from Eptatretus burgeri, assembly GCF_056783735.1. Classification (NCBI taxonomy): domain Eukaryota; kingdom Metazoa; phylum Chordata; class Myxini; order Myxiniformes; family Myxinidae; genus Eptatretus; species Eptatretus burgeri. Next base: position 39,486,087 of record NC_140967.1, read on the forward strand.
CTCCATGTAAGTGTAGGAAATGGGTGAATAAGGTCATTTTTAACATTTTTGCAGTGCATCAAGCACTTCAAAGATGTTGTTGTGCTCGACATGATGAACCTGCGACTATTGACACTGCTCCACAATCGTGCACATCATGTGCCACAAGCAAGTGCTCTGATTGGTCAATATTCAACAAGTAGTGCACAATCAATGCTTCAAAGTGGAGCAATAGTCCAACCTTAAATATTACAAAACATTGAAACTGGCAAGAATTATAAGTTACACTTTCAGTACAGGGTGGGGGTATTTATATCTGATGGTTTTATTATCATTATAACTTTTTTGTTTCTAAACCAAATAAAATAAAATTTCTATATAACAGAGGCACATACTTCAAGTTTTTAAAATCAATTTTGATTCTTTATTTCTTAAAAATTATATCAGACAAATGGGCCCCTTTCGAAGTCGTGCATTCATGACAGCGGATCTTCATATTGTTCATTACCGCAAGCAATGTCTCTTTATCAATGGACCGGATGGTTCCAGTGATGTTTGCCGACAATTCATTGATCGATGTTGGATGTTCCTTATGAACTGACTTCAGAAATCCCCATAGGAAGAAATCTGGTGGAGTTAAATCTGCCAAATCAAATTGTGCTTCATCTGTCATGATGACCTTGTTTGTGAAATTGGCATGCTCATTGCATTTTAAAAAACATTACAAAAAAAACTCATTGCAATTAAAGTACTCCATCATTAGAATTTTTCAAGTATTATCTGTAAAAAAAAACAACCAATAATTAGTTATGCCAAGACTGCTTCCGGCTAGAACGATTGCTAATGTGTCAGATACAAATGCCCCCAACCTGTATATGCTACATCTTATTTTGTTCTCTGAAGACTAATATTTATATTTCAGAACTTTGACCTCAGAAAGAAACTGAACGATAAATGGTTTCAGGTTTCAGCTTAAAGGGAAATCATGTAGGTTACTAATTTCCACTTTATACCAAACATGTCTGCAAGCTGAGACGAGTAGCTGCCTGGGTCTGTATAGGATGGCTTCGCCTGAACTGGTTCAATTTCAGGCGTGGAGTGAATGGGTCTTGTGAATGAGAGTCCAAATACCAGGGCTATGAATTAAATAATTGACAATCGACTCAAACAACTTGTATCACCACTCGTGTAGCATCCTTTGATAGTAATGCAAGGGTTTAGTCGTAATGTTATAATATTTTAAAGTGTCATTGTGTTTGTTTGTGCGTTTGTACATTATTCTTTCACAGCCGCACCATAGCACTTTGAGGCAGTAACGCAACCAGGATTTTTTGAGGTGGGTTGGGGGGGGGGGGGGATTCTAGCTTGGTTACCTGCTAAATGATGAAGTAGCAGAGATCCACAAATTATTAAGGTGCAAAATCAAGGCGACAATGTGGGCAGACGCAGCATGAGGGACGGCCATGCAACGCATGCGATTGCATGGGAGGCCCGAGACAATAAGGGGGAGGGAGGGGGGAAACAATGTGGGACCCCTACATGACAGATCGTGGTTCACAATCTTTCAAGGTGCGCCCCCCGCCCCAAGGGTGGGGTGTCACTTTGCCGACAGCATATCAATCACCTTCTGAGTGGTGATAACCACAGCACAAAGGGAATGCTCAATCTCGAGGAAAGAAAGCATTGTCATGTAATTAATCGAATAAAAACACGTTTTCCCCCTGATATTTAACTAGACAGGACTATTACAAAATTATGGGGTGAGGTTACTGGAGAAAGCAGGTTAAGCGGAATAATAACTTCATTCAACATATATATATATATATATATATATATATATATATATATATATATATATATATATATATATATATATATATATATATATGCAACAATAAACACAATAAATATGTATAATTCCGAATGTTAATGCATATCGATATTGCTTATAAAATCCACACTACAATTTATTGTGCGATTATAACAAATTATAAAACAGCCCCTCATGAATAAATGGACTAAAGTAGGGAGGAAAATGAGAGTTCTGGTGCAAAATCCCCCAAAAATTTACATGCAAGTGATTGGGGAAAAGGGAAGAACTTTTTGAAACTCTCAAAAGAAAAAATAAAAAAAATTGGGCTTCTCCCCGTCATCAGCTTGACAGTAATAATGATAACAACCAAAATCACAATTTCTCCACATATATTGATATCTTACCATCTATTCATTAATTAATTATAAATACCACCAGCTTATCTGGGCATTGAACTCAAAAAGAGAGCCGATAAATACTTGGTTGTTTTGTCGTCTATCAAAGTGTTTGATTTTCTTATGGTTTTCATCACTTTCGAGAATGTTAATAAATAGTATGTTGGTATTTGTTTCTTGGTCGATATATCATTGTTGAGCAAAGATGAAATGATAAACCTAAATTAACATTCTAGTCTGACCTCCTGAGCCACAAACCATTTTGAGATTGTCGTAAATTATTTTTTCCGTTGATTATTTGACAACCATCAAAGTTTTCTGACCGTTCAATGATGTTTATATTTTTTACACCCTTTAACTCGTTCTTATTTAACTTTATTTACTTATTTGTTTTGTCCACTTTTGTTTTGGTCATTTCTTCAATAAGGCTCTTTTGATATTTTTTATATCTCTATTATAATACCAAGCTTGCACACTAAAAACTCGGCTCGCCGTCGCACCATCCCTATAAAATTGCTGTGGCACTTCGCGGACATGCCAACAATGTTTGGGAAGTCTTGGCGTTCCTTAGTACCACTTGCATTTTGCACAAAGCATATTTTTGTCATTCCCCGTGTACGGTCTGTCGTCTGCTACCAGCTATGTTGTACTGCTATCTCGTGCATGAGCACGGGCATCACTAGTTCATTCTGGTTTCCATTTACATTCCAAGGTTGTGATTTTCTCCACTCTCACCAGTAGGGTGAATATACTGATTCTGGCTCACTTTTCCCCATGTAAGTGAATGGGGGATTTTCAGCGATTCATTTTTTTTCCCCTAAAAATAAACCCCCTTTTTATCCCAACGTATATTTATTTGTCTCCCCTTTCAACCTAGGGGCACTCTTTTCAAATAACCAATGCAATAAGATAAAGATTTGTTCAAGTAGTAAAGTAGTAATGTGATTTGTTGAAGGTGATCCTAAAGAAATATCTGAAACATGGAAGCCGAGGGGCACTGTTTTTCAAATAACCAATGCATATTGTTTAGCTCACTCATTGAACCTATAAAGATTTGTTCATTCTCAAATTCCTTCAATAGTTTGATTTTCTTTGCACAATAATCCCCATCTAAAATATTTTAAAATAAAACATTTGAATCTTTATATTTTTCAAGATACCCCTTTTGTGTCATTATGAAATGATAAACTTCTCTTAATGCTCTTGTTTGACCACCTCCTGAGCCACATATCATTTTGAGATTATAGTAAATTGTTTTTTCATTGTTCAATTGATAACCATCAAGGTTTTCAGTCCATTCAAGGATATTTTTTTTTCTTTACATCCTCCAACTTACTAGTTTTTAAATTGATTCGCTTAGTTGTTTTATTTACCTTTGTTTTAGTTATTTTTTCAATAAGACTTATTTGATATTTTTCACATTCATTATGTTTTCCATTTATATACCAAGACTGAGATTTTCTCCACTCTTTAGTTTGATTAATACTTGGTTTGACCATTTATATATTGTGAAAAAACACGGCGGAAGCCCTTAAAAACCCTAACCCACCTTCCCATCGTTAAAACACAATCTATTCTATACACTCTATCATACAATATCGATATGGAACACAATCTATTCCATTATCTATAATAAATCTCTCATCATCAAAGGCTCCTAATGCCTTTTTATTTACTTCTTCACTATATATCTTATGTTTATAACTTTTTATTGCATTCATTTTCCCATATTTTTCTTTCTTATTCATCAAACAATTATAATAATTTCTAAAAGTTATTGATTTCTTTCTTATATATTTCTTTATTCCCTTTAACCTCTTATCAATCTGATCACAATACTTATAAGCATATGCCTTTGCTCTCAATCCAATAAGCTCACTCATTACTTTTCCACCCAACTCATCCCAAAACTTACCAATAACCTTTTCATTCTTTTTTGAAAATAACTCACTCTTCTTACTAAAATTACTTGTATCATATACTCCAATATTTTTCTTCATATCTTTATAAACATCATCAGTTTTTATATCTTGGATAAAACTATCAATGTCCATATACAACAATGAAACATTTTCATCATACTCTTTCTTTAAGCCATTATACAAATAATCGTACATCAATATTTTTGATAAATCAAGAACTGCTGTTCCAATATAAATTGGTTTATCCATTACAATACTTTTCTTTTCCATATGAATAGCAGAAAAGTTCTCTGAAAAAAATCTCTTAACTCTCAAAACTTGGTTTATTTATCAATCTAGAAGCTTTTTTCCAAGAAGTTGCAAATCTAATGTCTTGCCTGTTTCTAACATTCTCCATTGTCTTTCCAAAGACAGCATTATTCATCAATTTATAGAATTCCCCTTCAAATTTTACTTTTGTATTTGTTCTCATATCTGTATTGAATTTAATATACTTTTTCATCCAAGGACTTTGTTTAAATTTTAAAATTCTATGAATTTTAGCTACTCTCAATCCTTCTCTCAAAAACTGTTTCAAGCTTCTCTGATGCAAAACATATCCCTCTTTATCATAGAATGTTGTTAATAACCTTTCTGTTGATTTGCCTTTAATATTAAAACTTTTATGATAATCACTTAACCATTCTTTCTTTGGGGTTTCTTTCTCACATGCAAAAGGAAGCTCTTTATGCTTATTATGAAGATCACTCGGGTACCTCAAATCAACTTCAAAATAATAGCTTTCCTCATTCAATTCCTCTTGAGAAGAAATAAGAATATTCATCAAAGCCTTTTCATAATCCTTTTCTTCCACCCACTCTAATTTACAATAAGGCAGAGATTGAGACATTGCCCATCCGTATAAATTATTAGCATCAAAATACATCAAATAATGACTATCTTTTTCACTATCATAATTTGGAAGATATTATTATTTGCTTTAGTATATATTTTTGAACATACTTGTGATATTCCACCTCTCTTTGACTTCTCAATCATCAAAAGCATATCTACATCACTGATTAAATCTATATCTTGTTTTGTCATTTTCAACATTGCACTCCAAGCTAAACCAGGAGCTGTGAAATAGTGGGCAGGATCGAATCCATAACAATTTTTATTATGACAGAGTGATCTAAAAGCTTCAAACACATCAGCAAACAATAAAACATCTGTTTTTAGATACAAATCATGATATTCTCCAAGGTTCTTTATCTTAAATATTTCCCAAATTTCTTGTGCGTGTTTATATTCCTTATCACTTATCTCTTCTTCATAAAGGTTATTATAGAAACATTCTTTTGAAGGAAGTTGTGTTTCTTTAAATCTCATAAATGAATCCATCTAATCATATGGATAAATTCCCTGACTTGTAAGAATTTTCTCTTTACTTTGAATTTCATTCCTTGTTTGAATTTCCTCTTTAATTAGAATTTCATCTATAATCAGAATTTCCTCTTTAGTAAGAATTTCATTCATTGTTTGAATTTTCTTTATAATTTGAATTTCATCTTCAGTTAGAATTTCTTCATTAATTTCCTCATTAATTGGAATTTCCTCTTCACTTTGAATTCTCTCTTTAATCTGAATTTCCTCTTTAGTTAGAATTTCCTCTTTTGGAAAGAATTAATTAAGATTTGGAAAAGACCCTGTGGAGCTTATATTTGATGCTAGGTTGGCTGGTGGTGTTCCCATAAACTTGTAAGAATCTAGAAACCTAATACGAGTGAAAGGTTTTGTGAATATCATTTTTGTAAATGAAATATACTATTGACTTGTGTTTGTTATGGCATAAATATTCCCTGGTGTTTTTGAAAGTTCATTTATAAATAGATGTGTATCATAGTTGGTGCTGTTGTGAAGAAAGACTGGAATAAAAGAAGGAAATTTATAATAAAGATTACAATAGGAATGAGCGGGACCTCTATCTTTACCAGTAAGATGACAATGATCCTGAACTTTAGACTCCTCAATTTCCTTCTCACAAATATGACAGATATTGTTCTTTCTAAATTCTAATTTTTCTTCTTCAGTTAATTTCATCAGTTCATTTGTTTCTTTCATTAATTTAGTTAGTCTCATCCAATCCTTTTCTAATCGTTTTTCAAACTCTTGTGAAGCTTTTTTTCCCCTATAATGTTCAAGTTTATTATACTTTTCTCAAACAGATGATTTGATATAATAACAGAAACCACAAGGAATATGTTTTTGATATTTATTTGTATATGATTCTTTTGGATTAGGAGACGCAGTATTTATCTTTTTTAGGATACATTCAAAATCAGCGTATATCACAAATGGGTGCATGATAGATTTATTATAATCTTCAAAAGAAATCTTTTCACCAGGTTTAGGCATTGTAATTACAGCTGATTTATGATTACTGCAATATTTTGAATGTTGTTCTAATCGTTTTTTGTATGAAATGAATTAAGACATCGCTTACAAGGACATATTTTGTTTGCTGTTCTGAATACCTGAGAAGAGATTAATCTTGATAAATGATTGATGTTTGTATAATGTGAATTCTTTCCAACACGAAAATATAAAAGATCAATGTGTGTTTCTTCATTTTTATTGTTGTTTGAAATTTTTAATATTTGAACTTTGTTTGTATCCGTTAATCCATATACATTAATAGAAAGATTATTCTTTTTCTCAAATTTAGGAATATCTGTTAGTGGGATTGGGAATTTAAAATCTTTAATGTCCAAGGTATTCTCATATTTCATATATTGTTTTACTCTTTCTGAATGACAATTTGGTGGATTTAAGTGAGCAAGAACAGACCAGAGAAAACATTTATTATCATTGTTCTTAATATTAACCACTGCCTTCTTTTGTTTTATTTCTTTTGGTAATTCAATATAAGAAGAAGCTTTAAGATGGTTTGATTTTCGAATGTGTATATCTAAAAAGATGATTTTTTAAATATTAAATCCACTTCCTACCACAATATTATCAACATCCTCCTCTTTTCTTGATAGTTTTTCATAAACCCCACTATTCAAAAAATCTTGAAATGATGTTATAAAAGTGAAGATCTGTTCTCATATCTGGAGTTTGTTCTTCATCTTGTCTTTTCATATTCATTTTCACTCCCATATAAAACTTTAAAGTTTTCATTTTTTAATGACTTTTTAATAACCTTTTCAACATCAGGTTTCACTATTTCAATTGATTCAGCTATTGATAATGGTCCGGGTTCTCCAAATTGAAAAATCGTTATTTTAATATGCCCTTTAAATGCCCCATCAGTGTTTTCAATATAATAGTCTCCCTTTACTTTAAACTCATTTTTCTTGTGTTTTTGTGATTGAAGGTGATTTTTATAACTACTCTTCAAAGCATCCTTTGAGCAGATATCACAATGTTTTCTTTCCAACTCAAGAGGAGATATTTGATGAAATAGATTAAATGTGTGTTTGTTGGTTCGAAGGTGTTTTCCATAATGTTTATATTCGTGATTACAAACATCGCCGTACGTTGTATTAACCATATTTATATAATAAAACTGTGCTTAAATTAAAATTTCCTTCATGAAAATTTCGTTTAATTTATAGGTGAATCTGTGCTTAAAACCATTTTATCCTCCAACTTTTATCACTTAATAAATACAATGTTTCAAGACACAAAGGACAAGTTTCAATCAATCTCTTCATTTGTTAAAGATACTGAGAAATATGTCAAGGATGTAAAATTGAACAAAGATAAATATAACAACTATTGGATAAAAACATTTATGGTGGATAAGATGAGTTCTTCAATTTCCTTCAGTGGAAGGGCTTTTAGTATACCTGGAAGAACATCAATTAAAGTATCTCTAACAAAAGTTTCTCCTCTCCTTCTGGTAATATATTCAAAACTAGAAAAAGCAATGAAACAAGAAAAAGTATCAAAAAATAAAAACCTGATGGATGAAGCTTTAGAAAGAAAAGATAAGACCAGCTGTAATATGCAAGGAGAAATTTGTATTTTTTTTCAACAACCCTAAAGATGTAAATCCTGATGAAATAAAGGATGTTAATACATCAGGTGAAATGACATTTCGTACAATAGTAGTTGAGGATCATTTTAAAATTACCTTTAATATAAAAATGTTGTAGTTGAATCTGGTCATGAAAAAAAGAATATAGATATCAATGGTAATGTTGTTTCTACTAATTAAATACGAGGCAATAATCAACTGAAGATTTTGAAGATTATGAGAGTGATTATGATAGTTTTTATAGATGATTCTGAAGATGAACTTTAGTTTAAGTAAAGTTTTAGTTTATAAATATGCGAGACTTCCCTGATTCTCCATATGACAAATTTGAGAATTGTCCTGCATGTGATAGAGTGGGATTAAACACAGAGTCAAAAGCCAAGAAACAATGTATATTCTGTGATTATCTTCTAATTAATGATAATAAAAAATATAAAAAGGAAAATAATTATTTTAGATTTACAACAAAAATGAATTACTTTACAAGATTGATTAGAGAAATTAATATAAAGTATGAGGGTGATAACACACCTTTCCTTACAAGGGAAGAAACTGAATGTATTAGAGAAATGTTCAAATGATTGTTGTTATTTATTATTCATGGATGTGATTTTCAGGGAAATATCAACATATTTCAAGATTTGTTGATATTGATATCAAGGAAATATCAAGATATTGCATAAATAAAATAATGGATTATCTTGAAATTAAACCTGAACTTAGGATAAAATATAGAGTTTCTAAAAAAAGCCAATAATAAATTAAATAAGCTGTTTTCCAAATATATAAATGAATGATTTTTTACCCATTTGGGAAAATATGATAAAATTTAACAACCATAAAAATCTCCCAAATTCAATAAGATATCTCATAGTTGGTTCAAACAGATGCAGAAAAACCTGCTTACTTTTGAAGATGCTCCTCACTCCCAACTTTTTAGATTATGATAATTTAATAATTTTCACAAAATCGAGTTTTCAACCATAGTATCAACTATTCTCACAAGGTTTTAATGCTGGTCTTCAAAATGAAGATATAATCGGTTTATTTAAACTTCAAAAAAACTTAAATGATTATAACATTGAAGATATAATACAACTATTTTGTGATACACAGAGATGTAAAAAGAAATCAAAACCGATAACTTGTATTCTTCGTGATAATACGGATGATATACCGTCTCCCCAAGATTTGGATAAATCAAAAAAGAACCTCGTTATCTTTTATGATTGTGTTAATGAGAGAAACCAAACGGTAATGGACAGCTACTACACAAGAGGGAGACATTCTTCTTGTAATTGTATTTATCTTAGTCAATCGTACTTTCAACTTCCTCGTTGTTCCATCAGAAACAATGCTAATACTTTTATTTTATTCAAGTTAAATTCAATGGATATATACAATTTTTGGAGAGATAATTGTTCGACATGATGTAGTAAAAAGGAATTTGGGGATTACATGAAGCACACAACTGAAAAATATAAATATATTGTTGTGAAACAAGATGAGATATTAAATGATATTTTCCAATAAATAAATGGATGCGAAAGAAAGAGCAAGAACATTTAAGGAATATTAAGAGTTGGTTTCAAAAGTTGTAAAACAACAGGAAGACATAAAGAAGAAACACAGACAGAAACTAACGGGTGAAGAAGCATTTGAAAGAAAACAAGAGAAAATTTTTAAACCACTTTTAAAAACTTCCCAAGGAAAAATTTTAGATGTTTCCACAGTTCCCACAATAGAATATACTCCTAAAAACTTCAAATGATAAAATATTTCAGTCAAATAATGGAGGAAGAATGAGAGCATATAGGAAAATTAGAATATGATGATGAGGGATTATTTCAACAACTGGAAGAGAAAAATCAACCCCCTGATTATATTGTGAACGCTCTTCAAAACAATGAATATTCAGCAGAATCAAAAACCAAAGCAGGACTCATTCCAACAGAACAACCAGCAATATTTCATCTTGTTCAAGAAAAGGTATTGATATTTAATGATGAATTAAGGTTCTTGAGTTCTGCTCAACCCCCTGTTAAATTAACCCCCAGATTAATGTTTCTTCTCACAAAAGATGGAAGACAAGGTTCAACTGTGAGAGATGAATCAAAGTATTTTGACAAACTATTGGATATGAAAAATAATGATGATAGAGTATATAATGATCTGCTGAACTCTGTTAATTATAGGGTTAGTCTTTCTGGTAAACGTAGCAAGAATGTGAAGGAGAAACACATTATTCAGGCTATAAGTATCGTTGGTTCAGGTGTTAGTTTTCTTCCAAATGACCCATCACAATTAGAAAATAGACTGCTATTGTTGTTAGGTAGTAAGAATGCTGGAAATAACAGTTGTTTTAATGAAGCATCAGCCATTCTAGATCAGTTGATGAACATGAAAATAATTAATAAATATCAATATAAAGACATTTTATCTCATATTAAATAAGATGAAAAGCACAATCCTGAGTTTTAATTTCACAACAAGCGACCACATATCGTCATTCCCATACCCACTACAACTTGACCCAACAAAAGAATATGAGGCATCTTTATTGTCCATGGAAACTTATAATACCATATTTAATATAACTGAGAAAAATGACAAGTTTAGTTATAATCCGGGAAGTGGATACAAAATGATAACAGTCTCACCCGGAGCATATGAGATTTCTCAAATATCATCCTAAATCGTTCGTCTCATGAAAGAACAGGGTGATGAACCAAAAAATATTGTTATAGATATTCAAAAACATACTTCAAAATCAACGATTAAACTTAAAAATAACTACAAGGTTGATTTCACAATTGATAATTCATTTTGAGAGTTCTTGGGTTTCTCCTCAAAAAAGATTGAAACTAATGGGACATTTTACAGTGATAATGTCATTCAAATATCCTCAGGAATAAATTCGGTATTAATTTACTGTGATTTGATTGATGGTGCTTATAATGATGGAATAAAAACAAATACAATATTTTCATTCAGCGCATACTCAACCCCAATTGGTTATAAATTCAATATGGAACCCAAAAATTTGGTTTATCTCCCTGTGTCAGGAAAAAACATACACAGCGTAAATTTTAGGATAACCAACCAAGATAATCGTATGATTTCTTTTAATGGAGAAGTTATATCCATCAGAATTCACCGACGTGAAGTTTTCCAATAAATAAATACGATGATTGTGAGGAAACATGAGTTGGGAAAATATAAAATAATTACAGGGGATGGGATGTTCCTTTCCCCATACTAGAAGGGTGAAGGTATGTATCTTGGTAGAGGATACTATAAACCTAAGAGACAAAGGGGTGTCAGACATCAATTTAGAGGAGATGGGATAATTCATACTCTAATGGGTATCGGTTCAACTATTCTTAAACATAAAGACCTAATTGGTTCAACTGCTTCTGCTGTGGGAAATGTAGCAGGTGCTGTAAAGAGCATAAAAGATGCCCAAAAGGAATCTCATAAATTACAAGCAATAAAAGAAATTAAGAAAGACAAAACTCAGTTGTCTCCCCAAGAACGATATAAAATAATTCAAATACTTGGGTCAGGGTTTCAAAAGTTTTAACATCTTTTTTCCTAAATAAATACAAGTATGGAAGCAATTGATAGTATCTATGATTTGGATGATACCATTGTCATCTCAAACTCCACTAAAAAAGAAGATTACTTCAAGGTAAATGCAATAACTGGAACAGACTGGAATGCAAATGGTACAAAAGTTTTGAAATAAATAATCAACAAACTTATTTGAATCTATCTGAAAGTTTCTTGTTGTGTAAATTTACATTCACTAAGGCTGGGAACAACACAAACGCCACACTCGTAAATGATTTCTTCTGGAAAATGTTTGATAGTGTTCGTTTGAACATTGAACACAAGAAGTTGAAGTGGTTGATTATGTCCCTGCTGTACCTGAAATGATGAAATTTACACTATATTCATTCAGAGATAGAATGAGAAAGGGGTCTGTCGAAGGTTTTATTCCTGATATGTCAACGGGAACAACCACAGACCCTGGATATATTCAAAGGAAAGGAACGTATAATGATGATACAAAAGCAGTTAATAGTTTTACTGTGGTAGTTCCTCTTAAAGGTATATTTGGATTTTGTGATCATGATAAAATTCTGTATGGTCTTAAAATTAGATTTCAACTGCAAAAGAATGATAATGAAAATAGATTACTTTTTGGTGTTGGTAGTGCTTTTGGTGATCAGAATAAATTTGTAATTGATGAAATGAGTTTGGTATCTTAGTGAATATACTCCTAATCTTAAAACACAAGAGATGTTGAATGGAAGACTTAACTCAAAGAAACCACTCAGTGTATCATACCTCAAAAGAAGATGTCAACATGTTAAACTAAACCAAACCACTTGCACGTGGAATTTGGGTGTTCTGGAAGGAAAGCCATGATATCTGTGGATCATTTTTTAAAAACCAGATGGCGATACTGCTACTGATAAGAATAATGCATTGAGTGATAATGCCAAGGTGAAACAACTTCGTGTTTCTCTCGATGGAACATTTTATCCACGAGATAGATTGGAAATTAATTGGGAAAAAATGATTATGCTGAAGCATACAAGTCTTACCAAAAGGTGTGTGAAAGTAATGGAAATAAAGAACCTATTTTAGATACGACAGCATTTAAAAGTTTGTATGCAATCTTTGCGTTTGATCTGAGTGCTCAAAAGGAAACTATAAAGTCGAATCGAGTGGATACTTCCCTATACATTGAAAGAGGAGAGAGTGAAGAAGTTGATTCATATTGTTTGCTTTTGGAAGAAACAGAATTATAGATTAATACAGATAATGGTGTTATGATTAGTCTCACATAATTTTTTGTTAAATAAATGAGTGGCAAAGTACCAACTGGGGTATATGTTGATCAAATCAATCTTCATAAACTATCATCTTGTGTTCAAAATCAAAAGCCTTGTACGATTAACGTTAATACAATTCAGAGAAAAGGATCAGTAAGAATTGATGTTTTGCTTACAAGAGAACAGGTTAAAATCTTGAACGATACTGGCTCACTTAAAATTAAAATGACAAAACCAATGTTGAAAAAATATTCAATAAGAGAGAGGAGTGGAGGATTTCTCCCATTTCTAATTCCTTTATTTGCTGGTTTAAGTGCGGCTGGAGCATTGACGGGTGGTATTACAACAGCGGTGAAAACTGCCAACAAAAGGAAGGCTCAACTTCGGGCTCAAAAATAATTGGAAAGACATAACAAAGAGTTGGAGAAACAAATTAGTGGAAGTGGTGTAATTGTAGAATTTGCTGAAAAACTTGAAAGTCTGCCTGATAAAGCGAGATTGTTAGTTGGAGATATGCTTTCTTCTATCGTACAAGCAGGTGTAAAATTAACTAAAAGGGGTAATGGATTGTATCTTTCTAATAAATAAATGAGCATTGATGAGTGGTTTAAAGAATTTGGAAAGAATACAACATAAAAGTTACAACTTGTCAAATATTGTAAGAAATTAAAAATTCATAATGTTATTTGTATGAGAGATGAATGAACAAACGTGCCTAAATATACAAAGAATATTATGATGAACTTAGAATATAATAATGGGAATGGTTCTCATTGGGTTTGTATTTTTATTAGTCAAGACAAATATTATTTTGATAGTTTTGGTCTTCCACCACCTGTTGAAGTCATAAAATTCTTACAGAATGGTGTTTATCAAACATTTCAAGTCCAATAATTAAATTCCAACTGTTGTGGTCAATTATGTCTATATGTGTTATTTGAACTCAACAAAAATAATTTTTTATGACATTATTTTTAATCTAATATAAATGTCTTATGTTGGTAAAGATGGTTCTATCTTTTGTGTATCCCAAGAACTGGATATTGATTTATCAAATTATAACACAAAGGCACAGGCTGAACGACAGAAATATAGTATAACCAAAAATATTAATACGAATAATGCTTATAAATTAAAAAATTATCCAAGCCCAATTGACGCGAATGACTTGGTGAGAATAAGTGATTTATCACAATATATATATATATATATATATATATATATATATATATATATATATATATATATGTATAGATATATCCTTAAATAAAACGGCCATGTATTCCAAAGATACAGAAGTGTTGATTTTATCTCCAAATCATACAGAATTCACAGTTCGAAATAAAATATTTTTTTATAAAGAAGGGCGTATCATTTGTATGAGAATAGAACAATGGGGTATGATATGAATGATTTAGGGTACAATTGGTCATTTAAAATTGACCTAGAAGACCTGGAACAATTAAATCAGTCTCGTAAGGAAGAATATTATCCACTTGGTAGAGAGAATGAGTTTTGTGGAGCCACGATTAGTAAACAACAAATAAAAGAATTTAATAAGGGTAAATATAATAACGGTTTTGCCCTACTTTATATCATGAAAACAGAAAAAAACAGGATTATATATAATAAGTAAGGAAATACAAAATGATTTAACTATGGGAAGATGGGGAGGTGTTTCCTGTCATGATATTATTCTAACATATATTTCTAATACATAAATGACGGCAAGAAGGCTTCAAGAAAATTATCATTTCTGTGTCCAAGCATACCTTCAAGAAAAGTGTATTCGGTATTTTAATAAACATGTTCTACTACACAAGAATGAGATATTTTCAATAAAAGATTGGCATTATGCTGATGTTGATAAACCGACAATTTTGGATGTAATTAGAATGATAAATAATGAAAAAATTATAAATTTGAGAAAACGTAAGGCTCTTTTAGAAATTCAAAATAAATTTTATTGGTTTCCTGTTGTAAAAAAATATTTTGGATACAGGAATAACAAGAAATCCTGATGAATATAAGTATGATATTCTATGGGGTGTAATTGATTCAAGGATAGTAAGGGATGAGGAAGGAGTTGAAGAGAGAGAGAAAAGGAGGAAAAGGAGAAGAAAGAGAAGGAGGAGAGGGAGAAGAAAGAGGAGGAAAGAGAGAAGGAGGAGAGGGAGAAGAGAGAGAAGGAGGAAAGAGAGAAGAGAGAGAAGGAGGAGAGGGAGAAGGAGAGGGAGAAGGAGAGGGAGGAGAGGGAGAAGAGAGAGAAGGAGGAGAGGGAGGAGAGGGAGGAAAGAGCGAGACTAAATAAATATGAAAATATGGAAATGTGAGATTAAAAAAAGATTGGAGGTATTACAGAAAATAAATAAATCTCAACGAACCAAGGAGGAAAACAAAGAATTGACAAGTCTATTAGCAATATTTTCGACAAGACTATTGTCATCATTTTCAAGGACAAGATATTGACTTTAAAGTTTTTCATTTTTTTCTTAAATAAATGGAGGAGAGAGAGTGAAGACATTTCTAAGGATTCTTTGTTTTAAAAATTTAGATTTAAATGTGCATGTTGGAAACTAAAAAGGTTTTCGCACTCTGCAGGAATTTTTCTCACAAATAAATGAGTTATTGTCTCAAATGTAAAAAGAAAACTAACACGAAAAATATTTCATATTTTAAAAGTAAACATAACAGGATTATACAAAAAGATATATGTTCGGTGTGTGGTTTAAAAAAAAATCAATTTATCTTCAAACACAAACTCGGAGAAGATATACAAAAGTTTTTTATCAGGAAGTAAATTTACAACTACTGGAATACCAGGGGAATTACATCTACCAGGGTATTCTTTCTGTGGTCCAGGCACAAACTTGGATAAAAGATTAGATGAGGCTGACAATCCTAAATCATGGAGTAAGCCCATCAATAGGGTTGATGAAGTGTGCATGAGACACGATATTGATTCTGGGAGGACCAAAACTTTGGAAGAAAAGCATGAAGCCGATAGAGAAATGTTGTATAATTTGTCTCTGATACAAAATCCAACCTTGAGAGAAAAAGTTGATAGGTTCATCGTGAAGAAGATGATCAGTGCTAAATTGAAACTTGGACTTGGAAATTCAAAAAACATAGGCTCTAACGATGTCATTAAGATTGAAGAGCAATTAGCTGATGAATTACATAAACCAATATTCACAAAGTTTCAGAGAAGGAAGGTTTATTCCAAGGAAGTTTATTATATCTGGTCCGCTGATTTGATTGAACTCAATAATGATAAGGGGTACAAGTATGCTTTAACCGTTATCGATTTGAGGAGTCGACATGCATGGGTTGTCCCTTTAAAAAACAAAAAAGGTAATACTCTTATGTTAGCCTTTCAACAGATATTTAATAAAAGTAAGGGAAAACCTAAAAAAATTGTGGACTGATGAGGGTAGAGAGTTTTATAACTAGACATTTCTGAATTTTCTAAAAAAATAACAGTATTACATTATACAGTACCTTTAATGAAGGGAAGGCCATTGTTGTTGAACGTTTTAATCGTACCTTAAAAGAGAGACAAAATAAAAAATTCACAGAACTCGGTTCACAACAATGGTCGTCTTTTATTCAGGATATTGTGGATAAGTATAATGACACGATTCACAAGTCAACGAATATGAAACCATCAGAAACATTTACAACATTAAAATATGAAAAAGAGATTAATGTCAGAAAACCTAAGTTCAAAGTTGGTGATGTCGTAAGAATATATAGGTGGAAATCTCATTTTGAAAAGGGTTATATTAAATGATGGACGAACGAACTTTTTAAAATTGTTGATGTAATAGATACGATTCCTTGGACTTATAAGATATATGACTTAGAAGGGGAAGAGATTTTAGGTTCATTTTATTCACAGGAATTACAAAAGACAAAACAAAGCAGATAATACCCATGGGAGCAATGGGTTGGCGCTTCACTCCCTCCTACTATACACCTTTGTGGACACTCGAGGGCCAAGTCCGAGGTGTATAACAGGTGGCATCTGCCATATATAATGTGTGTCAAGGGGGACGTTCTTCGATCTGTGAACCCAAAACACAGGATCCTCAACTGAATAGTCAAGGCTTAACTTTTGTTTGTTGGTGTGTGTGTGTGTGTGTGTGTGTGTGTGTGTGTGTGTGTGTGTGTGTGTGTGTGTGTGTGTCCGTCCGTCCCCAACCCTCACATTCAAAATCTCAACCCCAACCCTCACATTCAAAATCTCAACCCCTCACCCCAACCCTCATTCAAAATCTCAACCCCTCACCCCAACCCTCACATTCAAAATCTCAACCCCTCACCCCAACCCTCACATTCAAAATTCCAACCCCAACCCAACCCTCGCCCAACACAATGTCTTTTTTTTCAATATGTATTTCAACTATATATATATATATATATATATATATATATATATATATATATATGTATATATATATATATATATATATATATATATATATATATTTTTTTTTCTCTTCTTCCATTTCTGTCTTTTAAGGCTTTCAGGTTTGATGAAGTAGAAATGGGGAGTAAGAACTTTCCTGCATCTTCTTTCCAGAACTTTCTTGATATTGCTCTCATCAAGCACCATCCAACAAAGAACTACATCGATAGGCTTAGATCCCCAAGAGTGATAGAAACCACATTTCAAGTCTCCAAAATAAACCCAACTTTCCAAGTCTCCAAGGTATAACCACATTCCTGTTGAGTTTCCAAGGTACATATCAGATTGTGAGTTATCAAGCCAGAACCCACATTTCAAGTCTCCAAAAATATAACCATCTATCCAAGACTCTAAGGTAGAACCACAATTTCCAGAAATATTGTGGGTTTTGGTGATAGATCTCACATTGTATACAGTAACTGTGGATCATCAAGGAAAACTCCATTTTTCCAATTTTTATGGGTTTCAGTGATAGATCTCACATAGTATAACTGTGGATCATCAAGGAAAACTCCATTTTTCCAATTTTTATGGGTTTCAGGAATAGATCTCACATAGTATAATTGTGGATCATCAAGAAAATCTCCATTTTTCAAAATGTCTGAAATTTGTGAGTCTCCAAGGTAGGTTCCATATTTAGAACCATCTTGGCAGAACCCTTTTCCCAAGTCTCCAAGGTAGTTATTTAAACCATCAAGGCAGAACTCATTTACTGATTTTTTTCAAAATTTGTGACTCTTCAAGGTAAAACTTGTATTCTGGCTCATCAAGGTATAACTTGTTCAGTGGGTATTGTCTTGATAACCCGCAATGAGTACTATTGCTGTAAAACTCTTTTTCAGGATTTTTCTGGTCTCCAAGGTATAACTCTTTGGTTGGGCCATCAAGGTCGAGCTGGTTCTGTGGGTCTTGGTCGCTCATAAGGTCTTCAACCAAACCAACAATTTCGTCCCAATTTGTGGCAAAAGCAGTATTTTCATTTTGTATTTTAGATGCAATTTCCTGTGAGAGAAAATAATAATGTATTAATTAAGTGATTTAATTATTAAATGATTATATGCTTAAATCAAACTCTGTAAATAGGAAAATAAAATCTTACCTCAACAGATAAGAGGTTTGAATCCAGTTCATCAACTTGAAGGTTTAGTTCCATACAAGTAGTAGAACTCCAAGGAACTCCAAAGTCAGCACAGCACTCCATTCTCAATGAAAGTAAAAAAAAAAATGTTTAAAATGGAGAATTGTTTGAAAATTGCCTGGGCAACCCCAGACAAGCCTTCGTTGGGAAATTTTTTAAAACCATTACATTCTAGAATTTTCTAGTGATTTCTTTGTGAGTCAGAGATGAACTGGAAATGATGTAAGAGTAGGCGGGGCTTAGTAAAAGTGGGCGTGGCTTATGAAAATACCTTATGAAAAGTGGGTGGGGCTTAGCAAAAGTGAGTGGGGCTTATGAAAAGTGGGCGGAGCTTATGAAAAGTGGGCGTGGCTTATGCAAAAAATAATCTGAGGCTCAGGAGGTCATCAGACAAGAGCATTAAGAGAAGTTTATCATTTCATAATGACACAAAAGGGGTATCTTGAAAAATATAAAGATTCAAATGTTTTATTTCTAAATATTTTAGATGGGGATTATTGTGCAAAGAAAATTAAACTATTGAAGGAATTTGAGAATGAACAAATCTTTATAGGTTCAATGAGTGAGCTAAACAATATGCATCGGTTATTTGAAAAAGAGTGTCCCGAGGCTTAGACATTTCAGATATTTCTTTAGAATCACCTTTAACAAATCACATTACTACTTTAATACTTGAACAAATCTTTATCTTATTGCATTGGTTATTTGAAAAGAGTGCCCCTAGGTTAAAAGGGGAGACAAATAAATATACCTTGGGATAAAAAGGGGGTTTATTTTTCGGGGAAAAAAAATATGAATCGCTGAAAATCCCCCATTCACTTACATGGGTAAAAGTGTGCCAGAATCAGTATATTCACCCTACTCACACCCACCCACACACATTACACTCTACCACTCTTCATGCACTGGTTCCTTTAAAAACGAACATTTCCTTGCTTCTACTATTTACCCCTTATACACACTTACACACCTACCTACCTACCATAAGCGACACAAGTGCTTTGATCCTCTAAATGTATATGATATAAGTCGATGACATATAATGTATATGATATATGATATACAATATAAATGTAAATGATATATGCCACTCTCCCGCAGAGGCCTGCTCCTCTTCCGAGCTCGATTAAAATCAATGATGGACCCTCATCATGGTCTTCACCAGACAAGTTGCCCATCATTTATCACCTCCTCCCGACACCCAGGAGGATTAAATTTGGCCAAATGAGTGGAGGATCTAGCGTGATTCATGCTATATAGGACGTAGAATACCGCAAGTAGGCCAAAACACCCTCGGCCCTTAAAATCGTAGATGTCCACCAGTCCAGGTCATGCTCCTATTATTATCCTTTTTATTAATTTAAATTATTGCATGCTTATTATTGTTAATATTAATATTTTTCAATAATGTGAATATTATTATTTTGCAATTGTCATTATTACCTCGGCTATTATTACGTATTATTTAATAATTACCATTATTACCTATTATTCAAAGGTGGAAGGAGGTTATGTTTTCTCCCATGTCGGTTTGTTTGTTTGTCTGTTTGTTACTTGGTGGAAAATTTTTTTTGCCAAGTATGTTGGTCGGTAGCGTTTGTCTGTTTTTCTGTTTGTTTTATTTGTTTGTCACATGGTTTTTGGCCACAGTTTTCAGGTAATCGTTCGAAAAATTTTGTGTGTCGGTGACTGGCCAAGGGCAGCAATGCTTAATTTTGGTGAAGATCCGAATCCGGATCCGGATCTGAGAATTGTTTTGAGGATATGAAAGAAAAGTGATTCTTCACCATTGAGAGATGGGCCCAAAGCTATGGATAGCTTGATACCTCAAAAAGTTGTGGACGAGTTATGACAAAACGAGGTGGATGAGTTGGTTCGGTGACAAGAACAAGCCCATTCGAATTTTGTTCGGGTCTGGATTCAGATCCGACCTATCAGTGGGATACAAAATACAAACTGTTCAACCTGGTGGAGATATGTGCTCCACAGAGTGCTATTCGTTTCACCAAGTTGTCACTCTGTGATTTTTCATTTCTCTGTTTGTGTGAAGGATATCTCAAAAAGTTGTGGATGGATCTGAATGAAATTTGGTCGGCAGGTTCGGTGTGTGACAAGGACGAACTGATTAGATTTTGGTGAAGATCCAGATCCGGATCCGGATACTAGAATTTAAAAAATTGATTCTTCACCATTGAGAGAAAGGGCTAAACCGATATATAGCAGGCTATCTCAAAAACTTGCAGACAGATTCGGATGAAACTGAGTGGACAGGTTGGGTGTGTGACAAGGACAAATTGATTTGATTTTGGTGAAGATCTGAATCTGAATCTGCATACAATAGTTATTTAATTCTTTATGTGATTCTTCACCATTGAGAGATGGGACCAAAAACGATATATAGCACGATATCTCAAAAAGTTGTGGACGGATTCAGATGAAACTTGGGGGACACGTTGGGTGTGTGACAAGGAATAATTTATTTGATTTTGGTGAAGAACCAGATCCGGATCCCATTACGGGATTTTTATAAGTGATTCTTCATCATTGAGAGATAGAGCAAAGAATTATATAGTCCTGTATTGCATGATATTTCAAAAATGTATTGGGCCTGATATGTTCTCCTGGATCAGGCATTACATGGTGGATGTATATGTGCTCTACCGAGTGCCCTTCTAGTTCTGTCTTTTTTTATGACTTGCAAAATCGAAGATCGTGATCTGCACGACGTCTTTTTCTTTAGATTTCGTAAGTATATTGATGACCTCTGTCCTCTGTTTGTGTGTTTGTTTGTTTGTACATTTGTTTGTAGGCACGATAACTCGAGAAGGGAAGAAGTTACCAATGTGAAATTACACCACGTGATCCAGGAGGGTGATGGCTAGCGCTGATTAAATTTTTGTCAAAATCGGTCAAAGGTCAAGGTCACAGTGAGGTCAAACATTCGATTTTTGATGGTTTGGTACAGAATCATCGTAGAAACTTCTGGTTTGCGTCGCTACCTTCTCTAGAGACAGCTTTTATTAGACAAGGTCAGAGGTCAAGTTAACGATTTCGGAAGTACCAGTCTATGACTGCTTGTTTGTTTGTTTTTCTGTTTGTCAATCACCGACAGGTCACAATTCTAAATCAATTGTCATGAAACTTTATCAAGTTGTAGAGGTAGTCTCAAGTGAGAAGCCAATTGATTTTGAGATCAAAGTTCATTTTGAGGTCAAGTTTCGAAAATCGTCATTTTTCATAAAATTGACATGAAATTTGAACAGGATTTGCATTTTGTGTCACTGAATTGGGAACCCAACTATTTGAGATCAAAAGGTCAAAGGGTAACTCAAGGGAAAATATGTACAATTATCAATTTTTCAATTGAAAATCATCAATTTACTTCCTATTAACATGAAAATTAAACAGCAATTGCATAGTCCATCACTGAATTGGGAAAACAACTATTTTTGAGGTCAAAATATTAATGGTCAACTCAAGGTCAAACTTCAAAAATCATCTAATTTCATCTGAAAAATCGTCAATTTTCATCCGATTAACCTGAAAATTAAGAAGTAATAGCAGAGTGCATGACACAATTTGGAAACTAACTATTTTTGAGGTCAAAAGGTCAAAGGTCAACTCAAGGTCATACTTCTAGAATCAATTTCAATCTGAAAAATAATCAATTTTCTTCTGATTGACCTAAGCTTTGATTAAGATTGTCAATTTTAAACTTAACTAGCATAACCCGTGCTCTGCGTGACATGTTGGGGTGGGTGTGTTTGAGAAAGGAACTGATGCAGAGTATCAGTAGTAATTTTACTTTAATGCAGTAAGTGGAATACGATTTCACTGTTTCAGAACCATTTTATTTACTTTTTTGTACCATGCACCTCATATGGTCTTTGAGATAATGTAAGCTGAATATCACGTTACTTGAGTGCAGAACAAAGTCGAAGATAACGCGACACGAAACCACAAACTCGGAAATAATATATAAGATGAAATGGACAATTTGATGTATCCGTGGCAACGTTTAGAAGGGGGGGGGGTGGATTTTGTAAGTATCGTGCTCTGCACGACGCCTCTTTCTTGTTTGTCTGTTTGTCTGTTTGTGTGCAGGATATCTCAAAAATTGTAGACGGATCTGGATGAAATTTGATGAGCAGGTTGGGTGTATGATAAGGATGAACTGATTCGATTTTGGTGAAGATCTGGATCTGCCTACTTGAAATTTTAAAGGGATTTTTCACAATTGAGAGTTCGGGTCAAAAACGATACATAGCACGATATCTCAAAAAGTTGTGGACGGATTTGGATGAAACTTGGTGGACATGTTGGGTGTGTGACAAGGAATAATTTATTCGATTTTGGTGAAGACCCCAATCCGGATCTGGATACGACAATTATTTAATTTTTAACGTGATTCTTCACCTTTGAGAGATAGGGCCAAAAACAATATATAGAATGATATTTCAAAAATGTATTGTGCCCGATATGTTCTCGTGGATGAGGCATTTCCTGGTGGAGGTATGTGCTCTACCGAGTGCCCTTCTAGTTCAAAAATGTATTGTGCCTAATATGTTCTCATGGATCAGGCATTGCATGGCGGAGATATGCGCTCTACCGAGTGCCCTTCTAGTTGTTATTACATTTGTCATTTGAAGCGGACTTGTAAAATTTGCACGATAAGATGGGATGATGCTCAAGCTGCTATGTATACACTTTAACATGGCATTTTTTTCCAAGGTGGAAAGAAGCAATAAAATGTGGGAATTCTTCCAGATTTTTTTGCAGTCACGTCTAAAGCAGCATAGGTTAAGCGAGTGTGAAAATAATGCAGAGTCCTCTTATTACTCATGATGCAATTAAGGGCTCTGAAGCATCACTTGTAATACCTTCTCCCACCACCGGCACTACACGGCACACATTTACAAAGATACTTTTGTGTCGCTCCATCTTCGGAACTTCTTGAAGTCACTCCAACCTTTGCCTGTTGACCTGCACTCCCTTTGGCATGTTTGTTTGGTTGAGATTGCAAAAGTAACGACCGAATACATCGACGTGAGACGGACAGACGCCATATTGTGTATTTTAGTATGACAGATTGACAGGGCTCACAGGGCCCCCACGAAGCCACTGTTGCGTTTTGCATGTGGCCCCCAAATGACTAAGGTTGCCACTGGGGGTGAGATTGCAACAGTATCAATCACAGTCTCCATTTGGATGCCTCTACTGCGATGCAGTGACAGTTGTGCTAATCCAGTCAGACGATTTTCTCCCATACTTCAGCCAATCAGTGCTCCTATGGTTGGCAGTGAGTGCCATGGAAGCAGTGGAGGAAAGAGAGCGGCACCTGTATATGTAGAAGAATTGTGTTGCTCAGTCAGTGGGTCACCCAGATAGCTCAGATGGCAGAGCACTGGTATGGCTTTCCAGAGGACCTGGGTTTGATTCCCAGGCTGGGTTTGTAATTTTTCCACATATATTTATAATACCGTTATATTGAAGGTTCATTCTTTAAACCCTTGGAGCCGTAACCACAAGTCTGTTTTGATCAACTTTAGCTTGGGTAAGCTTTGCTTTCCACTGGCCACAGACACAGAGGTGTGGAGAGCAATTTCTGTGTTGGGGACATTATCCGTGACATTATTGTTGCAAAGTTCAAAATTTTTTTTTCCCCCCAGTTCATTTTTGTTATCACTTCACAGTTTCCACTGAATTGTATGACAATTTACAAATGTATGCACATTCAACATTTCATATCAATATAAACCATTTTATTAAACAATCACAAAAAAATAAAAAAAAATAAAAATGCGAATGTTCAAAAAGGTTGCTCACATTAAATGGTCCACGATTACAAATCAAAGCAAAGGAAGGTGAATACAATTTCAGTGTAAATCCACACTCTCTTGTGGGTTAACTCATTGTCATTAGTTCATCTTTAATCCCAGGCAAAATATCAAGTTAATACAATAATCAAGAAAGAAAGTTAAAATTCATAGATAAATACTGCAGAACACAAAAGTCATGTTGGTGAATGGTATCTAAAAAAAATAATTCCACTGGGCCCCCCAACTTTAAACCTATTAAATATAATTGATCCGATGTGAGGCAAACGTTGACAACACCAAGGAGTTAATCAGCGAGGAGATGATCAAAGCACAATGACCATGTGCCGCTCTTCCATATGATGGTATACCAGTCACCCAGTTAACAGTTAGCACAGGCATTTGGGAACAAACCCCACTCTACAAGTAGAAAAAGAATGATTGGCTATTGCCTACAAGTTTAAAAACAAACAATAAGGAGAAAAATTTTCAAAGAGGTATCTGATAATGAAGTCTTTAGAGCCCAAAAATAAAGATCAGAGACTCAGGACAAAACAAACATGGCTGCCTGAAAGGTGCACATGCAAAAGCAGGAAGTGATGTCACCCTAAGCAGGAAGTGTGTTGACCCTTAGAGCCCTTGTACCTTTGAGGCTCTGATGTGGTCATACCCACTTTGGAACTCATCTTGCAACGGCTCACAATTCACTGAACAAATCGAACGCGTAACTATCTAATTGGAGTCCCCATGTTGTAAAATTTGCGATAGCTCCAGCAATGTTCCATCATTTCCTTTGATGTTCTATTCTGTAAATTGTGAACATCAGAAAGGAAGCCAAACACAGGACTCATTTGATGCATCTATGGTATCCAAGGCCATCTCCACTGATGGCTCGCAGACTTCCTCTCCTGTCGCGGCCAAGCTGTGGCCCTAAATGGAGTTCTATCTTCCCCTCTTCCTGTCCAAGCTGGAGTTACTCAAGGTAGCATTCTGGGCCCTGTTCTTTTTCTGGTTTTCATCAACGATCTCTCCGACTCTCTGGAAAATCCTCTTTATCTCTTTGCTGATGACTCCACCCTCTGCCGTATCATCTGTCATCCCTCAGATCGGCAAGCAGCGGCTTCTTCGCTCTCTGCAGATCTGCAGAAAATCACAAACTGGTCCAACACGTGGAACATGCCCTTCAATCCTGACAAATCTCACACTCTCGCCATGTCTTTCCAAAAGGACCGTTTAGACCCCCCCCCCATCTACTTTTTCAACAATCCTCTGGAAGAAGTCCTTTCTTTCAAGCTTCTGGGTCTCACTATCTGCCATGATCTTTCCTGGGAAAGCCACATTTCCAACCTGGCCTCCAAAGCGAGTTAGTGACTGGGCGTCCTCCATCATGCAAAGTCCTTCCTTGGTACACCTGAGCTCCTGACCACTTACAAAGCTTTTGGCCGCAGCCTGATGGAGTATTTATCTCCACCCTGGGCTGGTGCTCCTGCCTCTCACCTTTCTCGGCTTCACGCTGTGGAAACTCAGGCATTTATTATCATTGGCATCTCCTGCGATGAGGCTGAGTCCTTGGGCCTCTCAATCTCTCACCACAGGCAGGTTGCTGGTCTTGCTGTGCATTGTGTGTTAGCTCTCATACGAGCCTCGACAATGTATACAAAAAAAAAAAACATTTGTGTGAATCGTTCTTCAACCGATTTTATTGCTTTGTCGAGGATTGAAAAAGAAAAACTTCACTTTGAATTTTTCCTTGGGGTTCTGAATAGGCTCATTGTTTCCTTCTTCGCTGAACTGCTTTCAGTTTCTCCTAAAACTGACCGGATCTGGTTCAACGTGTGCCGGTATTTCCAACTGCTCAGCAAGTCCAGTAATTCAACAATACAATGATACCACTCCCTTACACGCATGATATCTCCATCAGCTTAATGCACCAGAGGACGTGGGGTTAGATGAGGGAAGGGGACAATGATGAGACAAAGCAGAGAAAGAACCTTTAACCTGATCCCCACACAATGCCTGTTTGAGGTCGGTGCTGGGTTTGCTAAATATGTCGCAGCTCAGGTGGTGTCTGTGGAGCTAAAGGTGTCGCAGTGGCATCCACCATTACCAGCCATTTTTCAGGCGGAGTTCGCGGTTATTGCTTCAATACACAATCACGCGGCGTACTTCTGTCATCCCCTAGGAGGTTACCTGGCTTGTGGAGCTGGAGTTCAGGAATTAAAGGAAAAACACAAACAGTCTGCTTGTTTACTTATGTGTAATTTCATGAATACATTTGTTTTTCATTAATTTTGTCGCCGTCCCCATATTTTTCCGCTCCAAGCGACCGCCTCGTTTGCTCAGTGGTTAAATCAGCCCTGGAGCCAAGCCCCCTGACCCTCTCCTCCTTGGTTGCCCAAATGCCTAGAGACCCCAAATGTTGGTGTCAGTACTTCAGAATCTGCACAAGGTTTTAATCTACCACACGTTGGCCTTGACATCCGTTTTGAGGCCAACATAGGCCACTATAAAGTGTATATTGGAATGTGGGGTCAGGCAGTCCAAAACCACATGCCAGCACTTCCGGTCCAATGAACACATAGTAAAAACGGCAGACTCATGTAATACCATTACAGTGCTCGCTCATCTCCTCCGTCACTTGCTCTCAGAGACAGAACGTCCATGGCTCAGCGCTCATTCCTCATCAAAGATCACGTGTGCTTCAAACTTGAGCACATTAATGGTAAACAACCCTAACATACGTGGTTGAATTTAAAAAAATCATAGAATTCTTGTTATGATTGTTTCACACTTGCAGCTGTTTGAAAGGTAGAAGGCCACATTCTGAATAACTATATACAAGGAATCGCTACATCAAGCTGCTCCCCCCACCCCTTCCCCCCCTAGATCGATCATCGAATATCAAAGATCGAAAATGAATGTAGAGCCGAGCAGTGCAATGAAAAATTAATAACTTCCTCATATAGAAGTAGTGCATCAGCCTTCATCCAAAACTTGCAGAAGCCTTTTGGGCCAATGGCTATGCCTGCCAATTTTGAGGCAATCCTCACTTCAGGTACAGAAATCAGAGGTGAAGTTAATGTACAGATGGGTGAGGTTGAAGTATGTATGCTCTGATGGTTGTATTTCTGGAGGAAAAAGTTGTGATATCTCTGCATCACTTTTGGTGTAAGTAATATTAAGTCTGTCCAGGCTTACAGTATTGGGATTCCTGTTCATATCAAGGACAAATAAATTTGTCCTTCTGCTAATCACTCAATAAGGGGATTGAAGTGGACTTCTGACAGAGTCGTTACATTGGAAGACGTGTACATTACGAAGGTACTTGTGAACTTTTGGAGCACCACGTTGAATCCTTGTAGGAGTTGGATGCAACTCACTCATTTTTCCCAGGCGCATTTGGGAACGAAGATATTCAGAACTCATGACAACACAAAGTGATCACTGCAACCCAAACCATCGGTTATTGCACAATGTTTCAATTTCTATATGAGCTGTCAGGCGACAGGGCAGTCAATTTCTGAATTTATTGCTGAGCTCAAGAAACCCTCACACTTCTGTGAGTTTGGAGACACACTTGAAGACATGTTGCATGACATGCTCATCATCAGATGAGCCACACATCTAGCTTATCACAAGAGTGGCAATATTGCTCCAGCTTGTCTCTCCTGAAAACACAAGGAGAAAGCAGGCAGAATGAGGACGCATCTCATCAGTTCAGTCGCATGCTGACAAGTACGCTTTGCTTCTGGTGACCCCGCTGAGGTGTACGATATATTTCACGTCAACTCCAATAGCAGATCTGAACTTCTGCAAGTTCTCATTAATATCTATGGTCAATGCTTGGAAATAGAGGTCCATGTCGGTGCAGCTGTTTCACTTGATATGGAGTTAGCTTCACTGACCCGAACGGCTCCAGACATCCTCTATGATCTCTACCTTCACAGGTGAGCACATCAAACCCTGTGGAACTTGTGATGTTATTGTGTCTTGCAGCGATCTGAAGTTAAACCTACTCCTCATCGTCATTCCCAGTGACAGACCATTATTACTTTATGGAAACTAGTTGGGGGTAATTCAACTGAACTGGAAGCAGATTTGTCAAATTCATGCAGCCAATGCATCAGAACCACTTGAAGAAATCCTGGCCAGATAGCTTCATCTTTAGTACTTAGCTCATCATTGAAGGTACGGTATGTTCAATGATGAACGAGGTACTCTGGGGGCTATTCCACTAAACTTAACTTCAACAAAGATGTGAAACCAATCATCTACATGGCTCAACTCATCTCTTTTGCTCTATGCAAACGTCAACAACTTGTGATCATTGAACAAGTTCAATACTCAAATTGAGCTGCAACCAGTCAAAGCTGATCAGTGTATTCATCGTTGTCACAATTACAAGACGACAGTCAACAAATGCCAAGCACCAGTCAACGATCCAACCAACGGATTGATGACATGCACACCGAGTTGATTGGAGGCCAAAGTTTCAGCAAACTCTACCTCGAGTCAGCACATATTCAACTCATCAAGGAAGATTCAGAGAAGTACCTGCCAATTAGTTTGTACGTCAAGCACAGATTGAGTTTTGGGGTAAAGTCCATCCCAGAAATATATCAGCGTTATATGGACAGTTTGTTCACTGCAGAACAGCAAGAAGCAGTTTATCAGGATGAGATCCTCGTTGCTGGTTCTACAGAAGCCGAGCATCTAAACAACCGAGATGGAGTCTTGAACAAGCTATCGGACTCTGGTCTCCAACGATGTCTCAACAAATGTGAATTAATGACACCATAGATTTGCCGCTCAGGGTCCACATCCACCCGAGCATTAAAATCAGAGCTATCAAGAATGCATCAGCTTCCAGAGAGGTTACGGAACTGAAGGCTTATCTCAGCACGTTGCAATATTACAGCAGCTACATCCCAAACATATCGAACATTTTGGATCCTCTCTATAACACGCTGAAGAAAGGAATGCCATGGAACTGGAGTACTTACTATACCACTCGCTGTTTTCCAGAAATCTAAGGACCTGCTCCAATAATTTAACATCCTCACTCACCATGATCCTTACAAGGACATTGTACTTCTGTGTGATGCTCACAGGTACAGCGTGGGCACAGTGCTCTCATGTTAGGCCTGATTGTTCAGAAAAAATAAACAGTCCTGTTTGCCTGCAGGAGTTTATCTACTGGAGAAAATAACTATAGCCAGTTATACAGGGAGGGTGTGAGAGTCCTTTTGGGAGTCAAAAAGTTCAACCAATATCTCTTTGGATTCTACTTTAGGATCTATACCAATCACAAACCATTGATTAGCCTGTTCTGTCCGACCAAGGAAACATCCAACATGCTACCACTTAGGATGATGTGATGGTCGCTACTGCTCGATGTTTACGATGATGGCATTCAGTATAAACCTGGTTCTGCAAATGCCAACATGGATGCCATGAGTCATCTGCAATTGCCGGAGTCAGCCATCAACCCACCACTGCCTGTCAGCATGACCACCCATAAGTGGATCATCTGGAGCATGGTCCTGTCGATGCTGACTGGATCTTCACCTACACTAGATGTGATCGAGTCCCTTTCAGAGTTCTCCAAACTGGACACCTAGGGTAGCAATCATGCTATCAGATGGCAACCCTGCCGATGTTCCCTACAAGGCATGTCGGAATGACCTCGGTGTGGACAGTGGATGCATATGGAGGGGTTGCTGCATATTGATACCGCAACATCTTCATTTCAGGGTAATGGAGGAATTCCATGAGTGTCACTGGAATAATAAAGATGAAGTCACTGGCTAGAAACCATGTATGGTGGCTGAATCTAGGGACTGATATCGAGCACCACATTCAACACTGCTCTCCCTGCCCTAGCACAGGGAACGCACTGGCAAAAGCATCACTATACCCCTGGGAATGACCTAGCAAACCATGGTATGAGGTTCATTGAGACTATGCTAGACCAACCAGTGGTCCGATGGTTCAATTCATTGCCTGCACTCACACAAGGTGGATTGGCGCATATGCAACATTCGGTACTACATTCGCTGGAACCAGAGAGAAATTGAGATTTTTTTTCTCTTGTTATTCCTCATTCCTTTCTCTCGTTCTTTCTTTCTTCCTCCAGGTCTTCTATTCTATTCCTCTACCCTGCTGGCGGTGTGTTATACAAGGAAGGTTTCAGAGTCATTTTCCACTGTTCTTTTTGTTCCACTTCCTCCCCTTCTTTTCTACTGTTCTTTTTGTTCAGTTGTAGCCTGGTCCATTCTGAATCCCCTCTCCAAAGCAACTGGAATACTTATCATGAGATAATTCTGAAGAACACTGCTGGTTTGTCTTCGAGGCCTGGAAAACTGGGTGCTACCCATGAATAGGCTTTTGCATATACTGTATTTTCTTCCTCGATTTCCAACCAGTGTCCTTGAAATGTGTCCTTGATACTCTGTCACATCCTTATATTGGATGTACACACTTGCTTCCTTTATCTCTCTTTTCTTTCTCTTTCTTTCAATCCTCTCTCCCTCTCTCTCTCTTTCTCCCTCTCTCTCTCTCTCTCTCTCTCTCTCTCTCTCTCTCTCTCTCTCTCTCTCTCTCTCTCTCTCTCTCTCTCTCTCTCTCTCTCTCTCTCTCTCTCTCTCTCTCTCTCTCTCTCTCTCTCTCTCTCTCTCTCTCTCTCTCTCTCTCTCTCTCTCTCTCTCTCTCTCTCTCTCTCTCTCTCTCTCTCTCTCTCTCTCTCTCTCTCTCTCTCTCTCTCTCTCTCTCTCTCTCTCTCTCTCTCTCTCTCTCTCTCTCTCTCCCTCTCTCTCTCTTTCTCCCTCTCTCTCTCTCTTTCTTTGTTCATTCCCCTTCTCTACATCCAACAATGACTGCACTATTTGCACATTGCCTTTTTATCCTTTGTCACCTCACTGTTCCATGAGCCTAGATTTTGTATCCAAAAATGAAAAAAAAAATTAAAATCACAACCGTTTTGGAGATAAGCTATGTCAGAAGCCAAAAGCCTGAACTGTGCAGCATTTTGACAGTTTTCCCATCCATCTGAGATTAAAAGCGGTCCTGCTCTATCCCGCACAACCATTAACCCCGGCATGAACCGTCCTCCGCCTCTCCTCCTCTCCTCCCCACCCACCTACAGCGTCAACTGCTTCATCAGCAGCTGCAGTCCGATTTCCATGTTCAATAGGCCAATCAATGCCTGAATGGTGTTTTTCATAAGATGGTGGCATGTACAGTAGATGGTTGGATAAGTGACCTTGTCTTGGGCAGCAGAAGGAATGCAATCCTCAGCATATTATAATTACAGTATATTCCCAACCTCCTTTCCATTATCCTCCCCCTTACACGCTCTCCTGCGCTCTCCCCTTCTCTGCCCTATCCTCACTTATTTTGTGCACCATCAACCTTTGGGTGGTGGTCCATGGTAATACGCCGCAGAGATCTCTCCCTGGATTGTTGATTCATTTCGGTGAGTTTTTATTGATTAAGCTAATGATACAAATGGGCTATAGTGCCTTTTCTCGCCTTTCTTATTTCTGTTTGAATGTTGTTGGTTTTTTTTCTTCTGCTGTTTACACTTGATGTCTAACTTCTTTCTATTTTGCACTATTTCTGTATTTCTATCTTTGCCAGTGAAGGTCTTTGTGCTCTTGGCATCCTTGCATTCATTTAAGTCTTTTTGTTTGAAGTTAGTGGTATTCCCCCTCCGCGACAAGTTTTATACCGACTTGTTTTGTTTTGTTGATAAAGCTATGGAGATAGAAACAGTGTTGTTTGGGACTGGTATTAATGTGAAAGTGTGAACATATATTTCATTCTCCATATGCATTTATGCATTGTGGTCTTTTGGGAAGATAATTAGGAGATATTTTCTTTTTCTTAATTTATTTTGGCATTCCACATCTTTCCTTTTCTGTATCTACAGCATGTAGAATGTTGATGGTTCTTTATGACGTCACAAGTGTTCCATCAAGGCATATCTGAATTTGAGGAACAAAAACAAGACGGCTTGGCCTGTTAGTATTCCCAACTGAAGCCTTGGCTGTAGAAACAAGTGAATTCACGTTCAAATCCCATATACTCTATCAGTTTTGTCCATTGTCTAATAATGTTCATTTAATTCATGTAATGGTAAACTGATGTCTGCTATTTTTCTTTGTCCTGCATTTGATGTTGTCACGTTCGTGGTCCCTGATGCGACTGTCAATAATGAGTAAGGTGAGGAGCTGCAAAAGGCCAAAGCCGTCGCTTCACGGATGGCATAGCTTCATGCCAATTCGGAGGTGATCACATACCAGAGCCGAGGCGAGCGATCCTATTCCAAGCTTAGGCTCACCAGGCACCGGCTATCAGGGTTTTAATCTCATTTCGATCCCCATAAATTTGCCTATGTCGCCAAAACAAGTGACAAAGGCAGCTGGATTGCAGAGCAGATGTGCATAATCTTAAGAAAAAAGGATTTATTGAATCATACACTCAGGCACAAGAATCATTTCTGGACTGTCCCAGCGGACAAAGACAGACTTTGTAAAACAACAAAAATAAGTCCTTATATTCCAAGAAAAAGTACCCTTCGATGGGCCCAGTCGTACACTTGTACACACACTCACACGTGAACCAGGTAAGGATTGCTAAAGTTCTCAAACAACCTGAGTCAACGTCAGAGAGAGAACAGAGCAGCACCGGCACAGCGAAGTGTCCCCGACAACAACAGAACTTCGCAACAAGGGATGTCCCCAGTCACAGATAGTGGGGGATCTTAGTGCAGAAGTGTGCACATCCGGATAAAAGCGTGAATTTTGGCACACAAGTAGTTTAGACCTTGACAATCAAAAAAATTGATAGAAGCACTCTGACACACCCCTTTTATGTCCACCATCTTGGATTTCAAGATGGCCACCATCAAAAATCTTTTTTTTTAATTTTGTGCACGAAGATCCCCCACTAATGAGGGTTCAGGCACTCAGAAGAGTTGGGAAGATGTCATGAAGTTGAAGCCAAAGATGTTTGCCTGTTGGTGTATGGTGATGGACATTGAACGTCTGCATTGCCGTTTTGTCCGCTCCCTGCGTGAGGGGGATTTTGCCCTATACGTTCAGGTAATCGATGAATTGTGTGATTATGTCTTCATCTGGAACCATGTGCACTACTCGAGATGGCTCCCTGTTCATGTCGAGGATATGGTTGAACTTGAATCGAAGCATCCAGAGGTTCATAGGGAGTTCATGAAAGGAAATTTTGCGGTACAGAAGAGCCCACGGAAGTTCTCTCTGATACCAAAGGACCACAGCCATGAGCAGACCACAAAGATTGTCAAAGGTGATGGTGGAGGGTCCAACATTTATGATTCTCCTGACACCCTGGAGGAGCACATTCTGGCTCTTCCTGAGAAACTCAGAGCCATTGCCAAGTTTGAAGAAGCAGCAGAAATCAGTGCTGAATGTCCAGATATAAGACATCATGAAGAATCTGGAAGTCTTCAACATCGCTTCAGCAAAGATGTTCTTTCTCTGCTTGAAGTCATGAGGGCTCAATGTAACCCTTTCCTGTACGAAAGTGGTCCAGACCTCATGACCATGGATACAAGGGAAGTCATGAGTGCAGATTTAGCAGATGCTTTCATAAATGCCATTGGGAAAGGGAAAGAACTGCATGAGAGCTATGTCAGAGACTGCCTTGTAAATTGTTCTGTTCCTCTAACAGATACAATCAAGAGGAACTTCGTCCCTACCTTTGCTAAGCCAGAGGAACCGAAGAAAGAGGAGAGCAAAGTTTCTATGCTCAAGCATGATGCTTCACTTGTGACACAGCTGTTTCTCTCTGTGCAGTCAAGACCAGATAGTGACCTTGATGAGTTATTTAGGTACGAAAACAGGAAGGACCCACCTGCCCTATCAGATCAAGGGAAGCTTCGAGTTGGCAAGAAATCTGATATTCTGGAATGTCTGAAGATTCCAAAGGTTTCTGTGGGTCCTGATGTGACAGCTAAAGTTCTAGATGGTGCAGCAGTAGTTCACATGGTGCAACCAACCAAGGCAAAGACATTTGATGATTATGTCACCAGCCACTTCATACCCTACCTCTCATCTTCAGCACAAGGCAATGTGAGGAGATTGGACTTAGTTTGGGACACATATCCAGAAGATAGTTTCAAGC
This sequence comes from Eptatretus burgeri, assembly GCF_056783735.1. Lineage (NCBI taxonomy): Eukaryota > Metazoa > Chordata > Myxini > Myxiniformes > Myxinidae > Eptatretus > Eptatretus burgeri. Next base: position 39,520,653 of record NC_140967.1, read on the forward strand.
TGAAAACCCAAGAAAAGCAAGGATCTGGATCAAAGGTTGCCTGCACTGTTGTAAAAGGTACAACTTCAGTTCCATCCAGTTGGAAGCATTTCCTACAAAACAGTGAAAATAAGGTTGGCCTGTTTCAATATCTAAGCGACGAAGTCACACATGCATCTGCAACTATCCCTGGGATACATTTATATGCCAGAAAGGATGACAGAGTGTTTGTGAGTGGCACTGCTGACATATTACAGAGTGACCTACAGAATATTTCACCTTGCAACCACCACGAAGCAGATGGAAGAATGTTCCTTCATGTTAGTGATGCATCACGTGAAGGGCATTCCAAGGTGATGGTTCGTACGATTGACAGTGAGGTGGTTGTTATCGCCATTAGCATATATGAAAGACTTGGCTCCAGGAACTTTGGATAGACTTTGGTACCGGAAAGAATCGTCAATTTATTCCAGTGCACACAGTCGCTCAAAATCTAGGACCACAGAAATGCCACACTTTGCCTCTGTTCCATGCCTATTCAGGGTGTGATACCACCTCACCCTTCTTCGGTATTGGAAAGCGAACTGCATGGGCAACATAGGAGGCCTTCCCGCAGTTCACAGATACCCTAACTGTGCTGATGACTCATCCAGAGGTGCTAAGCATTGATGGTATCCACATGGAGCTCTTGGAAAGGTTCACGATCTTGATGTATGCCAAGACATCAAATGCTTCTCGTGTCAATGTTGCTCGTCGGGAGCTTTTTTCCCAAGGAACTCGAACACTTGATACCATCCCACCTACCCAACAGGCACTACTGCAGCATGCTTTCCGTGCCCTTTACCAAGCATCTCACATCTGGAATCAGTGTCTCAAACCACAGCAGGACTTACTTGATGCCTCAGACTGGGGGTGGGTGAAGGATGAAAAGAGCAACGTGTATGCTCCACTCTGGACTGTACTACCAGATGCAAGTAAAGCATGTGCACTGCTTTTTCATTGTGGGTGCACTAAAGTTTGCAGGGGCAACTGCAAATGTTCAAGAGCAAGTCTGCGATGTACACTCCTCTGCCGATGCCAAGGTGGTTGTATCAATAATGATACCATCTAATGGTAGTTGACATTTGTTGGAACTGCATCTCTTTGTCAATGATATTCAGCCGACCAGAGTCGGTCAATATAGCCGCCCGACTATTCAAAATGTTTTGCAAATGAGAGCTGATCAATGATTCGAATAGTTGTCATACTTGAATGTGCTCCATTGATACTGAATCTAAAAACCCGGTGTTAAAGCAGATTGATGTAAGGTACATCATTACCTTTTGCAGACATATATGTTTTAAGTTGGGAATGTCAGTTGTCTTTGATATTGTAAATAGTCAGTGAAATGTTATCATGCCAGGCATTTTTTCATTCATTGACCTTACCAGCTTGTATCTTTGACATATCATTAAAATTATGGCACATGTAGCTGCCATCTTAATTTCCCATATAAAACTGTATAACAATCAAACAGCTTTCTAAATTTGTTTTGATTCCTTGATGGAACAAATAAGCATGATGATACTAGATTGATTTTCCTTGCTTGTTCAGGTATTGGGGTTTCATTGAATTATGTTGCTAATGGCAGCCATTTTAGAAATTCAAAAATTTTAGAAAAATTGACTTCATCACATTCCTGGACCCAACAAATATGGGTGTAGACACCAATTTTATCTTCCTAGCTTGTTTGGTTATCAAGATATCATTAAAAGTTAGTCGTGAATGGCGGCCATTTTGAATTTTCGACTTATTCAAGATGGTTGCCACCTGAGCCCTTTCAGAGTTTGTCCATATGATTCCTAGACCCCATAAATGTGGGTGTAGCCACTGAAATGAACTCTCTAGCTGGTTTAGTTTCGGAGATATAGAATAAAATAGGTATTCGATGGCGGCCATCAAGAAATCCAAGGTGGCGGCCATAAAAGGGGTGTGTCAAAGTGCTTCCATCAATTTTTTTGATCGTCAAGGTCTAAAGTACTTGTGTGCCAAAATTCACACTTTTATCCGGATGTGCACACGGGTTGGTTTTGTGCACTAATATCCCCCACAAAGACAGCTTGATGTCTCAGGAAAACAAGAAAAAAATTGCTTCTCAGGTCCTCATAGAATCCCTACTTTCCCCCCTTCTTTCCTCTTGCCCCTCACCTGACATGGTGCAGTTATCTTAAATCTGTGGATTCCCACTGCCATCCCAATTTACGACAAGGCCCGTGGCTCCGGCCAACATGCAACTTTCAAAATGACGTAAGAATGCTAAACGAGGCCTTTTGTGCATGCAGTGTGTGTGTGTGTGTGTGTTTTACTGTGACACACTTCTGCTCACCGGGCACTTTTAACCTGCCGTTGCTTGCATGAAATCTGTGATTCAAATAGTCTTTTAAACATAATTTTCAGCATTCAGATGAAAGAGTGGCAATTTCAAGAATTGCAAATTATATTCCTGAATGCAAAATGGACTCAAGGAAATATAGCAATACGAGTAATGTCCGTGGATGAGGGGAGTCTGGTTCGTACCATTTACCTGCTAATACAATTATCTAGTGGTAAAGCAATTGTTATCACTCACACACACACACACACACACACACACACACACACACACACACACACACACACACACACACACACACACACACACACACACACACACACACACACACACACACACACACACACACACACACACACTTCTTTCACCACTAGATGCAAAAATCTAGTATTTCTCTTGTGGCCCCAGAACCAAACAAAAACTCCCACTCACTCCTCTCCAAACATGATTAAGAGTAAATTTGATCATTTTCAACTTGCCCTGTCCATTGAAAAGCCTCTGATATAACGTTCCCATCAGTGGTTTTTATTTATTTATTTGTATGCAGCCAGTGGCTGCATGGCTGCATCATTTTCTGGGGGCATGGCTGTGCTGCTGATGAAGTGCCCCTGTTACCAGCAAGCTGGTACTCATTTTGCTGACTTAGGGAGGATGACAAGCTGAGTCAATCCACCTGGTGTTTATTCAACGCTTCGACAAGGGCTTATACTCAAGACCCAAAGATCTTAACCTTAACCGTTAAGCCAACACCAGGCTTTCCATCAGTGTTAAGAGGCACAAAGGTTTGGTTAGAACGTGGCCATCTACAAACATTCGGGCCTTTCACGGCCAATATCGTTGCGAGTTTTTGCGGTATGGGCTTCAAGACATCAACTTTTGGACGATTTGATTAGAAAATTCTCCAAACCTTTCATTGTTCAGAGGCACACATATTTCTCGCAGATAAGTTTCTAAGTATTTTTGGCTTCTTTAAACGCTTGGTGAACCGTTTCATGCTACAATCCTTATCTGGCATTTATTATATCCGTCCAGGCTGGATATAATATATTTATTATACCTATCTCTATCTCTATCTCTCTCACCGGAGGAGATCAAACAGCAACCGGCTTGCCATTGCTCCCTGTAGCCATTCTCCTGCACAGACACACATTTTTCCCTGTGCCTCACCAACCTGCACGACCATACTACCGACACCAACACCAGCTTGTGCCTGCCTAAAGTCCTCACCTGCTATCCCATTGTTCAGTTTGAGCCTGTTCCATGTTTGTGGCCGAAATCTGGATTTTAGCATTAGTTTCTTAAGTTTGTGCGTTCCTTCCTCCCCTTTTATTGTCTTTTGAAGGAAGGTCCATTTCATATAGTCAGTAGCATCATGGCCATTCCACACCACTCCATATTTATTAGAATAAACATTTCACTTTAAGAAACATCTTCCTGCCTTTTGCCTTCCCACGTGAAAAAACTGCCAGTTTTTCGTTTGTATTTGGGCAATCCTCAAGGGATTGTAATAGTAAAAGAACGCAGTGTAGATTTGGCGAACGTCGTTTTGGTTATTTGTGGAGGTCGGATCTCCGTCGCAGAGCTCCTGCGTTAGTTTGGCATCTGACACGACAATATATTTGTTTGTGTTTGAATGAAATATGAATTTATGTGAATTCTGCTGTGTGATATTCAAAGCCGTTGCTTGTTACCACCTAAAAGTGGACAGAAGTTATGTATTCATCCCTGTTTGTTTGCTTCTTGCAAAATCGAAGATTCGCAAGTGTATTGCTTGGTCTGGTCTGCTGGGTGGTCGCTGGACTACCGTTATTCTCAAGTTTTCTGTCTGTATGTTTGTATGTAATGGACGGCTCTGGAGGCCAGAGGAGTCAACCGATTTTGATGAAACTTGACTGGTAGGTTCATATCAGGACCTCGTTCTATGCTTTGGAGCACCGTTGCTATGGACGCCACCGTTGCCTTGCAACGGGACTTTGAAATTTTTGAAAAATCCTTTAAAAAAAAAAAATTCGAAAATCAAAAATCGGCTTCCACGCTTTTATGCGCACTATAATCAACCTCTTTGTCAAAAAATTTCAGCCCGATCCGTCAAAAACTGTACGACTAGTATGCAATTATATAGCGACCACCCATGTCGCCTACCGGCTTGTTATTCTGTCTGTCTGTCTGTCTGTCTGCCAATCACCTACAGGTCACATTTTTACTCTGATCTTCATGAAACCCGGTAGAGGTGGTCACAAGTTAGAAGCCTATTGTTTTTGAGATTAATAACTCAAAAGGTCAAAGGTCAAGGTCACGTAAATCGTCAATTTTCATCCATTTCCCATGACACACACACACACACACACACACACACACACACACACACACACACACACACACACACACACACACACACACACACACACACACACACACACACACACACACACACACACACACACACACACACACACACACACACACACACACACGTCTGGGAAAAAAAAAACACATTTAAAAAAATGAATAAAACCTGTAAAGAGGAAATCCCCCAAAACAACCAAACAAGGTAGGAATGAGACCATAAGAGAACACCACACTCCTTTTATGGATTGCTATCATGACACATTTTGACATTTTTCTCATAGATGGCAATATTAACAATTGTATGAAGATGTCTATGTTAGAAGTAGTTGTGGATCCACATAGTGTGGCTTGGTGTTATTGTGCATGTTATTCGTTGTGGGATTGAGATGGAAAAATGGAAAAACAAGTCGTGATGTCAATCAGTATGAGGACTGTGGGACCAAAAGGATTGGACAATCAGTGCTTTTTGTGTGTTTTGCGTATTCTGTTATCGTAGTTTGTGTCAGTTGTGTATTTTGTATTTATAAAGGTTGCAGTTGTGTTCGTAGCAGATTAGCAGGTGTTTGTATTCGTTTTATTGGAAGACGCAGGGTGAGGCCTATTGGGTTTGATGCTCCAAGTCTATCAGTTAAGTCAGTTGGGGCCTTGAGGAATCTTCAATGAGGATATGTTTGGGAAGAGGGTTAATCGAGAGCGAAAGAGAAGGAAAGTGTACAAGATGTGTCATAGATGCTTAATGTGGGCCACATTAAGGATAGACATAGCAGGGGGTACTCACTGTTGTATTGCCCACTTGAGGATAGTTATCACGAGATTTCAAGACTGGATAGATAAATTTGCAGAAAGTAGCAGAATGTGAGAAATTTTCAGAGAAAAGTTGGTTATGGTTCTAGAGTGAGTTTGTTGAGGACATTGGCAATCGTTTGGGTGCAGTGAGTACAGGCAGTGGTGAGTGTGCAACAATTGCTGGCAGTGGAGTGTGTGTGTGTGTGTGTGTGTGTGTGTGTGTGTGTGTGTGTGTGTGTTATAGAATTGTGAGGGACAAAAATGAAAAACGGTGTGTGTGTGTGTGTGTGTGTGTGTGTGTGTGTGTGTGTGTGTGTGTGTTCCTTTACTCGAATAATCTCATCTCAGAAAACGAATTTGATTTCATACCGGGTCACTACACCTTGGTTATGCTGCTTCTACTTACTCAACAATATGGTCGGAAGCCACCAATGTCAGACATGAGATAAGGGCCATCTCTGTGGACATATCTTGTGCTCGTGATGCAGTCTGGAACCCTGCCTTACTCTCCACACTCTGCCTGTGGCATCCAAAGCTAACTTCACACATGGCTGAGTTCCATTACTCTCGTAATGTGGTTTTCCACTGAATCCTTTCATCTCCCCTCCTTGTCAAGGCTGGATTGCCCCAAGGCAGTGTCCTGGGCCCAGTCCTATTCCTGATCTTCATCAATGATCTCTCTGGCTGTCTGGAAAATCCCCTTTTCCTATTTGCTGATGACTCCACCCTCTGCCGTGACATCCCTTATCCTTCAGCTGCAGCCTCTTCCCTCTCTTCACACCTTGACAAAATCACAAGATGGTCACACTTAGAATATCTCTTTCAATACCGACAAATCTCATACTCTCACGATCTCTGTCCAAAAGGACCGTCTGGAAATTCCACCCATCTACTTTCTGAATAATCCTCTTGAGGAAGTTCAGGCATTCAAACTCAAGGGTCTCACTATCAACCATGATCTTTCTTGGGCAAACCACATTTCAAAGTTTGTCTCCAAAGCCAGCCACTGAATGGGAATCTCACATCATACAACATCCTTCCTTGGGACACCTAAACTCCTATCCACCTAAAATTAAGGCCTTCATCTGCAGCTTTATGGAATACTGCTTTCACCTCTGGGCTGGCTTCCCTGCCAAACATCCAGCTTAGTTTGATGCCATGCAAAACAAGGCTTTCAAGATCATTGGCAACACCCACGCTGAAGGTGAGTCTATCACTTCGCCAATGCAAACAGATCGGTGGTCTCCCTGTCTTCTTCCTCATCCTTTCTGGTATTGCACCCTCTGCTCTTTCCGTGTTTTGTCCCCACCAGGTTTCAGCAGGGCTCATGCAGTCCACCATCAACACCCTTCTGTTGAAACGACCTAAATACATGGTCACTGCTCACCTCCACTCATTCATTCCTCTTTTTCCCTCCTGTGGAACCAACTTCCACATTCTCTTTGATCTCATCCTTCCCACCAGGTTTTCAAGACAGCTGTTCATCACCATCTCAGATCATCCCCAATCCACCAGCATGATCTTTTCCACCCTCGTTAACCACCCCCCCTCCCCCAATTCCAATCCGTCCTCCCAAATTTCCAATTTTCTCTTATTGGACTTTCCTTCTGTGTCCATCTTATCCACCCCATGCATCTTTTCCTGTCCCCAATTCTTCCCCACTCCTATTGTTCTATTGTTTATTCAAGTCTCCCTCTATCTTGGCCTTCAACTCTGCTGTTGGTGTTTGGTTTTTTTTTTTTTTTTCTGTCTCTCTGTCTCTCTGTCTCTCTGTCTCTCTGTCTCTCTGTCTCTCTGTCTCTCTCTCTGTCTCTCTGTCTCTCTCTGTCTCTCTGTCTCTCTGTCTCTCTCTCTCTCTCTGTCTCTCTCTCTCTCTCTCTCTCTCTCTGTGTCTCTCTCTCTCTCTCTCTCTCTCTCTCTCTCTCTCTCTCTCTCTCTCTCTGTCTCTCTCTGTCTCTCTCTCTCTCTCTCTCTCTGTCTCTCTCTGTCTCTCTCTGTCTCTCTCTGTCTCTCTCTCTCTCTCTCTCTCTCTCTCTCTCTCTCTCTCTCTCTCTCTCTCTCCCCTTTTGTGTACTGATCCATTCATTGTACCAATACAAGCTCTTCCACGAGCCTCGACTATGTACACAAAACACACAACTGTTCAGTGTTGCGGAGGTATGTGCTCTACTGAGTACCATTCTAGTTTTTCCCATAATGTTTGCATTATGTGCAGTGGTGGAGAACTTGGGGACCTTGATGGAGGTTGTGGGATGTTTTCTGCCATTACGTGTTTGAGGAAACTATCCTAAAATGTAGCCTCGTGTGGGAAAGCATCTTTTGGAATGGTCTTTTTTTTTTTTTTCTATAATGATTTATTAATCTTTTTCGTTGTCTTTCAAAGTCATGAAAAAAAACCCCCAAAAAACAAAGAAACAGGCAATAAAAAAATGCCAAGGCCTAATTTTCCATTATAATGGGAGTTATTGTTATTTAATATACATAAGCTTAAGTGGTGATTGTATTTTTTTGTGAATTTTCTTGACTCACCGGAAACCCCTTCCTATGTTTCACAAGTCATGTGTGCTTCGAACATAAACCATCGTTTGCTGGATTGAGTCGAGGAGCATAATCTACATTGGCGAATATAGACGGACAAACGAATGAAAAGTGCAAAAATCCAAACACACGTCTAAAGGTGACAAAAGCAAGAGGTGTGACAAATATCACAAAGCCAAAAGGCAATTTTCAAAGAGCACATCTTGCAAGATGGCCTCCCAGTGACAAATGCCAGTTCATAGTAAAACAGCTCCACCAGGTCAAAAGACAGATGTGCGGCGTGCCCTCACATACACAAGAGTCAGCAACTTTTGGGCAGGCAGGGCCATAGCACTTACAAATATACAGCTAAAAGTGACAGAAGTATGATGAATAAAGCACTTAATGAACAGAATTGAGATGCAACAGAAGATAATTACAACTGGGACAAAAACAAGGGTTTGTCATCCGTCGTGAAATGGAGGATAAAATGTTGTGGGCGAAGGTCAAATGGTGATAATATTACAAATTATTTATTGACAAGTTCAGAAATGTAAGTTGGACTCAAGAATAACATCATAGAAATTCATGGGTTTTCAAACTAATAACAAAAAGCAGCTCGCGAAGGCCTTTTGAAGCCTTCAAGGACTGAATTCCAAACCTTGAACAGGCATTTTTACTCTTTCCTTGGAAAGATTAATGGCTTCTTTGCCCAAAAGTTTTGAGCCATAGATTTGAAAGGAGATATGTTTGTTTGAGCAGTGAAGGTAAACACAGTCATGTGCGTGTGACATGGCCATCGGCAAAAAGCAGACTCAGCAGATACGCTCTATTCTAGGGGTGGTGGAACGGATTTCAAAATGCGGGCAGGGGAGCAAAACTGAAGAGGGCATCCTCGCCTGGGAGAGGGGCACTGCGATATCCCGTCCAAATTCTCTCCACCCCTCCCCACCCTCCATGAGCTGTGCATCTTAAAGTTGCACTATCTTGTGGATATTGATGTTCCTATTGGATTGGTGGATGAAGAAGATGACATGATGCCTGTAAACATTGACAATTGGAACAATGGGGGAACGAATGTGAATGTGCGGAGTTAGTGAGCAGGACTTTCGTAAAACATACATGGTCTTCTTGACAGTGTAATTAATGCATACCATTGTAGCCCTTTCAGCCAGAAGGAGTGGTTTAAAGTTCAATGGGTGGGGGCTCACACCCTGAACAAAATCGGATTATTGTTTTATTACATTATCATGTCCTTAACAAATTGGAGAAACAGTTGACATAAGTTAAAAGGGTAAACAGAATCAGAGAATCATGTTTGGTTTTATGAATAGAAATTATATATATATATATATATATATATATATATATATATATATATATATATATATATATATATATATATATATTTGTATATATTTGTCAAGGCTCATATAGGAGCAAACACGCACAATGTATAACAAAGGTAACAGGAATCGAGAGGGGTGGGAGAGGGATGCACAAAACAGGAGGAAAAAAAAGAGACATTAGGAAATCTGTGGAAGGGAGAGGGATGGGGTGGGGTACATTGAGTAAACAAGATGGACACGACAGGGACTTTCAGGAAGACAAAGCAGGGAATTTGAAGGTGGTGGGTTTAGGGTGGATTAATGGGGGGTAAAAAAGATCATGCTTTTGAAAGGGGGAAGATATGAGATGGTGATGAACAGCTGTCTTGAAGACCTGGAGGGAAGAATGTGATTGAAGGAAGTGTGGGAGTTTGTTCCAAAGGTGGGGAAAAAGAGGAATGAAAGGGTGAAGGTGAGAAGTGATTCTTGATTTTAGTAACTTCACCAGAAGGGGGTATCTGGCAGAACTTGAGTGCCTTGTGGAAATATCGGGGCGGGGGGGGGGGGGAGAGCACAGACAGAGCAGGGGGGCAAGGCTGGAGAGGAGATGGTAGAAGAAAGAAAGCCCACTGATCTGCCTGCGGTGATACATTGAGAGACCCAAAGACTCAGCTTCATCGTGGCAGATAAAAATGATCCTAAATGCCTTGATATCCACAGCTGGAAGCCGAGCTAGGTGTGAAGCAGGAGCAAAGCCCAGATGGGAGAGCAGTGTTCCATCAGGCTGTGGATAAAATCTTTGTATGTGATCAGGAACTCAGGTGTGTCAAGGAGGGACTTTGCACGATGGAGGATGCTCAGTCGGTGACTGGCTTTGGAGGCCAGCTTGGAAATGTGGCTTCCCCAGGAAAGATCATGGCAGAGAGAGGCCCAAAAACTTGAGTGACTGGACTTCTTCAAGAAGGTTGTTAAAAAAAAGCACATGGGGGGGGGGGGTTGGTTCCAGACGGTCCTTTTGGAGAAACAGTTAGAGTGCGAGATTTGTCAGGGTTGAAGGGCATGTTCCACGTGTTGGACCAGTTTGTGATTTCCTCCAGATCTGCAGAGAGCGAAGAAGCTGCTGCTTGCTGGTCTGAGGGATGACAGATGGTACAGCAGAGGGTGGAGTCATCAGCAAAGAGATAAAGAGGATTTTCCAGAGAGTCAGAGAGATCATTGATGAAAACCAGAAAAAGAACAGGACGAAGAACACTACCTTGAGAAACTCCAGCCTGGACAGGATGATATGAGAGAATTCCATTTAGAGCCACATTTGACTGCAACATGAGAGGAAGTCTGAGAGGCACGAGTGGGATGGCCTTGGATAAAACAGAAAACGATTTAGTGAGCAGGGCAGGGGGCCAGACTGTATCAAAAGCTCGAGATATGTCTTGGCTCGCGAAATGGCTCTGATCTCATGTCTGGCATTGAGGACCTCCATACATTGTTGGGAAAGCAGAAGCAGCATTTCCAGGAGAGAGTGACCTGATCTAAATCCAAATTGATGGCCGGAAATCAAGCCATTGGAGAAGAGGAAGGATTTAATGTCGGAAGCGATGATGGATTCCATGACCTTGCTGATGATTGGAAGCAGGGTGATTGGTCTGTCGTTGCAGGGATCTGTTTTTGCACCTTTTTATGCAGAGCGATAATGTTTGCTGATTTCTAAGCAGGTGGAAAATGACCTTGAGCAAATGAGAGGATGAATAGAACACAGAGAGGGTAAGCAAGAGCAGCAGGTTTTTTAGGACATGTGGGCTGATTCCGTCCGGTTGCAGAATAAGAGTTGAGGTTTGATAACAAGCTCTCCACTTTGTCAGGAGAAAAGGACACCGAGTCCAGGAGCAGTTGGGTGTGACTGGGTAAGGTGAGTCCAGAAAGCGATGGGTTTGGGACACAAGATTTAGAAGCAAACACAGAGTTTAGACATTCAGCCTTTCATGGGCAGTGTCAGCTGTGCAGCCATTTGAGGTAAGGGGGGGGGGGGTATGTAGGAGGAACATACACTAGAAAGAGACTTTAAAACTAGAAGGGCACTCAGTAGAGTGCATACCTTCACCACGTAATCCCTGATCCAGGAGAACATATCGGGCCCAATACATTTTTGAAATAGCAAGCCATACAGGACTACAGTATATCGTTTTTGACCCTATCTCTCAACGGTGAAGAATCATTTTAAAAATTAAATAATTCTCGTGTCAAGATATGGATTCAGATCTTCACTAAAATGAAATCAATTCTTCCTTGTCACACACCCAACATGTCAACCAAGTTTCATCAGAATCCGTCTACAACCTTTTGAGATACCGTGCTATATATTAGTTTAGCCCTATCTCTCAATGGTGAAGAATCACTTAAAAAATTATTGTAGTCGGATCCGGATCCGGATCTTCACCAAAATGTAATCAATTCCTCCTTGTTACACACTCCCACTGTCCACAAAATTTCATACAGATCCGTCCAAACTTTTTGAGATATCCTGCACACAAACAAACAGAGAAACAAACAAGAAAAAGACATCGTGCAGAGCACGATACTCGCAAAATCCACCGCCCTCTTCAAAAGTTGCCATGGATACATGAAATTGTCCATTTCATTAAGATTAAAATTCACAGTCTTAATCAAAGTTCAGGTCAATCAGATGAAAATTGATTATTTTTCAGATTGAAATTGATGATTTTAGAAGTTTGACTTTCAGTTGAACTTTGACCTAATGAACTCAAAAAACAATTCGTTTCCAAATTCACCTATGTACTATGCAAATGCTGCTTAATTTCCAGGTTAATCAGATAAAGATTAACGATTTTTCAGATGAAATTTGACTTTAAGTTGACCTTTGAGCTTTTCATCTCAAAAATAGTTGGTTTCCCAATTCAGTAATGTACTTTGCAATTGCTGTTTAATATTCAAGTCAATTGGATGAAAATTGACGAAGTTTCAGATAAAAATTGATGATTTTAGAAGTTTGACCTTGAGTTGACATTTGACCTCGAAAATAATTGGTTTCCCAATTCAGTGACACAATTTGCAAATCTTGTTCAAATTTCAAGTCACTCGGATGAAAAATGACGATTTCAGAAATCTGACCTCAAGATGACCTTTGACTTCAAAATCAATAGGCTTCTCAGTTGAGATCACCTCCACAGCTTGGTAAAGTTTCATGATGATCGGTTTATAATTGTTACCTGCCGGCGACAAACAGTCAGACAAACAGACAGACAGAACAAGAAGACGACGTCGTGCAGAGCACAACACTTGCAAAATACATAAAACAAATTTGACCTCAAAAATAATTGGTGGTTGAATTAAATGACCAAATTTGCAACTCCTCGTCAAATTTCAAGTGAATCAGATGAAAATTGAGGATTTTAGAAATACCCCCTTGGTTGTTGACATTAGGCCTATGTTGACCTTTTGATCGATGTTGACCTCAAAAATAACTCGCTGGTTGAATTCAATGACCTGAAATATAAATCTTCTTCAAATTTCGAGTCAATCAGATGAAAAATTGACAATTTTAGAAATCCTGCCTATGTTGACATTTTCATGGATGTTGACCTGTTGATCTATGTTGACCTCAAAATAATAGGTGAGTTGAATTCAATGACCTGAAATATAAATCCTCTTCAAATTTCAAGTCAATTGGATGAAAATTGAGGATTTTAGAAATACCACCTTCGTTGTTGACCTTTGGCCTATGTTGACCTTTTGACCTCAAATATAACAGACTTCTTCCTGATGACAAACTCGACCATGTGGTGAAGTTTCGTGAAGATCGATTTTAAAATGTGACCTGTAGGCGACAAACAGACAGAAAAAACAGACAGAATAACAAAATGGACTTACCGGTATACTTTAAAAATCTTCGATTTTGCAAGTGACAAACAAATAGAGAGAAAGAAGTGAAAACATAACCTCCTTCACCTTCGGTAACAAGAGGTGGGAGCAGAAGGGAAGCTGTAGAGTGTGGTATTCCTGGGGGTGTGGTGGAGTGAGGGTAGTGCAAGGAATGAGGGTAGTGCAAGGAGAGTGAGGGTAGCGCAAGGAGAGTGAGGATAGTGCAAGGAGAGTGAGGATAGTGCAAGGAGAGTGAGGATAGCTCAAGGAGAGTGAGGGTTGTGCAAGGAGAGTGAGGGTACCGCAAGGAGAGTGAGGATAGCGCAAGGAGAGTGAGGGTTGTGCAAGGAGAGTGAGGGTTGTGCAAGGAGAGTCAGGATAGCGCAAGGAGAGTGAGTCAAGTGCAAGGATAGGTGAGGGGAGGTTAAGATGAGGGAGGAGAAGGGGAGGTAGGGTGACAGTGTGTAGGAGATTGCAGAAGGGCTAGGGGAGAGGGCCGGATGAGGAAGAGGAGAAGGAGGACAAAATGCTAGGAGGTGATGGGATGAAGCACAGTGGGGAGTATTAAGAGGAGGCAGAGGGAAGTAGAAGATTGCAGGAGGTGGAGGAATGAGATGGAAAAGAGAGGGCAGGAGAAAGAGGCAGCTTTGTGGATGTGAGGGGGAGGAAACATTGAGAAGGGGGAGCGAGGGAGGAGATTTCAAGGGGATGGGGGAGATTTGAGGAAAAATGGTAAAGGGGGGGGAAGAGAGTGAAGTTTGCTTTGAAGAGGGAGAAGGCAGCTGATCTGAGAGGGTGGGGTGACAGGGGAAGCTTTGAGAGGGAGGAGACGATGAGAGCAGGCACGGCCATGTGGGAGGAAGGAGAGGGGAGAGGTGGGGAGAGGGGAAGGATGAGCCTAGGTAGTGGTATCGTGACGATGTGAGCAGGAAGGGGGAGGAACAAGATATGAGGAGGGGGGGGGGGGTGAAGAGAGGAACCAAAGAGCATGAGGGAGATTTTGAGAAGTGTACTGATAGAGAGTGAAAAATCTGTTCGGTTGGAACTGAGCCCAAGGACGTTTGAACACCACAACGTTTGGGACACCAGAGGAGGAGCTGTTAGTAAAGCAGAGGACGGTGGAGAGAGGTGCTAATAGAGGAGGTAGGAAGAGCGGAAAGGTGGGAGGGGTAAGGAGTGGGTTTCACAAGGGAGGAGGTAGGAGGAGGTAGATTTAAGGAGGTGGGGTGAATTGGCACTGAAGTGGGACAGCAATTCCGATCAGGAACACGAACATGCATTGGAAAATGGGATTGGTCAAGTCAGAGATACGTTCAAACACACATCAGGGGACCGGAGGAATCAAGGCGAGTTGAGGGAATGGGGGAAAGAAATGTTGAGAGAGTTGGACTTCTTCGATGCAGGATCCATGAAAAGGTCCAATTGAACTCGATACTCTCGAAGAAAAAGAAAAACAGCGTTTTATCATCGAGTAAAGAATTCCAAACAAGAGAAAGAGGAAGTTGAAAGATTTTGAAAAAGCCTTTTGGTTTTATTTTTAGGTTGGGTAAGAGGGGGGATACAGATACAGTAAAGGTAAAAGGTAGAAGAAAAGATTGTGAAGGTGTATGGTGAACACCTTCACCATCAAGGTGGGAATGGAAAGGTGGACTGGCGAGGAGGAGGAGGAGGAGGAGGAGGAGGGGTGGTGGAGGTCACGTGGTTGGAGCAGGTGGGGTGAGAGGGGGAATAAAACAGCATATGAATATCTTTTAATCTACGAAGATTATCGTAATTCGGACATTCAAGCATGAAATGAAATTCATCTTCGACTATATACGACAAGTTAATCTTCGTAGAATATATATTCCAAACAACATCCGAGAGATTCTGTCTCTCTCAACTTTTAAATTCCGATTCCATTATAGTAGTCAGTAAACTTGGTCAATACGTCATTATGCCAACAAGATTCGCTGGCCACGAAATGAAAATGTTTATTTCTGCTCTTGGGCCTCACTGGCCTTAAATGCAGTGAATAATAAATCATAATTTATGACCAAATACCATGACCAAAATCAAATACCAATAATACCATGACCAAATTACCTCGTGACCGAATTACTCTGACCAAATTACCTCGTGACCGAATTACTGTGACCAAATTACCTTGTGACCGAATTACTTTGACCAAATTACCTTGTGACCGAATTACTGTGACCAAATTACATTGTGACCGAATTACTTTGACCAAATTACCTTGTGACCGAATTACTGTGACCAAATTACCTTGCGACCGAATTACTTTGACCAAATTACTCTGACCAAATTACCTCGTGACCGAATTACTGTGACCAAATTACCTTGTGACCGAATTACTTTGACCAAATTACCTTGTGACCGAATTACTGTGACCAAATTACCTTGCGACCGAATTACTTTGACCAAATTACTCTGACCAAATTACCTTGCGACCGAATTACTTTGACCAAATTACTCTGACCAAATTACCTCGTGACCGAATTACTGTGACCAAATTACCTCGTGACCGAATTTCTGTAACCATATTACGTCGTGACCGAATTACTCTGACCAAATTACCTTGTGACCGAATTACTGTGACCAAATTACCTTGTGACCGAATTACTTTGACCAAATTACCTTGTGACCGAATTACTTTGACCAAATTACCTTGTGACCGAATTACTGTGACCAAATTACATTGTGACCGAATTACTTTGACCAAATTACCTTGTGACCGAATTACTGTGACCAAATTACGTTGCGACCGAATTACTTTGACCAAATTACTCTGACCAAATTACCTCGTGACCGAATTACTGTGACCAAATTACCTCGTGACCGAATTTCTGTAACCATATTACGTCGTGACCGAATTACTCTGACCAAATTACCTTGTGACCGAATTACTGTGACCAAATTACCTTGTGACTGAATTACTGTGACAAAATTACCTTGTGACCGAATTACTTTGACCAAATTACCTTGTGACCATTTTACCGTGACCAAATTACCGTGCCATATATATATGTATGTATATATATATATATATATATATATATATATATATGTATATATATATATATATATATATATATATATATATATATATAGTTATAGTTGCGAATTCTCACCCGCCGGCGTGTGAACGACCGCGTCTAACCAATAGCGGTCGCTTCGCCCACCAAACGGACAATTCAGTCGCGACTTTCCGGAACAACGCCGAAAACCAGTCACGGGTGTGCTCCAAGCGCACACCACGGCCGAGTCAATATTCTACCCGCATGCGACAGGGTCAATCGCCGAATTGTCGATATACCTAATTATTCGCG
>NC_140967.1:39547187-39607187 GCF_056783735.1 Eptatretus burgeri
TAAATGGCCCGCTCTTTGAAAAAGGCACTGTGGTATCTTTAACGTCTATCAACATTTGTGAGATGAGACAGCCAGCTTAACATCAATCAGAGCAACGGCACATTTTCTAATAGAGCTCCCTGCCTGTAAAGCACCACACTGACATTTTACAGTTGTCGGGAATCGAGCTTTGATTAGACATTAGACAGTATGTACATTATGTTCACCTGACACAGACAGTATGTACACTACCTCTGCACCACTTGAATCTTCCTACAATAATTTGTACTAATATAATGAAAATGAGCGTATGTTGGCATTTCTTGGATGATTGCATCTTGTTCATAAAACCTTGTCAGCACCGCTCGTAATTCATTATTTGGGAACAGACTCATAAAGGAGCACAGGTGACCACAACCTTTTGATTTGGGTAGTAAAACAAGGAATGGGTTAGTGGATGTGTGCGCTCGGCTTGGGTGGGACAGACAACTGAAGGGCAGGTGGAGCAAGATCAGAGAAAAGGTGATAGAACATTGTAAGCCTGCCTATCTGCCTTTTATGGAGGAGAGTTAAACCATGAGCTTGGGTGTCATTGTGGGAAATGAGAATGATCTTTAGGGCCATATATTCAGTTTCACTCAATGGGGTTTTTTTTTCATTTTTACAAGTCCCTCTGTGACTGCACTTTGTTACTGCAGTCATTCTGTTGCCCACCCCTTTTTTTTCTCCACACGACTACAATATATTATTGAAACTCTGGATTTGCAAGTCATTTTGCTTCCGTTTCTTCTTGAGAACGATAAACAATTATCCTCGAAGGTTTCAAGAAAATGCCCCTAAAGTAAGTAAATGCATGAATCTCCAAAAATATTTGCATTGGGTTTCGAAGGGATCTCGACTTGAGAGAACAAAAATGCTCTGGCAATAAAATAAAGACAGTTACAAAATATGTCTTTTGAGTTTTTACCAGATTTAATGTAAATTATTAAATGCAATTCTGAAAGAATGAGCATTTTTGTACAAAAAGTCAAGGTTCATGGAAAAGCTAGAACACTTCGGTATCTAAGGCTCATAGTGGAGCTGCACCACACACATCTCACATAATATGAACAGACGGACGAACACACAAGATACAACACAGGACTGTTAGATGAGACAAACACCGCCACTGAGCTTGGGGGAAGTGCCGTCACTTCCTGGCACACTCTGGGTACAGGCAACATCACACACAATGGTGTCGCTTTTCTCATCACACTCAGCGGGGCATTTCTAAGGAAGATGTTCATCCTCTCCATGGATGCCAACCTATGTGAGTAGGGTAAGAATACTGATTCTGGCTCACTTTTCCCCATGTAAATGAATGGGGGATTTTCAGCGATTCCCTTTTTTTTTCCTTAAAAATAAACCCCCTTTTTATCCCAAGGTATATTTATTTGTCTCCCCTTTTAACTTGGAGGTTGAACCTCATTGAATTGAACACCTGGGGGTTGAACAGCTCACTCATTGAACCTATAAAGATTTGTTCATTCTCAAATTCCTTCAATAGTTTAATTTTCTTTGCACAATAATCCCCATCTAAAATATTGACAAACAAAACATTTGAATCTTTATATTTTTTAAGATACCCTTTTTGTGCCATTACGAAATGATAAACTTCTCTTAATGCTCTCATCTGGCCACCTCCTGAGCCACATATCATTTTGAGATTATAGTAAATTGGTTTTTCATTGTTCAATTGATAACCATCAAAGTTTTCAGTCCATTCAAGGATATTCATTTTTTTCTTTACATCCTCTAACTTACTAGTTTTTAAATTAATTCGCTTATTTGTTTTATTTACCTTTGTTTTAGTTATTTTTTCAATAAGACTTATTTGATATTTTTCACATTCATTATGTTTTCCATTTATATACCAAGACTGAGATTTTCTCCACTCTTTAGTTTGATTAATACTTGGTTTAACCATTTATATATTGTGAAAAAACGCGGCGGTAGCCCTTAAAAAACCCTAACCCATCTTCCCATCGTTAAAACATAATCTATTTTATACACTCTATCATACAATATCCATATGGAACACAATCTATTCCATTATCTAAAATAAATCTCTTATCATCAAAGGCTCCTAATGCCTTTTTATTTACTTCTTCACTATATATGTTATGTTTATAACTTCTTATTGTATTCATTTTCCTATATTCTTCTTTCTTATTCATCAAACAATTATAATAATTTCTAAAAGTTATTGATTTCTTTATTACATATTTCTTTATTCCCTTTAACCTCTTATCAATCTGTTCACCATACTTATAAGCATATGCCTTTGCTCTCAATCCAATAAACTCACTCATTACTTTTCCACCCAACTCATCCTTAAACTTACCAATAACCTTTTCATTCTTTTTGGAAAATAACTCACTCTTCTTGCTGAAATTACTTGTATCATATACTCCAATATTTTTCTTCATATCTTCATAAACATCATCAGTTTTTATATCTAGGATAAAACTATCAGTGTCCATATACAACAATGAAACATTTTCACCATACTCTTTCTTTAAGTCATTATACAAATAATCATACATCAATATCTTTGATAAATCAAGAACTGCTGTTCCAATATAAATTGGTTTATCCATTACAATACTTTCCTTTTTCATATGAATTGCAGAAAAGTTCTCTGAAAAAACCTCTTCTCTCTCAAAACTTGGTTTATTTATTAATCTCGAAGCTTCTTTCCAAGATGTTGCGAATCTAATATTTTGCCTGTTTCTAACATTTTCCATAGTCTTTCCAAATACAGCATTATTCATTAATTTATAAAAATCCCCTTCAAATTTTACTTTTGTATTTGCTCTCATATCTGTATTGAATTGAATATACTTTTTCACCCAAGGACTTTGTTTAAATTTTAAAACTCTATGAATTTTAGCTACTCTCAATCCTTCTCTCAAAAACTGTTTTAAGCTTCTCTGATGTAAAACATATCCCTCTTTATCATAGAATGTTGTTAATAACTTTTCTGTTGATTTGCCTTTAATATTAAAACTTTTATGATAATCACTGAACCATTCTTTCTTTGGGGTTTCTTTCTCACATGCAAAAGGAAGGTCTTTATGCTTATTATGAAGAACACTCGGGTACCTCAAATCAACTTCAAAATAATAACCTTCTTCTTCGTCATTCAATTCCTCTTGAGAAGAAATAACAATATTCATCAAAGCCTTTTCATAATCCTTTTCTTCCACCCACTCTAATTTACCATAAGGTAGAGATTGAGACATTGCCCATCCATACAAATTATTAGCATCAAAATACATCAAATAATTACTATCTTTTTCACTATCATAATTTGGGAGATATTTATTATTTGCTTTCGCATATCTTTTTGAACATACTTGTGATATTCCACCTCTCTTGGACTTCTCAATCATCAAAAGCATATCAACATCACTGATTAAATCTATATCTTGTTTTGTCATTTTCAACATTGCACTCCAAGCTAAACCAGGAGCTGTGAAATAGTGGGCAGGGTCTAATCCATAACAATTTTTATTATGACAGAGTGTTCTAAAAGCCTCAAACACATCAGCTAACAATAAAACATCTGTTTTTAGATATAAATCATGATATTCTCCAAGGTTCTTTATCTTAAATATTTTCCATATTTCTTGTGCGTGTTTATATTCCTTATCACTTATCTCTTCTTCATAAAGGTTGTTATAGAAACTTTCTTTTGAAGGAAGTTGTGTTTCTTTAAATCTCATAAATGAATCCATATAATCATAAGGATAAATTCCCTTACTTGTAAGAATTTTCTCTTTACTTTGAATTTCATTCCTTGTTTGAATTTCCTCTCTCGTAAGAATTCCTTCTTTAATCAGAATTTCATCTTTAATCTGAATTTCCTCTTTAGTTCGAATTTTCTTTATAATTAGAATTTCATCTTCAGTTAGAATTTCTTCATTAATTAGAGTTTCCTCTTTACTTTGAATTCTCTCTTTAATCTGAATTTCCTCTTTAGTGAGAATTTCCTCTTTTGGAAAGAATGAATTAAGATTTGGAAAAGAGTCCGTGGAGCTTAGATTTGATGCGAGGTAGGCTAGTGGTGTTCCCATAAACTTGTAAGAATCTAGAAACCTAATACGAGTTAAAGGTTTTGTGAATATCATTTTTGAAAATGAAATATACTTTTGACTTGTGTTTGTTATGGCAGAAATATTCCCTGGTGTTTTTGAAAGTTCATTTATAAATAGATGTGTATCATAGTTGGCGCTGTTGTGAAGAAAGACTGGAATAAACGAAGGTAATTTATAATTAAGATTACAACAGGAATGAGCGGGACCTCTATATTTACCAGTAAGATGACAATGGTCTCTAACTTTAGACTCCTTAATTTCCCCCTCACAAATATGACAGATATTGTTCATTCTAAATTCTAATTTTTCTTCTTTGGTTAATTTCATCGGTTCATTTGTTTCTTTCATTAATTTAGTGAGTCTTATACAATCCTTTTCTAATCGTTTTACAAACTCTTGTGAAGCATTTTTTCCATGATAATGTTCAAGTTTGTTATACTTTTCTCCAACAGATGATTTGATATAATAACAGAAACCACAAGGAATATGTTTTTGATATTTATTTGTATATGGTTCTTTTGGATTAGGAGAAGCAGTATTTATCTTTTTAAGGATACATTCAAAATCAGCGTATATCACAAATGGGTGCATGATAGATTTATTATAATCTTCAAAAGAAATCTTTTCACCAGGTTTAGGCATTGTAATTACAGCTGATTTATGATTACTACAATATTTTGAATGTTGTTCTAATCGTTCTTTTGTATGAAATGAATTAAGACATCGCTTACAAGGATATATTTTGTTTGCTGTTCTGAATACCTGAGAAGAGATTAATCTTGATAAATTATTGATGTATGTGTAATGTGAATTCTTTCCAACACTAAAATATAAAAGGTCAATGTGTGTTTCTTCATTTTTATAGTTGTTGAAATTTTTAATATTTGAACTTTGTTTGTATCCGTTAATCCATATACATTAATAGAAAGATTATTCTTTTTCTCAAATTTAGGAATATCTGTTAGTGGCATTGGGAATTTAAAATCTTTAATGTCTAAGGTATTCTCATATTTCATATATTGTTTTACTCTTTCTGAATTACATTTTGGTGGATGAAAGTGAGCAAGAACAGACCAGAGAAAACATTTATTATCATTGTTCTTAATATTAACAACTGCCTTCTTTAGTTTTATTTCTTTTGGTAATTCAATATAAGAAGAAGCTTTAAGAGGGTTTGATTTTAGAATGTGTATATCTAAAAAGATGATTTTTTTAATATTGAATCCACTTCCTACCACTGTATTATCAACATCCTCCTCTTGTCTTGATAGTTCTTCATAAACCCCACTATTCAAAAAATCTTGAAATGATGTTATAAAATGAAGACCTGTTCTCATATAAGGATTATGTTCTTCATCTTGTCTTTTCATATTCATTTTCACTCCCATATAAAACTTTAAAGTTTTCATTTCTTTTAATGTCTTTTTAATAAATTTTTCAACATCGGGTTTCACTATTTCAATTGATTCAGCTATTGATGATGGACCGGGTTCTCCAAATTGAAAAATCCTTATTTTTATATGCCCTTTAAATGCCCCATCAGTGTTTTTAATATAATAGTCTCCCTTTACTTTAAACTCATTTTTCTTGTGTTTTTGTGATTGAAGATGTTTATTATAACTACTCTTCAAAACATCCTTTGAACAGATATCACAATGTTTTCTTTCCAACTCAAGAGGAGATATTTGATGAAATTGATTAAATGTGTGTTTGTTGGTTCGGAGGTGTTTTCTATAATGTTTATATTCGTGATTACAAACATCGCAGTACGTTGTATTCACCATATTTATAGAATAAAACTTTGCTTAAACTAAAATTTTCTTGATGAAAATTTCGTTTAATTTATAGGTGAATCTGTGCTTAAAAACATTTTATCCTCCAACTTTTTCACTTAATAAATACAATGTTTCAAGACACAAAAGACAAGTTTCAATCAATCTCTTCATCTGTTAAAGATACTGAGAAATATGTCAAGGATGTAAAATTGAACAAAGATAAATATAACAACTATTGGATAAAAACTATTATGGTAAATAATATGAGTTCTTCAATTTCCTTCAGTGGAAGGGCTTTTAGTATACCTGGTAGAACATCAATTAAAGTATCTCTAACAAAAGTTTCTCCTCTCCTTCTAGTAATATATTCAAAACTAGAAAAAGCAATGAAACAAGAAAAAGTATTAAAGAACAAAAACCTTATGGATGAAGCTTTAGAAAGAAAAGATAAGACCATCTGTAATATGCAAGGAGAAATTTGTATTTTTTTCAACAACCCTAAAGATGTAAATCCTGATGAAATAAAGGA
Source organism: Eptatretus burgeri (assembly GCF_056783735.1). Lineage (NCBI taxonomy): Eukaryota > Metazoa > Chordata > Myxini > Myxiniformes > Myxinidae > Eptatretus > Eptatretus burgeri. Next base: position 39,553,610 of record NC_140967.1, read on the forward strand.
TGTTAATATATCAGGTGAAATGACATTTCGTTCAATAGTAGTTAACGATAATTTTAAAATTACCTTTAATATAAAAAATGTTGTCGTTGAATCTGATAATGAAAAAAGTATATCGATATCGATGGTAATATACAACTGAAAGTATAGATGAATTTCAGTTTGAGTAAAGTTTTACTTTATAAATATGCTAGACTTTCCTGATTCTCCATATGACAAATTTGAGAATTGTCCTGCGTGTGAAAGACGGGATTAAACACAGAGTCAAAAGCCTATAAACAATGTATATTCTGTGATTATCTTCTAATTAATGATAATAAAAAATATAAAAAGGAAAATAATTATTTTAGATTTACACCAAAAATGAATTACTTTACAAGATTGATTAGAGAAATGAATGTAAAGTATGAGGGTGATAACACACCTTTCCTTACAAGGGAAGAAACTGAACGTATAAGAGAAATGTTCAAAGGATTGTTGTTGTATATTATTCATGGATGTAATTTTCAGGGAAATATCAACACAAGATATTGTATAAATAAAATAATGGATTATCTTGAAATTAAACCTGAACTTAGGATAAAATATAGAGTTTCTAAAAAAGCCAATAATAAATTAAATAACCTGTTTTTCAAATATATAAATGAATGATTTTTTACCTATTTGGGAAAATAAGATAAAATTTAACAACCATAAAAATCTCCCAAATTCATTAAGATGTCTCATAGTTGGTTCAAGTGGATGTGGAAAAACCTGCTTACTTTTAAAAATGCTCCTCACTCCCAACTTTTTAGATTATGATAATTTAATAATTTTCACAAAGTCGAGTTTTCAACCAGAGTATCAACTACTCTCACAAGGTTTTAATGCTGGTCTTCAAAAGAAGATATAATCGGTTTATTTAAACGTCAAAAAAACCTAAATGATTATAACATTGAAGATATAATTCAACTATTTTGTGATACACAGAGATGTAAAAAGAAATCAAATCCTATAACTTGTATTCTTAGTGATAATACGGATGATATACCGTCTCCCCAAGATTTGGATAAATCAAAAAAGAACCTCGTTATCTTTGATGATTGTGTTAATGAGAGAAACCAAACGGTAATGGACAGCTACTACACAAGAGGGAGACATTCTTCTTGTAATTGTATTTATCTTAGTCAATCGTACTTTCAACTTCCTCGTCGTTCCATCAGAAACAATGCTAATACTTTTATTTTATTCAAGTTAAATTCAATAGATATCAATAATTTTTGGAGAGATAATTGTTCTACATTATGTAGTAAAAAGAAATTTGAGGATTACATGAAGCACACGACTGAAAAATATAAATATATTGTTGTGAAACAAGATGAGATATTAAGGGATATATTTTTTGTTTTATAAACAATTACATATATAAATGACAACTATTATTATAAATCTTGTGGGTAAATCTGCTTCTGGAAAAAACTTTCATAAATCAAGGTTCTTGTGTAGTACAAATGAGAATATTGTAAATTTACTTAAAAAACACCCCGTGGTACGCATTGTATCAACAACAACTAGAGCAATAAGACCTGGAAAGTAAAAGGTGAAGATTATCACTATATTTCAGTGGAGGAACATATGCGATTGAGGAATGAAGGACAAATATTTGAGGAGGTTTCTCTTGGTACAACAAAATATTCACATTGTAAGAGTGAGTTAAGGAAACTAAAATCTGGTGGTGTTGGGATATTAGAAACTAATCCAGAAGGAACGAGACAAATTATTAAATATCTGAGCGGGGTGAAGATTTTATCATTCGGTTTTGATGTTGATGAAGAAACTCAACGCAAACGTATGAAAAGCAGAGATGCAAGGATTAGTGAAGAAGAAATTACAACTCGCATTAATGTTAATAAAGAATTTGATGAAATATTTAAAGAAAAGGATTTATTTGAACACATCTACTTGAATGATGAAGAAAAGGAAAATTTCCATGTTAATCTTTACAATTCATTAAATGATATTTTACAATAAATAAATGGATACAAAAGAAAGAGCAAGAAGATTTAAGGAACATCAAGAGTTGGTTTCAAAAGTTGTAAAACAGCAGGAAGACATAAAGAAGAAACGCAGACAGAAACTAACGGGCGAAGAAGTATTTGAAAGAAAACAAGAGAAATTTTTTAAACCACTTTTAAAAACTTCCCAAGAAAAAATGAAAGATGTTTCCACAGTTCCCACAGTAGAATATACTCCCAGAAAGCTCCAAATGTTAAAAGATTTCAGTCAAATGACGGAGGAAGAATTAGAGCATATTGGAGAATTAGAATATGATGAAGGTTTATTTCAACAACTGGAAGAGATTAATCAACCCCCTGATTATATTGTGAATGCTGTTCAAAACAATGAATATTCAGCGGATTCAAAAACCAAAGCAGGACTCATTCCAACAGAACAACCAGCAATATTTCATCTTGTTCAAGAAAAGGTATTGATATTTAATGATGAATTAAGGTTCTTAAGTTCTGCTCAACCACCTGTTAAACTAACTCCGAGATTAATGTTTCTTCTCACAAAAGATGGAAGACAAGGTTCAACTGTGAGGGATGAATCAAAGTATATTGATAAACCATTGGATATGGAAAATAATGATGATAGAATATATATTGATTTGCTGAACACTCTAAATTATAAGGTTATTCTTTCTGGTAAAAGTAGGAAGAATGAGAAGGAGAAACACATTATTCAGGCTTTAAGTATCCTTGGTTCAGGTATTAGTTTTCTTCCAAATGACCCATCACAATTAGTTAATAGACTGTTATTGTTGTTAGGCAGTAAGAAGGCTGGAAATAACAATTGTTTTAATGAAGCATCAGCCATTTTAGACCAGTTGATGAACATGAAAATAATTAATAAATCTCAATATAAAGACATTTTATCTCATATTAAATAAGATGAGAAGCACAATCCTGAGTTTTAATTTCACAACAAGCGACCACACATCTTCATTCCCATACCCACTATAACTTGACACAACAAAAGAATATGAGGCATCTTTATTGTCCATGGAAACTTATAATACCTTATTTAATATAACCGAGAAAAATGACAAGTTTAGTTATAATCCGGGAAGTGGATACAAAACGATAACAGTCTCACCCGGAGCATACGAGATTTCTCAAATATCTTCCGAAATTGCTCGTCTTATGAAAGAACAGGGTGATGAACCAAAAAATATTGTTATAAACATTCAAAAACATACTTCAAAATCAACGATTAAAGTTAAAAATAACTACAAGGTTGATTTCACAATTGATAATTCATTTAGAGAGTTATTAGGTTTCTCCTCAAAAAAGATTGAAACTAATGGGACGTTTTACAGTGATAATGTCATTCAAATATCCTCAGGAATAAATTCGGTGTTAATTCACTGTGATTTGATTGATGGTGCTTATAATGATGGAAAAAAACAAATACAATATTTTCATTCAGCGCATACTCAACCCCAATTGGTTATAAATTCAATATGGAACCTAAAAATTTGGTTTATCTACCTGTGTCAGGAAAAACCATACACAGAGTAAATTTTAGGATAACCGACCAAGATAATCGTGTGATTTCTTTTAATGGAGAAGTTATATCCATCAGAATTCACCTACGTGAAGTTTTTCAATGAATAAATACGATGGTTATTGTGAGGAAACACGAGTTGGGAAAATATAAAATAATTACAGGGGATGGGATGTTCCTTTCCCCGTACTACAAGGGTGAAGGTATGTATCTTGGTAGAGGATACTATAAACCTAAGAGACAAAGGGGTGTCGGACATCAATTTAGAGGAGATGGGATAATTGATACTCTCATGGGTATTGGTTCAACTATTCTTAAACATAAAGACCTAATTGGTTCAACTGCTTCTGCTGTGGGAAATGTAGCAGGTGCTGTAAAGAGTATAAAAGATGCTCAGAAGGAATCTCATAAATTACAAGCAATAAAAGAAATTAAGAAAGGTAAAACTCAGTTGTCCCCCCAAGAACGACAGAAAATAATTCAAATACTTGGATCAGGGTTTCAAAAGTTTTAACATCTTTTTTCCTAAATAAATACAAGTATGGAAGCAATTGATAGTATCTATGATTTGGATGATACTATTATTATCTCAAACTCCACTAAAAAAGAAGATTACTTCAAGGTAAATGCAATAACTGGAACAGACTGGAATACAAATGGTACAAAAAGTTTTGAAATAAATAATCAACAAACCTATTTGAATCTCTCCGAAAGTTTCTTGTTGTGTAAATTTAAATTCACTAAGGCTGGGAATAACACAAACGCTACACTTGTAAATGATTTCTTCTGGAAAATGTTTGATAGTGTGCGATTGTATATTGGAACACAAGAAGTTGAAGCGGTTGATTATGTCTCTGCTGTATCTGAAATGATGAAATTTACACTCTATACATTCAGTGATAGAATGGGAAAGGGGTCTGTCGAAGGTTTTATTCCTGATATGTCAACGGGAACAAACACAGACCCTGGATATATTCAAAGGAAAGGAATGTATAATGATGATACAAAAGCAGAAAATAGTTTTACTGTGGCAGTTCCTCTTAAAGGTATATTTGGATTTTGTGATTATGATAAAGTTCTGTATGGTCTTAAAATTAGATTTCAACTACAAAGGAATGATAATGAAAATAGATTGCTTTTTGGTGTTGGTAGTGCTTTTGGTGAACAGAATAAATTTGTAATTGAGGAGATGAGTTGGTATATCAGTGAATATACTCCTAATCTTAAAACAGAAGAGATGTTGAATCGAAGACTTAACTCAAAGAAACCACTCAGTGTATCATACCTCAAAAGAAGATGTCAACACGTTAAACTCAATCAAACTACTTACACGTGGAATTTGGGTGTTCTGGAAGGAAAGCCACGATATCTGTGGATGATTTTTAAAAAGCCAGATGGTGATACTGCGACTGATAAGAATAATGCATTGAGTGATAATGCTAAGGTGAAACAACTTCGCATTTCTCTAGATGGAACATTTTATCCACGAGATAGATTGGAAATTAATTGGGAAAAAATGATTTTGCTGAAGCATACAAGTCTTACCAAAAGGTGTGTGAAAGTAATGGAAATAAAGAACCTATTTTGGATATGACAGCATTTAAAAGTTTGTATACAATCTATGCATTTGACCTGAGCGCTCAAAAGGAAACTATAAAGTCTAATCGAGTGGATACTTCCCTATACATTGAAAGAGGAGAGAGTGAAGAAGTTGATACATATTGTTTGCTTTTGGAAGAAACAGAATTGCAGATTAATACAGATAATGGTGTGATGATTAGTCTCACATAATTTTTTGTTAAATAAATGAGTGGCAAAGTACCAACTGGGGTATATGTTAATCAAATCAATCTTCATAAACTATCATCTTGTGTTCAAAATCAAAAGCCTTGTATGATTAACGTTAATACAATTCAGAGAAAAGGAGCAGTAAGAATTGATGTTTTGCTCACAAGAGAACAGGTTAAAATCTTGAATGACACTGGCTCACTTAAAATTAAAATGACAAAACCAATGTTGAAAAAATATTCAATAAGAGAGAGGAGTGGAGGATTTCTCCCATTTCTAATTCCTTTATTTGCTGGTTTAAGTGCGGCTGGAGCATTGACGGGTGGTATTACAACAGCGGTGAAAACTGCCAACAAAAGGAAGGCTCAACTTCGGGCTCAAAAAGAATTGGAAAGACATAACAAAGAGTTGGAGAAACAAATTAGTGGAAGTGGTGTAATTGTAGATTTTGCTGAAAAACTTGAAGGTCTGCCTGATAAAGCGAGATTGTTAGTTGGAGATATGCTTTCTTCTATAGCACAAGCAGGTGTAAAATTAACGAAAAGAGGTAATGGATTATATCTTTCTAATAAATAAATGAGCATTGATGAGTGGTTGAAAGAATTTGGAAAGAATACAACATCAAATTTACAACTTGCCAAATATTGTAAGAAATTAAAAATTCATAATGTGGTTATTTGTATGAGAGATGAATTAACAAATGTGCCGAAACATACAAAGAATATTATTATGAACTTAGAAGATAATGATGGGAACGGTTCTCATTGGGTTTGTATTTTTAATAGTCAAGACAAATATTATTTTGATAGTTTTGGTCTTCCACCACCTGTTGAAGTCATAAAATTCTTACAGAATGGTGTTTATCAAACATTTCAAGTCCAAGAATTAAATTCCAAGTGTTGTGGTCAATTATGTCTATATGTGTTATTTCAACTCAACAAAAATAAAAAATTTTATGATATTATTTTTAATCTAATATAAATGACTTATGTTGGTAAAGATGGTTCTATCTTTGGTGTATCTCAAGAACTGGATATTGATTTATCAAATTATTATACAAAGGCACAGGCTGAACGACATAAATATAATATAAACAAAAATATTAACATGAAAAATGCTTATAAATTAAAAAATTATCCAAGCCCGACTGACGCGAATGACTTGGTGAGATTAAGCGATTTATCACAATATATATACTTAAATAAAACGGCTGTGTATTCCAAAGATACAGAAGTGTTGATATTATCTCCAGGTCATACAGAATTCACAGTTCGAATTAAAATAAATTTTTTATAAAGAAGGGCGTATCGTTTGTATGAGAATAGAACAATGGGGGTATGATATGAATGATTTACGGTATAATTGGTCATTTAAAATTAACCTCGAAGACCTGGAACAATTAAATCAGTCTCGTAAGGAAGAATATTATGCACTTGGTATCGAGAATGAGTTTTGTGGAGCCACGATTAGTAAACAACAAATAAAAGAATTTAATAAGGGTAAATATAATAATGGTTTTGCCCTTGTTTATCTCATGAAAACAGAAAAAACAGGATTATATGTAATAAGTAAGGAAATACAAAATGATTTAACTATGGGAAGATGGGGAGGTGTTTCGTGCCATAATATTATTCTAACATATATTTCTAATACATAAATGACAGCAAGAAGGCTTCAAGAAAATTATCATTTCTGTGTCCAAGCATACCTTCAAGAAAAGGGTATTCGGTATTTTAATAAATATGTTCTACAACATAAGAATGAGGTATTTTCAATAAAAGATTGGCATTATGCTGATGTTGATAAACCGACAACTTTAGATTTAATTAGAATGTTAAATAATGAAAAAATTATAAGGTTAAGAAAAGGTAAGGCTCTTTTAGAAATTCAAAAGAAATTTTATTGGTTTCCTGTTGTAAAAAAAATTATTTTGGATACAGGAATAACAAGAAATCCTGATGAATATATGTATAATATTCTATGGGGTGTAAACGATTCAAGGATAGTAAGGGATGAGGAAGGAGTTGAAGAAGAGAGGGAAGAGGAGGAAAAGGAGAAGGAGGAGAGGGAGAAGAAAGAGAAGGAGGAAAAGGAGAAGAGAGAGAAGGAGGAAAGAGAGAATAGAGAGAGGGAGGAAAGAGAGAAGAGAGAGAGGGAGAAGAAAGAGAAGGAGGAAAAGGAGAAGAGAGAGAAGGAGGAAAGAGAGAATAGAGAGAGGGAGGAAAGAGAGAAGAGAGAGAGGGAGAAGAAAGAGAAGGAGGAAAAGGAGAAGAGAGAGGGAGGAAAGAGAGAGAGAGAATGAATAAATATCAAAATATGGAAACCAGTGAGATTCAAAAAAGATTGGTGGTATTACAGAAAATAACTCAACCCACCGAGGAGGAAAACAAAGAATTGACAAGTCTATTTGCAATATTTTCTTCAAGACTATTGACATCGTCAAGCTATTCATTTTAATTCAAGTTTTTTCTTAAATAAATGGAGGAGAGAGTGAAGGCATTTCTAAGGATTCTTTATGTTTTAAAAATTAAGATTCAAATGTGCATGTTGGAAACTAAAAAGGTTTTTGCACTCTGCAGGAATTTTTCTCATAAATAAATGAGTTATTGTCTCAAATGTAAAAAGAAAACTAATACTAAAAATATTTCATATATTAAAAGTAAAAATAACAGGGTTATACAAAAAGGTATATGTTCGGTGTGTGGTTCAAAAAAATCAATTTATCTCCAAACACAAACTCGGAGGAGATATACAAAAGTTTTTATCAGGAAGTAAATTTACAACTACTGGAATACCAGGGGAATTACATCTTCCAGGGTATTCTTTCTGTGGTCCAGGCACAAACTTGGATAAAAGATTAGATGAGGCAGACAATCCTAAATCCTGGAGTAAACCAATCAATAGAGTTGATGAAGTGTGCATGAGACACGATATTGATTATGGGAATACCACAACGTTGGAAGAAAAGCATGAAGCCGATAGAGAAATGTTGTATAATTTGTCTCTGATACAAAATCCAACCTTGAGAGAAAAAGTTGATAGGTTCATCGTGAAGAAGATGATTAGTGCTAAATTGAAACTTGGACTTGGAAATTCAAAAAACTTATAGGCTCTAATGATGCCATTAAGACTGAAGAGCAATTAGCTGATGAATTACATAAACCAATATTCACAAAGTTTCAGAGAAGGAAAGTTTATTCCAAGGAAGTTGATTATATCTGGTCTGCTGATTTGATTGAACTCAATAATGATAAGGGGTACAAGTATGCTTTAACCGTTATTGATTTGAGGAGTAGATATGCGTGGGTTGTCCCTTTAAAAACAAAACAGGTAATACTCTTATGTTAGCTTTTCAACAGATATTTAATAAAAGTAAGAGAAAACCTAAAAAATTGTGGACTGATGAGGGTAGAGAGTTTTATAACAAGACATTTATGAATTTTCTAAAAAATAACAGTATTACATTATACAGTACCTTTAATGAAGGGAAGGCAGTTGTTGTTGAACGTTTTAATCGTACCTTAAAAGAGAGACTATATAAAAAATTCACACAACTCGGTTCACAACAATGGTCATCTTTTATTCAGGATATTGTGGATAAGTATAATGACACGATTCACACTTCAACAAATATGAAACCATCAGAAACATTTACAAAATTAAAATATGAAAAAGAGATTAATGTCAGAAAACCTAAGTTCAAAGTTGGTGATATCGTAAGAATATATAGGTGGAAATCTCATTTTGAAAAGGGTTTTACTGAACGATGGACGAAAGAACTTTTTAAAATTGTTGATGTAATAGATACAGTTCCTTGGACTTATAAAATATATGATTTGGAAGGGGAAGAGATTTTAGGTTCATTTTATTCACAGGAATTACAAAAGACAAAACTAAGCAGATAATACACCTTTGTGGACACTCGAGGGCCAAGTCCGAGGTGTACAAGTATATAATGTGTGTCAAGGGGTGGACGTTCTTAGATCTGTGAACCCCAAACACAGAATCCTCAACTGAATAGTCAAGGTTAACTTTTGTTTGTGTGTGTGTGTGTGTGTGTGTGTGTGTGTGTGTGTGTGCAATGGGAGCAATAGGTTGGCGCTTCACTCCCTCCTACTATACACCGTTGTGGACACTCGAGGGCCAAGTCCGAGGTGTATAACAGTATATAATGTGTGTCAAGGGGTGGACGTTCTTCGATCTGTGAACCCCAAACACAGAATCCTCAACTGAATAGTCAAGGCTTAACTTTTGTTTGTTGATGTGTATGTGTGTGTGTGTCCCAACCCTCACATTCAAAATCTCAACCCCAACCCTCACATTCAAAATCTCAACCCCAACTCAATCCTCACCCAACACAGTCTTTTTCAAAATGAGATTTCCACCTATATATATATATATATATATATATATATATATATATATATATATATATATATATATATATATATATATATATATATATATATATATATATATATATATATATTTTACGTTTTTTTTTTTTCTCTTCTTCCAATTCTGTCTTTTAAGGCTTTCAGGTTTGATGACATAGAAAGAGGGAGTAAGAACTTTCTTGATAGGTTTAAATCCCAAAGAGTGGTAGCATTTCAAGTCTTCAAAATAACCCCAACTTTCCAAGTCTCCAAGGTAGTTATTTAAACCATCAAGGCAGAACTCATTTACTGATTTTTTCAAAATTTGTGAGTCTCCAAGGTAGTTCCCATATTTAGAACCATCTTGGCAGAACCCTTTTCCTGAGTCTCCAAGGTAGTTATTTAAACCATCAAGGCAGAACTCATTTACTGATTTTTTCAAAATTTGTGAGTCTCCAAGGTAAAACTTGTATTCTGGCTCATCAACGTATAACTTGTTCAGTGGGTATTGTCTTGATAACTCACAATGAGTACTATTGCTGTAAAACTCTTTTTCAGGATTTTGCTGGTCTCCAAGGTATAACTCTTTGGTTGGGTCATCAAGGACGAACTCGTTCTGTGGGTCTTGGTCGCTCATAAGGTCTTCAACCAAGCCAACAATTTCGCCCCAAGTTGTAGCAAAAGCAGTATTTTCATTTCGTATTTCAGACACAATTTCCTGTGAGAGAAAATAATAATGTATTAATTAAGTTATTTAATTATTAAATGAGTATGCTTCAATCAAAGTTTGAAAATAGGAAAATAAAAATCTTACCTCAACAGATAAGAGGTTTGAATCCAGTTCATCAACTTGAAGGTTTAGTTCCATACAAGACAGAGAGTTCCAAGGAACACCAAAGTCATCCCACTCAAGGTCTTGCTCGTTCTGTAGGTCTTGGTCGCTCACAAGGTCTTCAACCAAGTCAACAATTTTGCCCCAAGTTGTAGCAAAAGCAGTATTTTCATTTCGTATTTCAGACACAATTTCCTGTGAGAGAAAATAATAATGTATTAATTAAGTTATTTAATTATTAAATGAGTATGCTTCAATCAAAGTTTGAAAATAGGAAAATAAAAATCTTACCTCAACAGATAAGAGGTTTGAATCCAGTTCATCAACTTGAAGGTTTAGTTCCATACAAGACAGAGAGTTCCAAGGAACACCAAAGTCATCCCAATCAAGGTCTTGCTCGTTCTGTAGGTCTTGGTCGCTCACAAGGTCTTCAACCAAGTCAACAATTTCGCCCCAAGTTGTAGCAAAAGCAGTATTTTCATTTCGTATTTCAGACACAATTTCCTGTGAGAGAAAATAATAATGTATTAATTAAGTTATTTAATTATTAAATGAGTATGCTTCAATCAAAGTTTGAAAATAGGAAAATAAAAATCTTACCTCAATAGATAAGAGGTTTGAATCCAGTTCATCAACTTGAAGGTTTAGTTCCATACAAGACAGAGAGTTCGAGGCAAGCACACAGCACACCATTGCCAGCAAAAACAAATGTTTAAAATGGAGCCTGGGTTTGAAGCTTTTGTAGAGAAAGACTGGTGGGTGTGGTTTCCTTTGGAAATTCCCTGGGCAAGCCTAGGAAAGCCTTCATTGGGAAATTTTTCAAAACCATAACATCCTGTAATTTTCTAGTGATTTCTTTGTGAGTCAGAGATGAACTGGAAATGATGTAAGAGTGGGCGGGGCTTAGCAAAAGTAGGCGGGGCTTAGGAAAAGTGGGCGTGGCTTAGAAAAATACCTTATGAAAAGTGGGCGGAGCTTAGCAAAAGTGGGCGGGGCTTAGGAAAAGTGGGCGTGGCTTAGAAAAATTACCTCATGAAAAGTGGGCGGAGCTTAGCAAAAGTGGGCGGGGCTTAGGAAAAGTGGGCATGGCTTAGAAAAAATACCTCATGAAAAGTGGGCGGGGCGTAGCAAAAGTGGGCGGGGCTTAACAAAAAAAATAACCTGTGGCTCAGGAGGTGGTCAAACAAGAGCATTAAGAGAAGTTTATCATTTCGTAATGGCACAAAAGGGGTATCTTCAAAAATATAAAGATTCAAATGTTTTGTTTGTCAATATCTTAGATGGGGATTATTGTGCAAAGAAAATTAAACTATTGAAGGAATTTGAGAATGAACAAATCTTTATAGGTTCAATGAGTGAGCTGTTCAACCCCCAGGTGTTCAATTCAATAAGGTTCAACCTCCAAGTTAAAAGGGGAGACAAATAAATATACCTTGGGATAAAAAGGGGGTTTATTTTTAGGGAAAAAAAAGGGAATCGCTGAAAATCCCCCATTCATTTACATGGGGAAAAGTGAGCCAGAATCAGTATTCTTACCCTACTTATGTGGATTGCCAACCATGCTCTTATTCTTTTAAATGCTGAATGTCAGGGAAGCAGCACATACCATTTTTAAAGTCTTTGGTATGAATTGGCTGGGTGGGGTTTGAACTGCTCAACCGCCGATCTCCCAGACTGGGAGGTTGATAATCGAACACAGAGTAGATGGCTCAGAGTTGAGTGCACATCAACACCATTCTTTTGGCCAAAGTCATTTTAAGATTAACAAGTAAAAAATACAAAATGCCATTGCCCCGTTGCTTTAGTAATTTTGCTGTATGGAGTTAAAGGGCGAGCCCATATTTTTGTACAACTAAAATGGCCACCAGTCTATCAGTCGGCCATCTTTGACCAGATCACAAAATAAAGTGAGGTGCACATATATGCCATCATGTACTGTGCTTGTGCCAAGTTTGAATAAAATCGGACCATGCATGTCTGAGAAATGGTTGGGGTCACATTTAAGTAACAAAATAACCGCCAGTCAGCTATCTTTGATCTGATCTCAAAACATAATGATCTACTTATGTAAGCAGTCATTCTTCATTGGTGTGCCAAGTTTGAACAACATCGGTAAATGTATGTCTGAGAAATGGTTGAGGATGTGTTGAACATGGGGTTATTTTTACAAATGAAATGGCTGCTAGTCGGCCATATTGGATCTGGCCTCGAAACAAAATGACAGACAGATGGAAACTATCATTCGTTATCTTTTTTCCGTGTTTGAACGGGATCAGTAAATGCATGTCTGAGAATTGGTTGAGGACGCGTGTCCGATACCGTTTTTTTTTTTTTTACAACTAAAATGGCCACCAGTCTACCAGTCAGCCATCTTTGACCAGATCACAAAATAAAGTGAGGTGCATGTGTATGCCATCATGTACTGTGCTTGTGCCAAGTTTGAGTAAAATCAGACCATGCGTGTCTGAGAAATGGTTGGGGACACATTTAAGTAACAAAATGACCGCTAGTCAACCATCTTTGACCTGATCTCGAAACAAAATGAGGTACTTATGTAAGCAGTCATTCTTCATCGGTGTGCCAAGTTTGAACAACATCGGTAAATGCATATCCGAGAAATGATTGAGGACGTGTTTGACACCAGGTTTTTTTGCAACTAAAATGGTTGCCAGTCGGCCATCTTTGATCACATTGTCAAACAAAAATGATGTGCGTATGTATACCATCACGTGTTGTCCTTATGCCAAGTATGGATAAAATTGGTCTGTACATGTCTGAGATATGGTTGTGGATACACACACACACACACACACACACACACACACACACACACACACACACACACACACACACACACACACACACACACACACACACACACACACACACACACACACACACACACACACACACACACACAAATCGAGACCAAATCCATAATTCCAACTGGGGCTAATAAAATGACTTTCCAATGTCCACGAGTTTGATCAATCAGGTCATAAACGTACGTTTCCATTACAATTCACATATAGTGTACATATGCAAATTTTCATGATATTTCCTGCACTAAAGATTTCAAAAGTGTGGCAAATATTAAATTCAGTTTTGTGTTATGAGAAAATACAGCTGTAATGTGCAACTTTCATTCATGTGCTAAGTGTCGGTTCTGCCGAAGCAGTTTCTTGGCTCGGTTTACAATCCTGGACGAGTCACCACTCCGCCACAAGTCAGATAACTCACCTACTTTTTACCTAGGCCACCATGGGATCTTCAACGTCCACCAACGGATGCTGGCAGATTGGATGCCCAGTTTAATGTCTATCAGAGGGACGGTACACACATTGATGAATCACCCGACCTGTGAAACACCGGGATGACCGTTTATAGCTGTGTCAGGATTCAAACCCAGGCTGGACAGCTCAAAGGCTAAATTGTACATACAGCTCGGCCATCCTGCCAGCCCTATGTATAACTAAGGGATTAAAATTGAATTGCTTCCAAAGCTTAACAATGATGTCACAAAAAATGTGGAGGCTGAATAGCCTTATCTTGTTGATTGCTTCCCAGTGAGTTCTATATCTTGTGTATATACTCATGCGAAAATCACAAAGAATGTTTCATTAATTTCGTGCATTTCTGCTTTGCTTATCATCGTTGGGTGCTTTGACTTATCAACTAACCAACCAACGTCATGCATTGCTTCATGCTTATTGCCCTTAACTCATTCATTCCCAACAACGCTTGTCTGGCAACGTTAATGATCACTCAGCAATGAATGATTCATTGGATTGCAGTTTAAACCATGACGTTGGAACACATAAACTACCTGGCTGGCTTGGAAAATAGATTTCTTCTGTCTTTCCCACCTAGGCCTACACCATGAAACTAGGTCTGTGATGTTCTTGAAAGCTTACCCTATTGGCGTATGCTACATGGACTTCGTTTACACCATGCTCTTGTGGTATGAGCAAATCTTTAATTGGATCAAAACGTTCAGCGGATAGGAGTGAAAGCTTTTGTCATTCGGCAGAATGAAGCAACACATCGACCGAAATGGATCCAATGAAAAGAAACACCTGGCCCCTTGAGGGTCCACTTCTCCTCTGCATGTATTTGCATGCAAACCTTTCACATAATTCTCCCTCCTCCATCGTCCTCCTGAGAAATAGTAAATCATTGTTTCACAACAGTCTTGACTAATTCAGGATTTGAGGAGAGAATGCTATGAAACAACTTCACAGTTTACCTTTCTCTTAACTCATGATAAGGTAAACCCAGGTTTTATCAGCATTTTTGGATGCTGATCATTCCAGTGGTCTGTTCTCATAAACTCCTTACGACTCAAGGTGCTCGTATCTATTATAAACACCTTTTAAACTGATCCCAAGGACATAACTGCTTTTTTTTTTTTACATTTTCAGAAAGTACTGCATATGGACTGTTGAAGAAAATGAACCTCACAAAGTTTGCAGCGTGTTAGAAAATGTATCTTACAATAAACCTTTGGCACTTTCTTCATATGTTATTTCATTTCTGGTCGAAGGAATCATGGGTGTTAGCATGTGGATCAATAATGAAACGGAAGACCAAGAAGGAACCAGAAGAAGTAAAGCAGAAGACAGAAAGATAAGATTTTAGTGCAAGACATTGGCAGGCATCATCTATCTTCGCCAGGGCAGGTTGACGTTGGCTGCTTCAGAGGAAAGTCATTCCCTGTTCTACACTACAAGGGTTTTATCAGTAAATTCGTGTTCTTGCTTCGAATTAATGTGTTTGTTCAATTAAAACTTTCAGAAATAAATGGAGAAAAATAACAGCTTTATTTGAAGATGGATTTTTTTTTTTAAGCCACAGACCTACTGATGATTCCTCATACCGAGCTTCTACATTTATTACCTGTGGGCTGTACAACTATCAAATCAAAGTAATTAATTTACTTAGCGTGTGCGAGTGAAACTTTTGGATTTTCGTTTTTGACCTTAAAGTGACCATGAGCACTCAGAACTTTGGTATAAACATTGTTCACCTTTTATTTACCTTAGAATCTATTGTCACAAAGGGAAGAGAACAGTGCAGCACGTGCAGGGCCATCACCAGGATGTTGATTTTTTGGAAGGGGAGGGGGGTAGGATGAAAATAGGTTTTACGGTGAGGAATGAACAAACACAGTGTTGTTTCCCCTCATTTGAAACATTCATCAGAAGTAAATTAATTTAATTGTGGTACAAGGAAAAACTTGCTTTTCCCTTTATTTATTTTTATTCACAGTTGTTTGCCGATGTAACAGTTCCTACAGATTTCAAAAGTCAATGGATGGGAAACTCAAGACATACTCATAGTACAGACAAGAGTCTCAATATTCTGTCTCCCAAAACCATTTTATATCCCCTTTTATCGCTCCTCTCGGCTTCTGCCATTTTCTGCCCTCCTCCAGCAATCAGCTGACTGACTCAATCATCCACTCTTAACCACTTTGTCAAGCTCTCTGCAATCGTTATCTGACAAATGACTTAATCTGCATTTACTGGTTTGCTTTCCGATGCCAAAGGAAGTACTGTGCATTTTATGGGAGTTGAAACTCTTCTGATCTGTCGTATACAAAACACAATCTCATTTAATTTAGACTGTAGCACTTGAGGCTCAGCAGCAGTTTCTGATTTTGGACTAAAGTGGAAGAAGTCTCATGTGGTACATGCCACCCTGGGGGAAGCTGTATTAGTGACATGTTCTCATTAAGACTGTAGATAATTTGTGAATGATAAAGATCCTTTTCATAAATGTAGGCCTTTTTGGCTGCCAGATTAGTTAACTAAAATATGATGGCTTTGTCGCCCAACTCTCACATATCTAACAGTCCTATGGCACTGAAGGAAGAATGAAATGTTCTCGAAAAGAGGAAGCATTAGTTTTATAATTGCCTGGAATTGCATCTGAAAATGCTTTTCTCACAAACAAAAGCAAAACAGTAAATCTTTTGTTTTTTAAGTTGTATGGTTGTCTTTTTATCTCTCCCTTCTGTTGTTTCCAGCCCTTGTATATAAATGACTCTTTTCTGCCCTCAGGCTTTCAATGTTATCTGACAATTCACATTGTTGGAAACACACTCGAGTAGGACTATCTTAATATCTTTATGTTTTACTCTCTAGATTAGTGCTTTTATGAAACAAGAAAAGTGTGGCAGGTTCACAGAGGAGCTTGTAAAATGAAGAACAAGCAAATTAGTACTTCATGATACTGTGACCTAAGGGTCACAGCATTATGATGTAAGAACTCATGGTTGGCACCAAACAACGCTGATACAAACCAGTTTTACCTCATCACGAGGTAAGAAACAGGCAAACATTGTGACACTATTTCATCCCTTTCTTTGATCGGATCCGTAAGGATGCAAGGCTGTTGTGAAACCATTAATGCTGTACAAGTTGAATATTCATCAAGAGGGAAATGGATGAGGGATCATTAAGTGAAAGGCTTCAATGAAAATTAATGTAAAGAGGTGGTGGTGTGGGGCAGGGGATAAAATAAGTACTTTCCTCCTCCAAATTCAGAACAGACCAGTAGGTAGGATTAGATTACAAAATAGGTTTGGTGAGTTGCATCACTAATTTCCCCTGGGAGAATGTGAAAAGGAAAAGGAGAATGACAGTTGAGGGAGGAAAAAAGAGAGAGGAGAATTTATTGGGCATACTCGGTGCAGTCGAAGGAAAAAGTGTGGAGGAGGGAGGAGAGGGGGTAATCAAAAATGTCCACGTCATGTGTTTGTGGCCCTTCAGGCCTTTTGGCAGTTAAAATTCAATCCCTCATTATTCATTAGTTTATTTCCTCCTATATATCCTATCTCTCTCCAACATACCTTAGACCAGCAGATAGGATAATCTTGGTGATACACAAGGATACACAATGAACCTTGGTGCAGAAGGAGGCCATTTGGCCTTTCATGCCTCACTAGACCAACCTCATTACCATCACCCATCCACACACTACTGACAAGCCCTGCCAATGTACCCATACCACTCTATCTCCAATGCATCTAGGTACCCATATATTTCCCATTTAAACTTATCCACCCCATCCATTGCTACTACCTTTCCAGTGAGACCATTCCATGGATTAACCATGCTCCAACTGAAAGACCCCTGCCTTAAAACTGTCCTAACTTTCATCCTCTTTACGCTCAGTCTCTGGTCCCTGGTCCTAACACTGTCTGCACTCTCCTGAAAAAGACCACAATTTCCCCTACCTTGCCCACACCCTTCATGAAACATCTCTCAGATCCTCTCCCCCCCCCCCACACACCCCCACCAAAATCACCTCCTTTCCAATGTATAAAGTCCTGTCTCCTTCAAAATGTTCCTCAGAGCTTAGTGTAGCTTGCCCTGGAATCAATCTATGAGTCGTAGCTCTCTGCTGTACCCTCTCTATCGCAGCTATATCCTTGATGAGATGTGGTTATCGATCTCAAATCCTGTTACATAGATCGGCTATTGTGCGAGTCAGACAAATCATAAATATAATGTACAAAGAAATGTTTGGTCTGACACAGTTTCCTTCAGTAAATAAGCTCAATTTGAGATATTGATCAACTTATTTGTGTTCAATTCCAACAAATCCAACTCGATAATGTCGAGATTATGCTAATTTAGGTTTGCTGTATCTAGACATTAAGGTCGCAGCCAAGGGCAAATGATCAGGAATCCACCTGGGCAAACATTTCTGTTTCAATAGCAAGCCCACAAAGGGCCCAAGAAGTTAGTGTTTTTACAGATGTGTATTCACGGGATCGGCCTAAGAATCCCTCCAGAAGTGTTCTGTTTTCTTTTGTTTGACATATTCCATCTTCTTCGTAATGCCATACTTCCCATGCACCTTGGCTTGCTTGCATATATCTCAATGTAACAGGGTAAGTGTGTTTTGTAAAAAACACTGTGCGAAGTTAGCTCATGGTTCTTGCTTGCAACAGCTTACATGGATTAGTATTGAAGCAACTCCTGCCGTTTTACTGAGGCACGTGTTCCTATTCCATGCAGTCAAGGGTACTGTACTGCAAGCTTTTCATCCATTACAAAATTGAATGTATTTTTTGGTTCCAGTTTTACATTTCCAATGTACACATACATTTTGTACATCTTTTCATTTTTATACAGAAGATTTTTCATGGCAGCCCTTATTAGCAGGATGGTGTAAGATCATTCGAGCTCATAGCTCATAGCTCTGAAGTGGGAGTTCAGAGAACCTGAAGTGAGAGTTGGTGGACCATCGTAGCACGAGCGAATCCTTTGCCAGCTATAATTCGCTGAGCAGCATTCACATACAGAATATCACATTCTACGCACAACTTGTACAAACCAAATTTTTGCATTATATTTAGGATTCTCTGTATACATATGAAAATGAATGGAAAGTGCACAACAAAGGTAGTAAAAAGTCATTCCATGGGGCGTGCTTTGTGAGAAGTAAAGACTGCTATGTAAAAGACAAAGAGAATCACTCATCTGATTCTTGAGTTTGGATGCTCATACACATACATTGCTTGTTACTGCCTCGTAAAAATGACATGCAAGGTAAGCACAAAATATATGAAACCGAGTGAGTGGAGTGTTTTGGGACCCTAGATAAAACTTTCTTGGTACTCTCTGCAGCGAGATGAGATCTTCGTACATCATGCACACTTTTGACTGGCTCATCTTGGTAAACAAATTCACAAAGCATAAAATAGTTTGGTTGCATTGCAATCCGATTGTCAAATCGCATGAATTTCAGCACATCTGTAAACTCGCTTTATGTTTTCGCTCCTAATAGACATTTTATCACGTATTTATGGCCAATGTTGTACAGAATATCCAATTAGCATGACAAGACAATGTTCGTGGTCGATCATTTTTGGCAATATCAAAACGCCAGTACATGAGTCAAGCCTGGTGTTGGCTTAGTGGTTAAGGTGGCTGGCTTGGAACCTCAGGGTCCTGAGTTCGAGCCCCTGCCAACCACTGAATTAACACCTGGTGGGGTTGACTCAACCTGTCATCCATCTGAAATCGCCAAGTGTACTACTGGGGTAATAGCCATTCGGGATAACCTTTATCGGAGTGGCAACCTGTCCAGGACTGTACCCCTTTACGGCAAGAAAGGAATGGTGGTATTATCAGTACTTGAGTCAAGTGAATGTGCTGAAAAATGGCTTATTTTGAGTCGACCATTTTAAGGGATAAAAACACAAAATTGAGTTTGGCAAATGCTTGATATGGATTCAGCATACCAAAATATGTCTCGTAAGAATGAGTGCCCACCATTAACATGAAATGCTTCCACTGTTCATATTTTTACAAATTTGACCAGGTCTACATCGATGAAGGAGGAGATCAAGCCATTTGATAACAAATTATGGGAGAGATTAGCTGCGAGGGAAACCTGTGCATCTTTGCCCAGTGGGAGCTTAAAGTATGCATCAGTGTGTGGAGGCCTACTCAAAGACTATAACAGAATTATAGGATATCACAGCTCCTGTTATAAAAAAAACAAGCTCGAATGAGCTAAGATCCTCGTCCGCTTAATGATGACGTCATAAAAACGAATATGACGTCATTGTGATGTATCAGGTTTGCGATAAATTATCTGTGCTAATGCCCGGCTTGATTCCCGCAAACAAAATTCAAACAGCTTGCCTAGTTTCGGAGATAATGGTATAGGCGATTTCCATTAGCGGTGATATTATGACGTCAACTTTTTTTCTAGGAAGAATTTCCAAAATCGGAGATGGTTACTGCCTGCGTGTGGGCTTTCTGCATATACATGGCAAGTTTCACGAAGATCCGATGAAAACTCTGGGTTGTGAAACAAAAAAATGTCAAAAAATAGAAATGACGTCATAAAAATTGATATGACATCATAGTGATGTATCATATGTGCGGTAATTAATCTCTGCTAATGCCCTGTTCAATTCCCACAAACAGAATTCAAAACGCTTGCTAGTTTTGGAGATAATTTTTTTTGGTGATTTCCATTAGCAGAGATGTTTTGACGTCATAACTTTTTTTCAGGAGGAATTTTCAAAATCCGAGATGGTTACTGTCTGTGCAGGGTATTTTTACATACATATGCCAAGTTTCAGGAAGTTTCGATGAAAACTGTAGGCTGTGAAACAAAAAAGTCCACAAGAACAACAACGTGAGTAAGACTTAGAGATCCTCCACGAGGATCTAAAAACAACTTTCACAGTGATTTCACAAACTTGGACATAACCCAGCTAACAACTCAGAAACAACTAAGCAATCCCCTGAAAGGGTACTCTGATATCAAGTTTCTAATCTGGAATCTACATCATCTGGGGTATTTTAGACTACCTGTATATTTTGAAATTATAAACGTAAAGTTATTAATCGAACAGTTCAGCTTATAGGTAGTTGCAAAACAAAAGATGCCGAGCAGGCAGTAAAGGAGGCTGCTGTCATACTTCAAGACTCCCGTATGCTCACAAAATCGGAAATGTCGATTTTATTGCAAAGGCAGTGAAGTACCAAGTACCACAAGACATACTTGAGCAGAGCACAGAGGGAGTGTGGTTCAACATCTGAAAAGACAGTGAGTTCAGGGACACACACAAAGGCATTGTAAATCCTCAAAGATTATGTCAGAGAGGATGTCATCGCAGACAGCTGTGTTGAATTCATGACGTCGATCCATGCATGCTATAAATCGATACTGAATGATTTGGATGTTGACAATTCAGCTTATAGTGTCCAGTCCATAGCTGATAAGATATTAAACCATTTTGGACCTGCAGTAAAAAGTAAGGAAACATTCTGTACAAAAGTCATATGGACAAGGACCAAGATATTGATTCTGCTCAGCAACATGCCAATTCCTTTGACTCTAAGGTGAGAGAGGCTGCGCTCCACATTAGAGGCAAAATACAAGAGCTACGAGCATCACGTAAAGATCTACCGAGTGAGTTGACAGCTGAAGCCCTGGCAGAGGGACATTCAAAACCACCTGGTGTGTTGCTGCAGTTTTTTCAGGTTCTATATACTGGCTCAGAGAAGGTTGAGACAAAAACAAGTGCAGAGTGCTATGTACAGTCTGCTGCCCAGGATGCGAAATTTGCAACAACTTGAGGAACTGTGAAGCCAGCAAAACAGCTATGCTGAGACCTCAGGCTGAAGAGCATGACCAGTAGTTGAAAAATCATTGGAATGATGAACCATTTTGGACATTCTATCAATTACCACATAGCTGAAGCCATGGAAACTGAGTTAGCCACAACAATTTCCGAAAGTGGTATTGTGATGGAAGAATTAGCCAGCCTAGCCTGCAACCACAAAGAGGCTGACACTCGGCTCATATGGCATGTGAAGCACATGTGTGAAATTTGTCAAGATGGAAATATAATTATCCGATCTTCAGACAAAGATGTTATCGTCATTCTTCTCGCACATGTGCACAACCTTCCTGCTCACCTGGGACTTGATGCTTGTGTTAGCACAAACAATTCCAAATGGTACATAGATATATCTAAACTTGCTGAAAATATGGGATCAGAGTAGTGTGGCGCCGTTCCAGGATTGCACGCCTTCACAGGATGAGACAACACAGCCAAGTTTGTGTGTAAGGGGAAAGCTCATCCATTGGCATTGTTGGAGAAACACCACAAATTCAGGAAAGCCTTTGCCAAACTGTGACAGTCTCCAACCATATCGCCAAGTTTGTTCACAGACCTAAAGGTTTGTGTGTACCCTGTATGGGAAACTGAAGCAGACCAGTGAATACTGCCAGACACATAGTCTTCCAACAGTATTTCACACCAAAGTGCCAATCTAAGCCTCTGTAGATTATCAAGGGATCAGATCCTAGCACTCTGCCTCCATACGTGTCTGTTCTCTCTGAGAAAGTGAAGTGATCAAACCTGGTCACTTCTATGTGGAAGAGAGCAACAACATCCGACCCCCATACCTAGAAGCCAGAGGAGAACGGATGGATGCTGGAGAATGGCCAGAACACCATAAAATGTTTTGAAGGCAGACAGGTTCCAGAAGATATTTGTCATTAGATTGACAAGGACACAAATTAAGAGATGAGTGATGACAAAGATGATGAGATTGCTGAATACTCTTCCTCCTCTGATGAGGCAGACAGTGATATAGACTGAAAAGTGACTTCTCCAGTGTAATTGACAAGGATGTCGACGATAATGCCAAGGATGATGAGACGGCTGAATGAAACTTAGTCATTAAAACAGAATCGTGCCACAGGCGAGGATTTGTTTTGGTGTAATTACATAAAACTTGAGCTAGTTTCATACCACAATTAATTTATATGTGCCTGGTTTTCATAAGCAGTTACTTTTGAAAGACAACGATAATGGTAGATTTTCTGATAAAATCGGGGTGGGGGAAACATTGTGTCAATTTATCTACAATAACTCTGTTCCCATGACAACTATCAATTTATATGAATAAATAAGTATCTACGCCAATTTCTACATGTTTAAAACACAATTTTATGATGATAAGACACTTGTTACGTGATTAGTGTCAAACGCTGTACAAATTGTAGCAGCCACTTTCTCAATTTTCAGACCATATTGACCATATTTAACGTCTCAACCATATTGTCCTATTCCATGCTTTTTAAACATATATTTTTGGTAACTTTATATAACTGAATAAAAACTTTTTTTGACATTTTTGTGTGAGAAAAGCACAAAATAGCGTTTATCACCAATAAGTCAGCAGCTGTGGAAATTAAGAAATCGGTTTTTGTAGTCAGCACAAAACTCTGATTCAGAAATCATCCTCAAACCTTTTGGACTCAGACACATTATTAAAAGTGTGTAGCTCTTGAACTAGCTGGGAAGGCAATGACAAACTACCCAGTGTAACCCTTGTGCAGAAACTCCTTCAGCAGCACCAGCACTCTATAAAAACATGGTACATTAAAAAAAAAGCACACTTGCAGATACAGTATATATTCAACTAGAACGGCACTCTTCGACGTCGTGATGTTGACCGATATGCCTTTGCCCACATTATGACATCATTGTACCAAGTTTGATTTAAATTCCTTCAGCTATTCTCAAGTATCACAGTTTTACCTGACCTCTGACCTTTGAGCTCTTGATGCCAAAATCTCATCAGTTCATCTATGCATTGTAATATAGACGTGTCCCATGTTTGGTCAAAATCTCATCACTGGTTCACAAGTTAGTGCAGTAACAGAATTTTTACCTCGCGGGACCTCTGACCTTTGACATTTTGACCCCATAATCTAATCAGTTTATCTTTACATCATTATACATACTTGTACCAAGTTTGACTTAGATCCTTTCAGCAGTTAAGTTATCACAGTAATAAAAACATATCACGGACTCTGATCTTTGACCTCTTGATGCTGAAATTGAATTAGTTCATATTTGCATCATAATATATAGTTATACCAAGTTTCCTCAAAATCCCGTCACTGGTTCACAAGTTAGCATGGTAACAGAATTTTTACCTAATGGGACATCTGACCTTTGACCTCTTGACCCCATAATCTAATTAGTCTATTTTTGCATCGTAAGCCTGGTGTTGGCTTCACAGTTATGGTGGCTGGCTTAAGATCTTAGGGTCTTGAGTTCAAGCCCCTGTCTAACCGTTGAATTAACACCAGGTTGGTTGATTCAGCCTGTCATCCTTCCGAGGTTGGCAAAATGAGTGTCAGCTTATTGGTAACGAGGGGGCATTCCATCAACGGCACAGCTGCACCCCCAATAAAATTGTGCAGCCAAGTAGCCACAGACTGCATATGAATGAATAAATAAATGAATTTGAATCAATATATATATATATATATATATATATATATATATATATATATATATATATATATATATATATATATATATATATATATATAAACAGAGGCATTAATTTTTTTGTTTAAAGTTGGTCTTAGTGGACGGTTGTGAGTATCTCGTTGATTGTGTAACTTTTTGAATGTGCAAGTATTTTGTACACAGAGTCAAGGTTCGTGGAAGAGCGAGAACACAGAATGGATCAGGACTCAAAACGAACAGCAGAAAGAGAAGGTAGAAATGCCAAAAGCAATGCTGATGAAGAAAATATATGAAGACAGACAAACAAGGGATGCGGGTAATGATGAGGGGTAGAGGGGAACTCAATGGGTGGACAAGATGGATACAGAAGCAAAATTTGTTTGGGGAGTGGTATAACGGGTGTAGAAAAGATAATTGTTTTGGATGTGGGACGATCTAAAATGGTGGTGAACAGCTGCCTTGAAGATCTGAAAAGAATGTGAAAGTTGGATCCATAGGTGGGTAAAAAGAGGAACAAATAAGGTGAATAGCAATTCTGGATTTTGGGAGTTTTACTTGAAGGGGGATGATGGTAGACCGTGTGCATCATAAAGATGCCTTTGGGGGGGGGGGGTGGGGGGAGGGGGAGAATGGAGAGGGCAGAGGATGCAGTGCCGGCACAGGCTATAATCAGCAGGGGGGCATTCATTTTTCCAAAGGGGCACTTTATTTTTCAACACCCCTATATATAGCAAGCAAATGCTCACCTATACAATAAACAACACAGTGAAAGTGCTTTGAAAAAGGCTACAAGTATAGGCTACTACAATTATGCACCAACAACATAAAATTATAGCATTATATCCAGAGACCCTGACAGAGAGCAACAACAGCAACAAATTAGGCTAATGCATTTTGTTAGTGCATAATTATCAACTAAAATATAAGAGACCTACGTGCATGTTTTATTTATTTATTTATTTTACTGGGGGGGCACAAAGTCTAATCTGGGTGGGCATTGCCCCCCAATGCCCCCCCACCGTGGGGCCGACTCTGAGAGGATGGAAGACCAGAAAGGAAGTGGAAGATGACAGAGACCACTGACCAGTCGGCAATGGCAAAGTGATAGGTGCATAGACTCAGCATCATCATAGGAGGTTCCAATGATCTTCTAGACCTTGGTTCCACAGTGTCAAGCTGATAAAAGTGTGAGGCAGGGGTGCCAGCCCAGAGGGGACAGCAGTATTACATCAAGCTGCAGATGAAAGTCTTCTGGGTGGATTGGAGTTCAGGTGTGCCAAGGAAGGACTTTGCATGACTGAGGATGCTCAGTTGGTGACTGGCTTTGGAGGCCAACTTTTGAAATTTGGTTTGTAGTTGAAGATCTTCTTTTTTAATTTTTCTCCACTTTACATCATCATATCAAGAATGGCCCATTCAGCAGAAATGCAATTCTTGTTACTTTACTGGTAATCTCTGTGGAAGCACCAATATTTTGTGCTGTCCAATGTTTGTCAATCATGGACAACACTTGGCTGTTTTTACAGAAATAATTGATAAATTAATTTAAGTTGTTATTGAAGCTTTCATTGTCCATGTTTGTGTTTTGGCTCTTGCACCAATATTTTGAAACGGAGTACTTTGATTCTGGAGTGGGTTTGAAATAAAATAATCTTACTATAATTCACCGTCTGTCCGTCTGTCTGTTCCCAGGTACCGCAAAAATGGCTGAACCAATCACAACCATTTTTTGGGTGTGTAATTCTGGGACCCCTTGGAGTAAAATAGGCATAAATATAAAAATATAATAACACGACCCCCTTGATGGCTCCCGTAGGGAGCGGGTGCTTCCAGTAATAATAATTGTATTTATATAGCGCCTTTTGACAATGGATACAGGGTGATGAATGCATTGATAGACACAATTCATCTATCCAAGATTTCCAGGGCAAGGAAATGATTACACTATTGGCTAAATATAGGGTGGAATGGGGTAATATGAACCCCTTAAGAATTCCTAATTCCTTCCTGCTCTGGGATAGACGGACTGCATCTATCAATTTTCTATTCGTCCAAATGGTCATACCCATAGTTCGTGAGATCAAAAATTAACAGTCATGAAAATGTCTAAAGAGATACTTTCACTTTTTTGGGGCCAAAAATGTGTACAGTTTATTTGGAGATATGCTCTTTTCTCTATGTATAAGGCAAAGTTAGAATTGTACTGATATGTGACATTAAATCTTTTTCTTGAGGAACCATATTACAGTACCTTGTTCATTCAAATGTTTAAAATGAATATTTAATATGCACCCTGATGCCGAGGAGCAGATGGACAATGATGAACCCATGGTGCTGGCGCTCCAAAAGAAGACAAACAACCCTCAACTCCTCTAAATATCCTTTAGATATTGGTGGGCCCAGGCGATGGCACAAAGTTACACCCTTGGAGAACTTTGATCAATTCTTTAAGGAGATCTGCCTGTACTCCAGCCTGTTTGGCTCTCCTTCTTCGAGCCAGGGATATTATATATATCCTTCAACTTCACCCCAGAAAAGGTCCCTTGGAAGAGACCAACTGAGATTGCCAGATACCTTTGTTTCATTGACTTCACAACCATTTGACACCAAGGCTTAAACAGCATTATCTACCCAAAAGTCTGATAGGATGGTGCAGCGATAGAACATTCACCTTTGCGTTGTTTATTCTGGGTTTGATTCCTGACCTGACCATATAAACTTAGATTGGTGCTTTGCAAGCAGGGCTTTGCATTATAAAGTATGCTGTCCCTTGGATGGATGTTAAACTGGGTGTCCTGTCAGCTGGGTGGATGTTAAAGACCCGATGCTGTCTTTTGCGAAGAGTTGACGAGTTATTGCTGGCATCTTGAATAAATCACAAATTCCTTCCGAAATTAGCTCCAGTCGAATGTCAGACCTGGCCAGCTGGTTCATGAAAGTCTTGAGCCAATGGCTTTTCCTGACAGACCCCACAAGAGGATGAAAATCATTGGGGCTGTCAACTAAATTGTAGTGGTAGTCTGTTTGTGCATGTGCATATATACATATGGAAATACTGCATGTATATCGACTGTTCATTGCAGCATTTTTTGTGAAAAGATTTTAAAGATTTTAATGGCTAAAAAAAATTTTTCAACAAAAATTTCAACACTTCTCTTACATCCAACGTCTTTTTTTGTTTTGCTGAATGAATCTGCTGCGACTGCAAACGGAATATTTTGGAAAGGCAAATGCAGGAAGCAACAACATTTACTGGGCCATGTGTGAAAACTGGATCACACAGGCATACTCCAACTCTTTGCAATGTGTGATCTTGAGCATGATTTATTGTCATGCTAAATGCTAGCTGGACTGGGAACTGACGTCATTGCAAAAGAAATGGAAAGGACTCATTAGTGGGCTGCACTGCATTGCAAGGAATTAGCACCATTTTGTGTGATCCTGCAATTGTTGCCTGAAGTAATCGTTCATTGATGATGACAGGCGACCCTTTGATATTCTATTCTCACACTATTCAGCCTTGACAACTCGTGCTTAAACCAAAATTACATCCAAAAACCTTCATTTATTACATAAATTGCTCATCCCTTTATTTTGGCTGTGTATTGGCAACAAGTGACTGCCTCAATCGCTCTTCCCTTTATTCTCTTTCTGAGCACACCTAAAACCCTGTTGCCTTGAATTCCCGTCCTCCACTTGTGTTGCTCACTAAACAATGTCTCACTTACAGTAACTATGTCATACCCCTCGCCAGCACTCCTCTCTTCCATCTTGCATCCAGTTCTTCGGTCTTTCCATACAACACGTTCAACCTTTTCCTTTATTTAACCACCCCTGCTGCCCCAACCCTCCAATCACATCCTCAGTCTCTAGTTGAAAAACGTTGTTTTTAAGGACTTTAAAGTATATATATATATATATATATATATATATATATATATATATATATATATATATATATATATATATATATATATATATATATATTGCAGCCATGTGCATACATATACATACATACATATCCTCCCATTCTGCAGCTTGATGGAGTACAGATCTCCCCTCTGGGCTATTGCCGCGACCTCACACCTTGTTCAGATTGATGCCATGGAAACCAAGGCCTTTAAGATTATTGGAATATACCACGATGATGCTGAGTCTACGTGCCAATCACTTTCCCATCACAGACAGATCGGTGGTCTCTCTGTCTTATATTGCTTCAATTCTGGTTTTGTACCCTTTACTCTTCCTGTGCTTTGCTTCCCTCCCTTAGGTTTCTGCAGGGTGCATGTGCTCCACCATCAACCCCCTTCTGGTGAAACTCCCAAAATCCAGAATCACTGCTCATCTCCATGCATCAATTCCTCTTTTCTCCTGCCTGGGGAATAAATTTCCACATTCTCTTCCATCTCATTGTTCCAAATCTTCAAGACCACTGTTCATCCCTGTCAAAACTATGATATTTACTACCCCCATCAACTCCATCCCCCTCCCACCCCCAAGCTCACCTCCTTCCAAAATTTCCAGTTTTTCCTTCCTTAGAGTTTGCTTATATATCATATCCATCTAGTCCACCCTGTGTGTCCTCCCCCTAACCCTCATTCCTCCACACAATCATTGTTTGTCCAACTCCCTCTATTTTGTCCTTCAACTCTGTTTGTGCTTCCCCTTTTGTTCCTTTTGTTCCTTCTCTACTGTTCCTTTTGATCTGTTGCGTCCTGATCCATTTGGTGTTCTATCTTTTCCATGATTCTGGACTCTGCATGCCAAATTAAAAAAAAAACATCACCAAGTCAGTTTCCAGTCCAGTTGACTACTCTACCAGACAATAAATAAACATGTCATCACCTTAGCCAACAGCCTTCTACGTGGTACCTTATGAAAAGCTTTTTGAAAGTCAAAATGAACTATATCCGCTGCACTTCCTTTGTCCATGCAGTCAGAAACTGCCTCATAGAACACCAATACATTTGTTAAACATGACTCCCTTTAGTAAATCTGAGCTGACCAACTTTAGTTGGTTTGAAATTTTTCAAACGGTTCCCTATCCATTCCATAATTAACGTCCAACACCTTCCCCACAACAGTAGTCAAACTAAAAGGTCTATTGTTCACCAGTATTTCTCTGGATCCTTTCTGAAATATTGGTGTTACATTTGTTACTCTCCAATCTTCTGGTAACTCTCCTGACTCCAAAGAGCTGTTAAACATATCTGCTAACATCACGGTTATTTGCCCTGCCACTTCCCGTCATACTCTGGGGAACAACAGACCTGTTAGTCCACCCTCCCTATTGCTTTCCCCAATGAATTTAAGTTTAACTTCGTCGTCCCCCCATGCCCCCTACGAAGGGGGGGTGAGATACCATATGTCTATGACCTGACACTGAGTACTACCACCACATGTGCAAAATTTGGTGGAGATCGGACAAAAATCGTGTCAAACCCCCCTCACAGTGGGGTGGGGGTGGGGCTGTTTTTTTTTTCCTTGTGCTTATGATCTGACCCTGAGGACAACAACACGTACTGTATGAAAATTTTGGTGGATACGAGGCCAGCCTTTTTTTTTTAATATGATTTTCAGATGTAATTTTCAGATGTACAAAATATATACAGGTGCCATATTTAATATAGTAGGATAAACTATGAGACTGAATTAATGTGGCCCTGATGTAGCACAGGTTTGATGGACCAAATGGCCTCCTTATGCATCAAAGTTCCTTGGGATACATAAGACGTTGATTGGATACATAAGAATGTGCTTAAACCCCGAAGAGCAAATGCTTCAGGATGTCTCAGTTGCCTTTTATTGCCATTTTACACGTTGCATAATCGTCTACAATTTGCATCCACATGCATTGGATATCGATGTGGACCATGAAGATGTTTTCATCCAAATGAAGAATATTTTTAGACCTTGTACTGTCCAGGTTCTTGGCAATTAATATTGTTCCATTTTCAACTTTGTGCGACCAGTGGTTTGGGAGGAGATGCAAAACTGACAGACAGACATATATATCGAAACATGTGGCATGTGAGGAGCATTCCCCCGATCTCCGTTGGACATAGTCCTACACCAAAGCATCACCTCCAACCTCGAGGCTTCAGTCCGTTGACTCTGCCAAACAGAAAAAGATTATATGGTCGACATCAGTTAAACATCAAATGGAGCCGCCTATCCAGATTTCGGCCTTATTTGCCCTCATCAGGACAGCATTCCAATAAATATCTAACCAATGATCACCGCATTTGTTGTTTAAAAATCAGATGCACCTCCTGCCTGTTATGGTGAGCATCGCCATGTCTCACATGGTAAAACCGCATAAACCACAAAAAACAACCATCTGTCTGCCACACAGACGATTGTTCCCACTAATGCAAACCATTCGACCAGAAGATTTACCTGCCGATTGTATAATGTCAGTTTTTCCATCATTGCAATTTTAATTGTCCATACCTC
Organism: Eptatretus burgeri; assembly: GCF_056783735.1. Taxonomy (NCBI): domain Eukaryota; kingdom Metazoa; phylum Chordata; class Myxini; order Myxiniformes; family Myxinidae; genus Eptatretus; species Eptatretus burgeri. The sequence goes on from NC_140967.1 coordinate 39,584,415, forward strand.
AGAAACAAATTCTAAATCCACTTTCTTTCAGTCCTCGAGCACGTATCCGTTTAAACTTCGCAAAAAGTTTGTTTTCCATTTTGGGTAAAAGGCCCTGTCTTACGCTCCCTATCTCCTTCAAACCTTTTGCACTCTGAACAATTATTTCCTCATTCTTCACCATTCACATCAGTCATCGTGTTAAGTCCCGATTTATGACACGTCTGTTACTAGTTCTTTCAAAAGTTGTAAAACATGATGATCTCAATCATGTTTTCATGGGTGCATGATAGACGACGCTTCATTGCCGTGTCCATTTTGATTGTGATGAAAAACGTTGTTTTACAACTCCATCACAAAGGGTTGTAAAACACCCTTTTAAGACCCTTGATGAACAACGTTGTTTTGAATGTATAACTCTTGTAAGTACCAGTACCAGACGTGTAAGAAATTCGGACCTAAAGCTTATGTATCAATAAAACATGATATACTGTCATGTTTGAGTTGATTATATTTTCAGTTTTCAAAGCCTTACGATGACGTTTTTATATGGGCATATTTTTAATGGAGAAATCAAATAGGGAGGCCAGTGTGTGCTTATATTTCATATGGGCTTATAGTCAAGCATACACTTATTATCCCGATTCTATTGCATATATATATATATATATATATATATATATATATATATATATATATGTATAAAGCTCTTTCTAACCACCGTGACTCACTGAATGATATTATTGATCGGTATCTTCCGGTGACGTAGAAAGCTGAAATTTTGTGTGCCGATGGGCATCGAAGCTAGTACACTGGGAAAAGTCACAGAATCATCAGACATCATTCAAAAATTAAAATATAATTAAACAAAAAATAATAATAATAAATAAAAAATGCAGGTGAGCGACACGATACAATGGGGAAGCATGGAAATTGTGTGCCGATGGACATCGAAGCCACGACACCAGGAAAAAATCACAGAACCATCGGAAAGCATCCCTAAATGAAAATATAAATAAATGAAAAAACTAATGGAGGTGAGCAACCCGAGACAATGGGGAAGCTTAAAAACACCTCAACGCCACAGTATTAAAAACACCACACCACCATGAAACCCCCACGTTATTAAAAACACCTCACCGCCACGTAACCACAATGTTATTCAAAACACCTCATTCCACATAATTCAAAACTCCCACTGTGGAATTTGAAACACCTCATCACATGTTGGGATAGAGACAGGCTTGTTTTAACTGAGGATATGTGCGCGAGTTGCCATGTTGTCATGATTCTGTCCCACCTTCTTAAACCGGCATCCAAATCTACCCATATTTACCATGTCCTTGTGTGCTGTGTACATACCTCCACCTTGTAGTAACTGTCGACTGTACATCCCGATCGGGACATGAACTGGACCGCTATCAACTGACACGAACTGCGCAGCTCGGGAAGTAGCTTAAGCACTCAAGCATGCACTCCAACGGAATGCCTGGCTTGGCAAGCAATTACCAATTGCCGTCGATACAACTATGCACCTGCAAACGCCCGTACAATGTCAAAATTGGACAAATCAACACTTTTTTTTGGAGTCGGAACTGCTGATACTTTCGAATCTGGAGCTTACATTTTATAATTCTGCTTAGTTGAAGAGATTCTCTCGGTTATTCATTTCTTCATCATGAAATGCAAATGAAATAAAGCCACAAAAGCTGGCATCCCCTGGCGTTTATAAGGACTGCAATATACCCAGCGATTTGGAGCTATGATGAACAGGCATTCGATAATATGAGTGAGGAAAGTGGAAAAAAAACCCCAAAACTTATCATTAAGAAATCGTTGCAGCCTGTTCCAAGTCACAGCATGGTTGAGCAGGCCAAACAACATGGCGGCTTCAGACCCCAGCAATGTTATGCAGGAAACGCCTTAAGGCATCAGACAGCGAGGTGGCCGAGGATCGTGAAGGATATAATTAAATAAGGCCGTTAATTATTTTCAAAAGGGGTGTTTTAATTAACCCAAACACCCAATTTTCACTCCTGCATTTCCTTGGAGTTCTCTTGGTTTGCATGCAAAGTTTCAGGCTGCTATATTTTATGGTTTTGGAGTTATGGAGGAGACACACACTGAAACACACACATTGCCTTTTATTTGTGTGTGTGTGTGTGTGTGTGTGTGTGTGTGTGTGTGTGTGTGTGTGTGTATATATATATATATATATATATATATATATATATATATATATATATATATATATATATATATATACACACATCACCAGCTCCACAAGCCCAAGCAACACCCTCACCCCTCTAACCCTCCCTGAGAATGGCAAAAGCAATGCCGTGCAACCGTGAAGGTAAGAGATGCACCCATACTGACAACTGCCTGGACCCACCTGAAAATGCTCGCAACCATGGACGTGGCTGGAGGCTCTAAGAAGCTGGTTAGAAAACCACTGAGTGCAGATCATGAGGTTAAAAAAAGCCGATGGGAGGGGATAGTTCAGAGAGTTCAGCAGGGTCAGCACCTGGTGAGAAACTCACAGTTAGAGCAGAGAGTGAGAACGGAGAGTTAGTTCAGAGTTAAGCGAGAGATGTCTCACAGAGCCCAGTAAGTGGATGCAGCAGACAAACGAAAAAGGAAATAATGATGGAGCCAGGACACAGGCCACCAAACATGTCTCTCTTCTGCCAAAGACTCGCCATTTCACTAACGCTCACCTCATCAAATGCCAACCCCATGCAAACATCACTTTGGGGAACAGGTTTCTTTCTGTGTCTCGTAACCTATGCCTGTCTGAATGTTTGTGTTGTGACTGAGTAAGGTATCACATAAGCCATCAAAATTTGTGGGCATGAAAGGATTTAACTGTACAAAGAATTATTGTTATACGTGTGTGCCTTTCCTTGTTGTACCTATCCCTCTTTGCTTCCTTTATTTGTAATGAAACTGTTCTCACCACTTGCATGTCAGCCTGGTACACGGTTCAAAAATTGGGAATATGGGACTTTCAAAATTATGCGATTGCCCCACAATGCATAAGCGCACATGTGCAGAACCCTTTAGCAACAATGGTGATCGGGGCATAATATATTGAGTGTGCAAGGCAAGGATTGATGTAGAGGCATTGATGTATCTAATGTATTTGACTTTGAGATCTTTCTTTAAAACCATGATTTATTATCGATTTTGTTCGCTACTACGACTCACTGAGCTCTGTAAAGAACTCAAACTTCAAAAAATACCTGAGAGAAAGGGGTGTATCTCTGCACAATGAAAGAGTTGCAGAACTTTCCCACTTTACCGACAGGGGTGAGACCTGCAGCTGCCCGTAATGCCGATTACTGACAACATGGACAGGTGCAAGCTCCGGAAAACTGTGGACAGGCGCATACAACCCAAACCCTCGACCATCGCTGCCTGTGAATTTTGCAGGAGTACCTCCTGTAAACATTTCAGGCACAAAAATAGAAGAAATTATACAAGAATTATCAGTGGATGAGAGGTGTCGAGTTCCTACCATTTCCTGCTAACAATGGGGTGGACATGAGCTCAAATCTTCCACCCACATGATCAACAATTTAGTGACTGATGATCCTTAGATACCATACGTTATCTGCTCATAAAGCCAAACATATTTTCTTAGGTTTCTGACGTACCGAAACTTGAACAAGATCTGAAGCCTGCAGCCAGATCATCCATTTGAATGGATGAGTACCGAACGACATACCCAGAACAACCCACTGCAGTTTTACAACCTCCTAATGAACATTGCAACAAATTTACAACGGCCACGAGTTTGAACCACATCGTGGTTATAATACGGGATTTTTGAAATTATGTATGAATGTTAAAGAGGCCTTTCCAGAATATGCGGTGTGTGCGTTTTCAACGACTCTCTTGTGCTGGACGGGGCGCTTTTCACCTGCTGATGCGAATGTGAAATACGTCAAATAGTCTTTTAAACATAATTTTCAGCATTTAAACAACAATGGCAATTTCCAACTGGTTATCCGTAATTGTTGTGTTCCTGAATGCAAATCGGACTCAAGAAAATATTGGAAATACAAGAAATATCAGTGTATGAGAGGTGTCGAGTTCTTACCTTTTCCTGCGAATAAAAGTGAGTTGCAGAAGTGGATATATATATCATTATAAATGCCCAATGTGTCAGTTCTGCAAGGTGGAAACAGAAAGCATGAGCCACCTCCTGTTGGGATGTAAAAAAAAAAACTCATGTCAGAGCAGCTGTACACACAAAGGCACAACAAGGTATGTGGAGTAATCCACCAACACTTCTGCAAAAATCTCAATATTCCAGTTCCAGAAAACTCATGGAAACATGAACCAAAAGCGATAATTGATAACAAGGAAATAACGCTCACAAACATAGAAAACAAAGAATTGCGACCGGATATAGTACTTAGGAATAACAAACAGAAAACGGTATTGCTAATTGAGGTATCGGTTCCCAAAGATTTTGGCCTAAACAACACATAAATCAAGAAAATGACCAAGTTTGAAGAACTCAAAAATGAAGTGAAAAGATCCTGGGAGTTGAAGAGATCCAAAATTGTACCAGTGATTATTAGAGCACAGAAATGATGAACCACCTAATACAGAGATCTTAAAAACCATCCTTGGGAATATTCCTACAAACTTCAGTTGGAAGCTATCTGGATCCTCGAAAGAGCCCTTGGAACAAAACTCTTGGAAAAACAAAGCCTCACAGTTTGGTCCATGAATCGTTACCCCAGCAACCTCCCCACACCCCTTTACTGAAATGAAGGTGGATACTTCCGAGACCTGGGAGGACTCCGTTCCACCTTCTTAAACCCACACATGAAGATATAAAACACACACACACACACACACACACACACACACACACACACACACACACACACACACACACACACACACACACACACACACACACACACACACACACACACACCTTTTTTGTCATGAGCAGTATCCCTCAAATTCTGCATGCTATGTGCTGTTTTCTCTCCATGATGCCCAGGTTATATAGCCCCCTTCCTCCACATACATGCTAATGCCTTCTCATTTCATGTCAACGCATCCTCGTTAACCCTTTTCTGAGCAGACAGAATGCCTTCGTGCCTGATCATCTGTTTCCTATTAATAGATATCCAATATTCCTTGTCCTGCAATTGCTCACATCTCTCTATCTCCTGTTTATATGCTCTTCCAATCTCGCATCTCCTTTTGTCACCAGTACTACAAGAATACATTTTCGTTAGGTATCGGCAAAACCAATTATATTTTTAAACATGTATATTTATATTAACGTGCCATGAGATTTCGCCCGTTATTCCTCCCCACAACACCTCCATCTCTTCACCCTAAGTCCACACAGCTCGGGCGGGGCGTTGTGCCGCGTCACGCCACGCCTTTTGAACGGTCGCTTCCGCCAGAAAATCATAGTTCGTAATCCTTCACTATCGATAGCGCGATGCGAATTGTGACTGAAAAAAAAAATATTTATAAACACCTGTAAGGTAAGGAGATTAAGTTTATAATGAGGTCAACAAAAACAGAATCGGTGGAATCGCTGGCAACATCTGAGGTTGTGTTCGTATCTGGCGTATCGGTGCAGAGGTATCGCTCCGCGGCGTGCTGAGAGAGCGGGAGAGATTGAAGCGGCAAGCGGGAGAGGGAGGGAGGGAAGGAAGAAAGAAATCGAGTTGGGGTGATAAAAGGGAGGAGACGAACGAGGAAAAAAAAAAAAAGGAAGGGAAAGGGTACTAGAATCCGGGACCTCGGGAGGAAAGAAGGGAGAGAGAGAGAGAGAGAGGGGGGAAAAAAACCCCCGATATCTGGGTGCAGCACCTAATTGGGAGGGAAAGAAAGGATCGGTGGTGACTCGGCGTGCCTCTGCAGCACTGAGGTAAAAACCAATGTTGTGTTGTTCGATATGCTGTGGATTTCGTCGGGTAACGTGAGAGGAGAATGTGCAGATGGCGGTTATAATATAAGGCGGTGCCGGTTGTCATGGAGTCTGGATGGTGGATTGAATTGGGGAGATGGTGGTTGTGAAGAAGGTTTTTTTTGTATTTTTTTTTTTGTGAGAGGAGCCATAACCGTGGTGCTTCTGTTTGTTTGTCGTGGCTCTGACGAGATGAAATAGTCGAGGAATGAGGTAAAGGAAGCGACGCGCCATCCGGGCCTGGGGAGTTTTCGCCTGGGAGCCGGTAGGGGAAGGGGGGGGGGGAAGGTAAAGGGGGAGGAGGTAAGGGGGCCGTGATTGCAATGTCCTTCGGTTATGGAGATTGATAGGATGTGTTGATGTAACAATGGAGATTTTAAGCAGATGGGGAAAGGGGTGCTTGGTGTAAACGCAACGGGTCACAACAAATAATTGTTGTGTGTGGGGGGGGGGGGAGTAGATGGTCTGGAGAATGACGAGTTATAACGACGTTTCGATCGGATCGGGGAGATGAGGTTGAGGCAACGCGAGGAAATGATGACTGTTCGTTGAGGTCGGAGAGATGCCCAAATCATAGGGAAGAGGAGATTGTCGGTACCGGATGAATGTATTGCATAAGAGGTTTTTATGGTATATATATATATATATATATATATATATATATATATATATATATATATATATACACACACACAATTGAATCGGGGTAGATGTTCAAAGGGCGGGGGCAAGGGGAGATGCGGAGGGGTGGAATTAGCTGATATCAGCGACGTGGGCGTCCTTTCCCGAGTTCATTGTTCGTGAGGTAATCCAGTCTTCGGTCTGCACGCCTCGCGTCCTCACAGCCGCCCTTCCCTCGCGCGCCCCCAAGCTCCGCCCTTCCCTCGCGCGCCCCCAAGCTCCGCCCTTCCCTCGCGCGCCCCCAAACCCCACCTTTCCCTCGCGCGCCCCCAAACCCCGCCTTTCCCTCGCGCGCCCCAAACCCCGCCTTTCCCTCCCGTCATGTCGTGGAATCATGCTTCTGCTCCAGCTTTGTGCGCGAAACCATGCCGAACGGAGCCGAACGAGCTCATTTCGCACGTACCTTGCATGCTACAGCATCAAACTTGACGCTTGAACCTGACTCGAGTACAACCTCCGGCTCCGTCCATTTATTACCCATGCATTCAATCACTCGACCATCGAATCATTCTTTTTTTCTTTTTTTTCTTTTTTTTAACCCCCCCCCCCCCCCGTGCACGCAAAGCTAAACGCAGGGTGAAGCAATCTGTTCACTTTGTCTGTGTGTGTGTCTACAAACGTTGGTTTATGATCGACGAACCACCTGATTTCAATTGAATATTGTATTTTGAATACTTATCGGAAAACGAACCTGGAGTTTAGCAATTCTTTGGTTCTGAATTCGTCCCGAGTACTTTGATGTGTGCGAACAGAGGAGCAAGATAATATGTGGATAAACAGAGGGACAAACAGGCACGAATAACTTGTGTGACGTGTGAGATACGATGGTGTAAAAGATGCTGCATCAACGGCGGTAAACCAACAAAATTTTTGTTTCTACCACCTTGATCATTTATTTTAATTGAATTATATACTTGAACACTGTGGAACACAAATCGCCTTTTTGGCACTTTCGAAACCCTTCTCTTTCGGAGTACCTGGACAAAATATTACGGCATTTTTACGTCATCATGACCGATTAAGGCACACTTGCCCGCTTGCAGACCCCGACCCCTTCCATGCCCTTGTTTCTCAACACTGCACAGGGGTAAGATGTTAGATGAACTCTAGTTTTTCTTTTGTTGCACTCGATCCATAATTTGTTGTTTTTACCCTCGCACTCCATCACTCTTTATTTGAATTACAAACAACTTAAAACGCAGGAGGAAGCCATTGGGCACATCAAAACGGTGCAATTATTTATTTATTTATTCCAGGCACTCATTCATTCATTCATTCTGTTCAGGCACTCATTCATTCTGTTCAAGTACTCACTCGTTTCATTCATTCTATTGAACACGCAATCGTCGATTCATTCTCCATTATATCTGTGAAATCAATCTTCTATCTATAAATCCAGGTGTGTGTGTGTGTGACTGCTGTTTCTCGACAACTACTGGTCCGATCTAATCGAAACCTGCCAGCTATATTGCTGGGGACCTGAGTATGTGCCTTTTCAAGGTTTGATATTAATCGGACAAGTGCTTCCCAAGTTATGGCCATTTTTTACCAAACCAATGACAAGACACGTTGTTGCATAGGCGTGGCCAATGGGGAAAGGGCGCCATTTAGTTACCGTGGCATAGGAGTGGCAATGGTCAATGGCATCGAATGTCATGGCAAGCAAAGACAGGGAGGTAAACTTGATTTTAATTTGTATTTTAATTAACTCTGTGTGGAAGTATCACAGCAGTTGTTACTTCAAGGAAAGCGATAATTTGTGGAATGCATGTGAACAATCCGTACGGGCACGCACCACTTCCGGATAGTGATGACTTGCTGTATTCTAATAATTTCTCGATTTCTTATGCACATTTATAGATAAACACTGCCCCAATCCAGTCGTCGTTTACGAGAGCGAAGGAACGTCGTCGTCGCTGTGGTTGTTTGAAAGTTTTTTTTTTTTTTTTTTTTTTTTTTTTTTGGTTTGCAAGTACAGCCACGCACGTACGGGCACGCGAGAGTGAAGGAACGGCCTGTGTGGTTGTTGTTTCTGGCACACGGTTTGAGTTTGTTTGTTTTTTTGCACGTATGGCCACGCACGTACGGGCACGTACTAGTTCCTGCAATTGAAGCACTCGACCATGTATTCATTCTTTAATTTATCCACAAAATCGTCATTCTTTCTCTACAGGCAATCGATCGATTATTCATTCTCTCTCGTTTCTCGTCATTCATTGCATTCAGGAACCCATAATTCATTTTATCATTCATCCTCTTCAGGCACTGTCATTCAATCGTGCTATCCAAACACTCATTAATGATATCAAGCCATTGAATCCTTTATAAGTCTATCAAAGCATTCAGTCATTCTATCTTCGCCTTCTAAAAATTCAGGCACTTATTCATTCTATCTATGCACTGAATCACTATTCCATGCAGTCATTCATTCATTATATCCAAGAACTCTATTCCATTCCACTCATTTCTTTTATCCATGCACTACTCATTCATTCTGGTCATGTACTCCACTCATTCATTATTTTATCCATACACTCCATCTCTCATTAAATCTCATCCATGCATGCAATTACTCATTACCTCTGTCATCGAGGGTGAAGGAGGTTATGTTTTCACCCTTTTTTGTTTATTACTTACGAAATCTTAATTGATGACTTCCGTCATCTGTTTGTGTGTTTGTGTGTTTGTAGGCACGATAACTCGAGAACGGAAGAAGCCACCAATGTCAAATTACACCACGTGAATCAGGAGGGTGATGGCAAGCGCTGATTACATTTTGGTCAAAATCGGTCAAAGGTCAAGGTCACAGTGAGGTCAAACATCCAAAAAAAAGTTATAACTCGAACGGAAGAAGCTAAAAATGTCAAATTAAACCACGTGATTCAGGAGGGTGATGGCGAGCGCTGATTAGATTTTGGTCAAAATCGGTCAAAGGTCAAGGTCACAGTGAGGTCAAACATTCGATTTTTTTTGATGGTTTGGTGCAGAATCATCGTAGAAACTTCTGGTTTGCGTCGCTACCTTCTCTCGAGACAGCTTTTATTAGACAAGGTCAGAGGTCAAGTTGACGATTTCGTAAGTACCAGTCTCTGACTGCTTGTCTGTTTGTTTGTCTGTGTGCAGGATATCTGAAAAAGTTGTGTATGGATCCAGATTAAATTTGGTTTGCAGGTTGGGTGTGTCACAAGGACAAGCTGATTAGATTTTGGTGAAGATATAGATCTGGATCCGACTACTGGAATTTTAAAAAGTGATCCTTCACCTTTTGAGAGTTAGTGTACAGCACAATATCTGAAAAAGTTGTTGATGGATTCGGATGAAACGTTGTGGACACTTTGGGTGTGTGACCACAACTAATTGATTTGATTTTGGAGAAGATCCGAATCCGGATCTGGATATGAGAATTATTTAATTCTTAAAGTGATTCTTCACCATTGAGTGATCGGGCCAAAAATGAAATGTAGCATGATATTTCAAAAATGTTTTGGGCCCGATATGTTTGCGTGGATCAGGCATGACATGGCGGAGGTATGCACCTTCTACCGAGTGCCCTTCTAATTCCATCTTGATTCATTTAATTGCCTGCATGCTTCTGCCTTTATAATTTTCCTTCCAACTCTGAGTAATTCCCTTGCAAAGATTCTGTATTCAAATAAATAAAATGAACAAATTGCATGTCAGCTTCTTATCTTGCTCAAATTGTCACAAAACTGAATGAGTACATTTCTTGCCTGTATTTTCTTTGCTCACAATACTTTGGCTTCATTGACTTAAATTTTTTGTTTCCAGTTTGAACCGAAAGAAAATTTTGTAGAAAGCTCAATTTTTCAAACTCCTTTGCCTTGTCTTATTTTAAAAATAAGCCTCTTTTAGAAATGTGAAAAACACAAGCTATATTTAATGAATCAAACCAGGACACGATGACCCATTACACACAAGCCTTGAAAATATCGGTTGTTTCCAATTCCTCTGTCTCCATGGCTGTTTTTTCTTCCTTTTTGAAAAACCCCTTCTCTGATCCGGAGGTGGTGTTGCGATGTCAAGAACTCCATTCCTCATTGTTCATTGTCCTCTGAACCCCCTCCTCATCTTCTGGAATAGCTCTGGCTACAAATTCATCTAAAAAAAAAAAAACACTTAATTGTTTCTGTCATGTACTCATTCATTCTATCAAATGATTACAACTCTCTGTAGACCTCTTTTTCTCTTCACGTGGATCAACTTGTAACCATACATTCTAACTCTCTTCATCTGTGGCCATTTAAACTGTCATCACGCCAGCTGGTTGTGTGTCAGTTATGCAACAACTAGTCGTGGTATTGCAGCTAAGGCTTTCTGCAACGACTTGACCTGTAAACTTTCCAAGTGGGATTTCTGCAACTAGTACTTCCCCCTCCTGTACCTAGTAATAACAAACTTTCCATCCATCCTCTTCTGTTACTCTTTTGGAATTAACTTCAACAACAAATAATATGGCTGTTCGCATCGGCCAACTGTCATTGATTGTAATCTTCTCATACAAAAGGATTGGGCTGCTATCTCCACTGCATCTCATATTAATATTGCCTTGAAATACTTTCATAAAAGTCTACTTTCTCTCCTGCACTGATTTATTGCATCGCAGCTGCAGCTCTTCTATCCATCTTTTCGGTCCTGGTGCACTATATCGAATCATGCAGGGAAGCGGTTGTGGTCAAGCAGCTTGCTTTCTCAACATGTTAAGCTGACCTGAGTGAGGGCAACTTTAGGTCACGCCATCAGGCTCGCACCAAGCATTTGTCCATCCTGAGTCAAGCCATGAAACAATCTTGAAAATCTCAGTGCTGAACTCTCCAACCAGTCTCCATCCCCTACGTAATCTCAAACTGCATCACTGCAGACTCTGCCCAAAATAAGGCAGAATGTCTCAACACGGTATTCGCTTCCAAATAATCTGTGTCCAAACCATCCTGCCCTGTCCACATCTTACCTCTTCATACCCTCTGTCAACTGGAGTTTGTGTACTTCTCACCAAAGAAAGTAGAGAAGGTTCTGTTCAGCCTTGCCTGTGCATCAGCAATGGACCCAGTTGGCATCAATGTCCATTTTCAAAATCATGCTATGCCGATCTCGCTTATCCTCTCCACTCTTCAACCTGTTATTGTTCTTTGGCCACCTCTTGTCTGCGTTGATATCAGTAAACTTCACTCCCATCCACACAAAGAGTGCAAAAACAAATCCTATCAACTTCAATCCAGTAATCTTCCTTCCAATTGCAAGCAAAGTTGTAGAATCCATCATTGCTGCTGATGTCAGGCCTTTTCTTTTCAAACAGCCTCATCTCTGACCATCAGTTTTGAATACATCATGCTCATTCAACTCAGGACATATTTATTTTCCTCTCAACAATGGTTATAGGCTCTACATCTCAAACAATGGTTCAAGACTCTCTCTGGGGATATACAGTGCCTTTCGAAAGTCTATACCCCCTTTCCAAATTTTCACCTTTTGTTTCCTTATAGCCTGGAATTAAATTGCATTAAATCGGACTATTTCCACCTTTTATTTACACATTGTAACCCACAACTTCCAAGTGAAAAACAAATTCTACAAATTTCAGAGAATTGATTAAAAATACAAAACTAGAATATCTTGGTTGGATAAGTGTCCACCCCCCTGAGTTAACACTTTGTGAAAGCACCATTGACAGCAATTACAGCTGTGAGTCTGTTGGGATTGGTCTCTACCAACTTTGCACACCTTGATTGGGCAATATTTGCCCATTCTTCTGTGCAAAACTGATCAAGTTCTGTTAAGTTGCGTGGGGAGCATTGATGGATGACGATCTTAAAGCTGTTGCTCTGATTTGGCCACTCAAGGACATTTATCTTTTTGTTCATTATCCACTCCAGTGTAGCTTTGGCTGTGTGCTTCTGGTCATTGGCATGCTGAAAGGTGAACTTCCATTCCAATTTCAGCTTTCTTGCAGAGGGCAGCAGATTTTCTTCTTGCATTTTTTTTTTGTGTTTTACTCCATCCATTTTCCCTTCTGTGCTGACAAGTGCCCCAGTCCCTGCTGATGAGAAACATCCCCATAACATAATGCTTCCACCACCATGCTTCACAGTAGGGATGGTGTTCTTTGGGTGATGTGATGTGATGCGCTGTGTTGGATTTGCGCCAAACAAAGTTTTACCTTTTGGCAAAAAAGTTCCATCTTGGTTTCGTCAAACCACAAAACTTTTTGCCACAAGGCATCTGTATATCCTTTTTTTTTTATTTTTTTTTATTTTTTATTTTTGCTTACCTCAAATGGTACTCAAGGTGGGCTATTTTGAGTAATTGCTTCCTTCTTACCACCCGACCATACAGGCCAGACTTGTGGAGTGCTTGGTATATTTTTGTCACATGCACACATTCAATCTTTGCCATAAAGGCATGTAGCTCTTTCAAATTTGCTATTGGCCTCTTGGTGGCCTCTCTGATCAGTCTCTTCCTTGATTGGTCATCCAGTTTGAAGGGACGGCCTGATCTAGGTAGGGTCTTGGTGGTACCATACGCCTTTCACTTCTTATTGGTTGGCTTGTATGAATGCCAGTGAGCCACAGAAGTGGCTACCACTTAAAGCAGACAGTCCACCTCCATCTCATTTCACCCCCCCCATCCTTACCCACAACACCTTCCGTTTGACTTTTTTGTTCAACTGCTACCCCATTGTCAGTTCCTATTCTCGCTATAAATATTCGCCTCGATCTTGTAATGGAATAACAAAATCCCCCCCAAACAAGCTTTTATTGGGGGGGTGTAGATTTGAAGCGGATGGGGTAGTGGGGAAGAGAGTCAGTAGTATTCGAATGCATATTTTTGTCATGGGGAGTCCTTATCCCTACTTGTCATTTTAAATTTGATTGTTACCTCTGCCACCAAAGGTGAATGGAGATTATGTTTTCATGTCTGCCTGTCTGTCTTCTCTCTGCCTGTGTTTGTCTGTTTGTGAACAAAATATCTCCAGTTGTGGACAGATTCGGACAAAATTTGGTGGAGAGCTTGGGTATGTGACACCAACTAAATGATTAGATTTTGGTGAAGATCCGAATCCAGATCTGAGAATTTTTTGAGTGATTCTTCACCATTGAGTGATTGGGCTAAACCGATATATCGCATGATATCTCAAAAAGTTATGGACAGATTCGGACGAAACTTGATAGATGAGTTGGTGTGGGTGATAAGAACAAGCCGATTTAATTATTAGTTCAGGTCCGAATCCAGATCCAGCCTGTCAGTGGAATACGAAACCTAAGCATGGCGGAGGTATGTGCTCCATTTAGTGCTGTTCTAGTTCATAATGAGTTTTTGTCTTGAAATTTTGTTGACCTTTAATGAACTGTGATTTTTTTTTTTTCTTTTCTTTCTGCATCCGATATTTCACATCTAGTTTTGCTGTTTACCTTTACTTCATCTAATCATCTCTTCAGTGGAAACTAAATACTGAGGTATTTTTCTTAATTATTGCATTCCCACCAGAGAGATAATCAGTTAATGGCAGAACTTAAGTTTAGCATGCAGGCTGTAAAAAGAAAGGAATCAATAGCACATACCAAACCACTAGGTATGTACCAAGAGTGTGTAATTGGATAACAATGTACAGTAGTTATGCACCATACCCTATGCAGAGTGTCGATTCGGCCGACTTTCTTTGGTTGGGGTTAGCATTACAATCTTAGATGGGTCGCCATTCCACAGAATGTGCAGAAATTTGGAATTTGGCTAGTGTGCAGGCAAAAACTAAATTGCTCTTCATGAAGGACATCATGGGATTTTTAATGTCCACTAATGCCAGCAGATGAGATGCCCAGTTTAATGTCCATCAGCTGGCACATCGATGAATTGTCTTGTGAAACACCAGGCTGACAGTTTATAGCTGGGTGCAGATAAAAACCCAGGCGATAGAGCTCAGAGGCAAGAAACGATATAATGCAATAAAATTGCAATTTGTCTTGGTGGAATTTCCAGATAAGTTTTTTTTTTTTTTTTAAAGGGTAACATTATTTTTTATTTGTTTGCTTTATTTATTTTAATTATTCATTTTTTCTTTACTAAATTTTGTGCATACCACATGTGCTTTGGTATTTAAATTATTTTTTTTTTTGGAACAAATTCTACTCTGACTTCTAGATCAAAGGAAATTCCTGATGCTGCTCAGGATGTGATTTAATGCATTTACTCAGTTTTCTTCATTCTTCAAAGCGATTCTTTGAGGAATGCCAAATTTTTGGGGTTTTGAGATGATTTGGTCATATGAATGGAATTTATAGGGTACTACTCTTTTGGCTGGAAAGGATTTTTTTTTTCCTCTTCAAATCCCAATACATTCCAGGACTGACAATTTTGGAGGTGTAAAAAGTTGGAAGAAGACAAAAAATAAAGTTTAGAGTTTTTATTTTTATGCCATAGTTTATGGAGATGTCATACCCAACTGAATAATAAAGTTTTGCAGCTTGATTCCAAAATGTTGATCTTGAAAAGTAACAATGCAGTTTTTCACTGACTTCCAGCATCACAGTACAAAGCTTCTAATCATGCTTGAATTTATTGTGCTGTCAATGCAGTTGGGTCATTCCATGTCAAATCATCAAAGAATCTGCCGTCATCTCTCAGATTTTTGTAAAACTTTGGGAACCAATTGGGACCCATGAAAAAACGGCAAGAACTCAAATATTTTTGCTAACAGCCTCTTAATTAGTGAGATACAGACTAACGAACTTTGGACTAATTAGTACAACGTCACGAATTCAAATGGCCATATCTCTAAAAGTATAACACCTAGAGAGCTGGTTTTGGTGTCATTTTAAAGGTATTTTCGTGCCCTATGAATTTGTCTGGGCAACATTTTCCTACCTCCAACCACAAAAAAGTTATCACAAAATATAAACTTCAATTGTGAATCCCCAAAAAATGTATCCTTCAAATTCATCCCAGAGGTACCTTATGATGTCAAGAAGCTTCCACATAAATTTTGTGATGGGCACTCCAATAGTTTCTGAGATATGAGCAATAATGTACATGTACGTATGGCATATAGGTTCGAAAATCAGCATTTGTAATGTATTATACAATCAATAAGTGAGTTCAAGTACACAGTGTTCACTAACCTGACTTAGGCTTTCAATTTCCTCTTCAATGCACCAACAGCAGCACTTGTTTATTCCCCTCAGGCCCAGTTGAAAATGAAAGTATACGATACTTCAAAGCAATTGATGATCGTTCCTTGTGTTCCCTGTCATGGCTCGGTTAGAATGATTGTATAATACATTACAAATGCTGATTTTCGAACCTATATGCCATATGTACATGTACATTATTGCTCATATCTCAGAAACTATTGGAGTGCCCATCACAAAATTTATGTGGAAGCTTCTTGACATCATAAGGTACCTCTGGGATGAATTTGAGGAAATTTGAAGGATACATTTTTTGGGGATTCACAATTGAAGTTTAT
The DNA here is from genome assembly GCF_056783735.1 of Eptatretus burgeri. Taxonomy (NCBI): domain Eukaryota; kingdom Metazoa; phylum Chordata; class Myxini; order Myxiniformes; family Myxinidae; genus Eptatretus; species Eptatretus burgeri. The sequence goes on from NC_140967.1 coordinate 39,600,506, forward strand.
ATTTTGTGATAACATTTTTGTGGTTGGAGGTAGGAAAATGTTGCCCAGACAAATTCATAGGGCATGAAAATACCTTTAAAATGACACCAAAACCAGCTCTCTAGGTGTTATACTTTTAGAGATATGGCCATTTGAATTCGCTACGTCGTGCTAATTAGTCCAAAGTTCGTTAGTCTGTATCTCACTAATTAAGAGGCTGTTAGCAAAAATATTTGAGTTCTTGCCGTTTTTCATGGGTCCCAATTGGTTCCCAAAGTTTTACAAAAATATGAGAGATGATGGCAGATTCTTTGATTTGACATGGAATGACCCAGTTAACTAATTTTATCTTCATTTAATGTTCTACCTGCAGTCTGAAGTTGCTGAGGCAGTTGAACTTTCTATTATTTAAAAAGTAACATCAAGTTAGCATTCATGTTTGGATTATGGGAAGTCGTCTACTCGAGCCTGGATTATTTTACACTCTCCATCCCCAACTTTCTAAAGTGTGCACTTTGTTCCCACAACCTTTTAGGTGTGCAATTTGAGAAAAAATTATGTTCTTGTGTAATTTGTGGTTGTGACCACACTGTGATTATGGCAAATTTAGATGGAAAAGACAGTCTTTGACAAACTTTTAAAATATATTTAAACAAAAAAATATATTTTATATATATATATATATATATATATATATATATATATATATATATATATATATATATATTTATACAAAAATATATTTAAACAAACTTTTTAAATATATTAAAATGCTCCCTGAATATCTGAAGTGTGCTGATTTAACTTTGGAGGTATGAAAGTGGTAGCCACTTCTGTGGCTCACTAACATTCGTTCAAATTTGGATTCTGGAATGAGCTTGGTGCATAAAAAGGTTCTTTGTTCTTCCATAATGTTCTGTCACAATTGGTATGAAAGACAATTGCAAGAGGGCAATGCATGTACACCAGAATTTTAACTCTACTTTTTTTTTCTTCTGTTGATCATTTTGTTTAATTTGTAACCAAGGTGGAACTTCTTTATGAGTCTATTATTTAAAAATGTCAATGTATTATCCGCTTGTATTTACAATAGACATTCTTTAGTGAAACTCCATGTACTGACTGACAAACCATAACATCACTCAATAACTGAAATTAAGAGAGCCAATAATTGCTATGAAACTTTCAACCATGACTTTTAATCCAGGTTATTTTTTTTTCATTAAAAATGTAATTTTTACATTTTGTTTAGTGCCATCAAACCATCTCCTTGCATTCTGTAACCAGTGCAGAGAAGAGGCCCAATATTTAGAGCTGCAAAGAATGACGATCATCCATGGTATGTCTTAAGCTGCATTCCAAAGCCATTCTTTGTAATGCCAGGCATTTGCATATTTGTTTCAACTACTTATTGCATGGAAGACCTTTGGATTTTGCCGCACCGCATCAAGTAGGATATTTGGCATTGTACTTGGAATTCCTTTGTGCTGTGGATTTTTAAGGCTTTGGGAAGATGACATTTCTTGACATTTGCCATAGACCAAAGGTCATGTAATGGGCCTTTTCCTTAGTTATCAAAATCAGGTTTGTAGCCTCTATGGTTTTTCTCACATCATGCTTCTTTTAACCCCTTTTGTGCTTGATAGTAGTATCTACAATAGACACTCTTTGGTGAAGAGTGTCACAACAGTAGTATTGCATCATCATTCCAAAATATATAGTTTGGGAAACTTTTTAAAATTTATTTTATTTTGTGTACGTAGTTGAGACTCATGAAAGAGCTCATGCACTGAAGGGATCAGGACATAACAGGATGTGAAAGCAACAGTAGAGACGCATACAAATGAACAGTAGAGAGAGAGGGGGAGAAACACCAACACCAGAGATGAAGTCCATGTTTGAGGGAGACTTGGATAACTGAAGGGTGTGGGGAGGAATGGGGGAAGGGTGGGAGAAGATGCAAGGACTGGACAATATGGAAACAGAAGGCGACTCCAAATAACTGAAAGTGGAAATTTGGGTGGGGCGAACGAGGGGAGAAAAGATCATTGTTTTGGATTGGGGATGATCTGAGATGGTGGTGAACAACTGTCTTGAAGACAACGATCCTAAATCCAGAGTTTGAATAACTGGACCTCCTCAAGAGGATTGGGAAAAATGAGATTGGAGGGAGTCTGGAAGTTGGTTCCACAGGTAGGGAGAAAAGAACAGCGAATGAGTGGAGGTGAGCGGTGATCCTGGATTTAGGTATTTTCCCCAGGGGTTTATGGTGGACCATGTGTGCCCTGTGGAAACCTCAGTGGGGGGCAAAGCACAGAAAGAGCAGAGGGTGCAAGAACAGAAAGGAGGTGGTAGAAGACAGAGACAACCGAACTGTCTGCAATGGCGAAGTGTTAGGCCCATAGATTCAGCTTCATGACGGGAGATTCCAATTTGAAAACCTTGGCGTCAAGCTGAGCAAGATGAGGCAGGGAAGCCAGCCCAGAAGGGAGAACAGGGTCCCATGAAGCTATGGATAAAGGCCTTGGAGGTGGATAGTTTCAGGTTTGCCAAGGAAGGACTTTGCATGACTTCGGATGCCCAATCGATGGCTAGATTTGGAGGCCAACATTGAAATGCGGTTTGTCCAAGAAAGATTGTGGCTGATAACACTGAACAACAAAAATTTTTTACTGGAGATGTGTAAAGTGATTTAGACTAATTTGGGTATGCTGATTTCAAAAATCATAACCGTTTTGCTGTATCACGTCAGGATTTTCAGGAACAGAAATATTCCCATTGCCTAGAAGTCAGGATTTCAATGAAATTTACAAAAATTAATTTATTCATTTATTTCATCATGAATGCTTCAAAATTATAGAAATTACAGAAAAACTCCACTAGAATGTAATTAAAAATGCTTTAGGCATTTGGCTTTGCGTTTGTGCTGCTCTGTGTCAGTTTCACGATGCAGGAACCAGCAGAAATCGCCCATCATGTTCGGGTTGTGCCGCCCTTGGTAACGCGTCTCCATGAGTGAAATCTCTTGGTGGAATCGCTCGCCGTGCTCGTCCGAGACTGCTCCCAAGTTGTCAGGGAAGAAGTTCAGGTGCTGGTGTAGGAAATGGATTTTCAGGGACATCCTGGAGCCAAGTTTCCTGAAGGACTCCAGCAGCTGCTGCACTATTTCTTCATGGTTGTCCGCCCGCTCGTTCCCCAAGAAGTTGTCCGTCACAGCTTTGAAGCTCCTCCACGCTGCCAGCTCTTTGGGGTTTAGAGTTGTCGGAAAAGTTTCGTCCTTCATAATCTGTCGGATTTGCGGTCCAACAAAGACACCAGCCTTGATCTTGGCCTCCGACAAGGTGTTGCCAAACTTTTCCTTGTGGTATAAAAACCCACGCCCATTCAGATCCATTGCCCGTACAAAACTTTTCATCAAGCCGAGCTTTATGTGGAGTGGTGGAAGGAAAACCTTGGCTGGGTCGACAAGGGCGACATGCTTCACGTTGTGTCGACCAGGTACATGCTCTTTTCGCTCTTCCCAATCTTTCTTCGTCCAGTGATTCTTGTCGTCTCTGCTATCCCAGAGACAAAGGAAGCACATGTATTTCGTGTAGCCTGACTGCAGCCCTAACAACAGCGCCACCACTTTCAAGTCTCCGCAGATGTGCCAGTTGAAGTCATTGTACTTGATGGAATCAAGCAGCTGCCGCATAGTCTCATAGGTCTCTGTCATGCCGAACGCGTGAGCCAGTGGGACTGATGGTTTCTTGTTGCCATTGTGGAGCAAAACAGCCTTCAAGCTGTTCTTCCCCGAGTCGATGAAGAGGCGCCAGTCTGCAGGATCGTGATCACACCCAAGTTCTTTCAACAGACCGTTGATGTCACTGCAGAATGTCATCGTATCTTCCATCTCAAAGAACTCAGCCATGTCTCTGTGACGTGCTCTGAACAAGGATATCTTGGTGTTAGGTTCAAGTAGATTCCACTGCTGCAGCCTTGATCCAAGCAGCTCTGCCTTCGCCTTTGACAGCGAGAGATCTCTTACAAGATCATTTAAGTCTCCCTGGTTCAGAAGGTGTGATTCTTGAGTGTCGGGTTCAAAAGGTTCATCATCACCATCCTCTTCACCACTGCTTACAGCTATGTTCTGATCAGCTGGAGGTGTTGGAACGGGGTTCTCGTCATCATGAGGCACAGGTTTACGAGCAGAGACGCAGTCAGCGTACTTGATGTGACCTTTATTCTTCTTGTTGAAGCCGGCGATGCTTGTGCAGCAGAAATAACAATCATCATGATGATTCTGCGGCTCACGCCATATCATGGGCACCGCAAATGGCATGCTCGCGCGCTTGCCCACCAACCACTGAGTCAAGGTTGTGTGACAGCTTGTGCAGCAGATGTGTGGTGCCCAGCTCTGTTCTTGGTCCCCCACCTTACACCCGAAGTAGTGAAAGTAGGCGGCCTTCATTTTCACTGCTGCAGATATACTTCGCTGTTGATCTTTTTTGGTATACCGACCACAGACATAACAGAAGTTGTCAGGATGATTGGTACAGGAACGCCTACTCATCTTTATCTGAAAGAAAGAAATATAACACAAGTTAACAACAATTGTACGAAATAGACATGTTAAAGACATATGTAAATTTCATTGAAATCCTGACTTCTAGGCAATGGGAATATTTCTGTTCCTGAAAATCCTGATGTGATACAGCAAAACGGTTATGATTTTTGAAATCAGCGTACCCAAATTAGTCTTAATCACTTTACAAATCTCCAGTAAAAATTTTTTTTTGAAATTTGTTGTTCAGTGTAATGAGACCCAAGAGTTTGAATAACTGAAACTCCTCAAGAGGATTGTTAAGAAAGTAAATGGTTGGGTTTGCCAGATGGTCGTTTTGGAGAGATGGAGATAGATTTGTCAGGATTGAAAGACATTTCAAGTGTTTAACCATCTCATAATTTTGTCAAGGTATGAAGAGAGGGAATAGTCTGAAGGATGAGGGATGTCATGGCAGAGGGTGAAGTCATTAGCAAATTGATAAAGTAGATTTTCCAGTCAGAGAGATCTTTTATGAGGATCAGGAATAGGACTGGGTGCAGAACACTCCTTGGGGCACTCCAGCCTTGATAGGGAGAGGAGATGAAAGGATTCCGTTGAGAGCCACATGTTTATTACGAGAGAAGAGGAAGTCAGTTAGTATGTCTGATGTTGGCCTTGGATTCCATAGGAATAGAGTTTGGAGAGCAAGGTGGGATGCCAGACTGTAACAAAAGCACAAGATATGTCTAGAGGGACGGCCTCCTTCCATTGTCTGTGAGCAAAAGGAGCATGTCCAAAGTGGAGTGACATGGTCTGAAACTAAATTGGTGATCCGAGATGAGGCTGTTGCTGTTGGAGAAAAGGAAGGATTTCATGTCAACTACGATGATAGATTCCATGACCTTGCTGATAATTGGAAATAACCTGATAGGTCTGTAGTTAAAGGGATCGGTTTATGTATTGCAGTGATGTTGGCTGATCTCCAAGCAGTTGAAAGATGACATAGTGTGAAAAGGGCAGATGGAGGATGTGAAGGAGCAGCAGGGTGGGGTTTTAAGGACATATGAGCTGATGCCGTCTGGTCCAGTTGCAGTCAGTGTTGAGGGTTGAAAGAACTTCCTCCACCTCAGGAGTAAAAGGGAGAGTCCAGGAGCAGTTTGGTATGACAGGGTCAGTTGGGTTAAGATTGAGAGTTAGGGGTTGGGCACACAATATCTGGAAGCAAATGGAGAATTGAAGCATTCAGCCTACTCACGAGCAGAGTCGGCTATCGTGCCGTTTGAAGTGAGGGGAGCATATACCATAGACAGACTTGGCAAGGTGGCACCAAGTTTTAGAGGAGACAGTTTTGAAAGTTCATTCTTGATATTTGACAGATGTTGTTTTCTGGCTTTCCTGAGAGTGGACACACTTGTTGCGGGCTTTGTGGAATGATCTGAGATTGCCTTCGGTCGGATTTGCCTTCCAGAAGCAGAATGTAAGTTTTTCAAGCAACCCTTTGCAAAAGCATGGGTTATATTTCCTGAGCATGATGTTGAATTTGTCAAATCACCAATCTGTTGTTTTGAGCCATACCCCAAGTTTTTATTTTTATTTTTATTTTTTAACGTTTATCCAAACTACAGTAGTTTGTTTTTACCACACCAAATTTGTTTAACCTGTAAAAAAACAAACAAAAGAAAAAAACGACCAACATCATGGATCACTGCTCACCTTCACTCTTTCATTCCTCTTTTTTCCCCACCTGTAGAATAAACTCCCTCACTCTGTTCATCCCATTCTTCTCTCCAGTTCTTCAAAACAGCTGTTCACCACCACCTCTTATCGTCCCCATCCAAATTCTCGATCTTTTCTACCCCCGTTAATCCAACCCAAACCCACCTCCTTCAAAGTCCCTGCTTTCCTTCCTGAAAGTCTCTATAATGTCCATCTTTTATACCCCGTGTTCCCCGCCCCATCCCTCTCCCTTCCACAGATCTTCTAATGTCTCTGTTCCACACTGTTTTGTCCTTCCCACTCCTGCCACTCTTGTCTCATACCCCTCTTACTCTGCGCTGTGTGTTAGCTCTCATACGAGCCTCGACAAGGTATAAAAAAAAGACGATTCAAATTTCATGATTGAGGAAACCAACAATTACATTTATCTCGGAAAACTCACACAAATGGTAAACAGACCAC
>NC_140967.1:39612187-39614687 GCF_056783735.1 Eptatretus burgeri
TTCCCCTACACAAAGAGTCCATTCCCTCAACAGGAAGTCAGTTGACTCCATTGCACATAATTGTAAATTGCTGCATTACTCAGTTATTCTTGCAAAAGAGTTAGAGTAAGCCTCATACTTAGGGCTGTATGTGTTGCAATAAATCCTTGATTTGTATTAATTACCAAGTATTGGTTTTCGTTCTTTTCATCTTTTATTACCCCATCATGTCTTGCAGGGTTAAGCAATCGTTTCACTCTGTCTGTCTATATGTAGATGTCTATCTATGATCGAGGAGCTACTTGATTTCAATTGAATTTTACATTTTGAATACTAGAACATGAACCTTTAGTACTTTGGCTCTGAATTTGGCAAATTGTATGGAATCTCGTCGAGAGGAGAGGAGTAAACTTTTTACTTTATCTGCCTGTCTGATGGTCAAACAAAATTAAAAATCATCCCAAACAGGAAACTTGCAGTTTTTATGGATGTCACAACTCATAAAGAACACAAATTACAGGCATCAATAACAAATTAAATGTGATAAATAAGGTGGTGTAAAAGATGGTGCATCAATGGCAGTAAAAAAAAAAATTCGAAAGCCTCTAAAACCTTCATTTTATTTCAATTTAATTATATATACTGTAACACCATTAAACACAAATTGCTTTGTTTCTGCTTCCAAAAACCTCGAGCTTTGCAGTATGTTTAGACAAAATATGATGCCATTTTATGCCATCTTGAAAAATCAGATTTTCCACTCGTGCTCTCAGCATTGGGAAATATCGAGATTCAGACAAAATGGCAGCTTAATGGCTCAGAAGAACAATCCATCATGCTCAGAAATGCAAAGCATGAGTTGAAAAGACTCTTCGCATGTCCTTTTTCTTAAGACCATGCAGGGTAATGTGTTTTATGAATGCTCTGGTTTGCTGACTAAGCAATACATAATTTGATTACTGTAAAGGTAGTCTGCTTCTGGAAAAAAAAAAAAAAACGATGAAGAGTTTAGTTGATTAGTGAAGAGCCTGTCATTACAGTCCTGACAGATGGTTCACGTCCTACACATTTACTGATGGGTTGATTTTCTCCCAGAATGCCGTACTTTCTGCCGAACTGTAATACCCCTTCACACTGAATGATGCCATATAATATGCTCACGAGCTACCTGTGCTATGCATGGGAGGGAGCATAAAAGCAAACGCAAAATGCGGAAATGGCAAATGTCAAACCATGAACCAATAAATTCCACATTCCTGTGACACCTTAAGTTGAACGTGAGGCATGGACAGATGGTGTGTGTGAAGGACTTGGGCAAAAAATACCTGCTGCAGCTGACCCCAACAGAAGTAAGATGGGTAACAGTTCTATGATGTCAATGGCGAAACTGCAAATGCCGATTCCACGAAAGTCACGGGAAGAAACCCTGACATCATTTCCTTCTCCTTTAATCTCTCTCTCTCTCTCTCTCTCTCTCTCTCTCTCTCTCTCTCTCTCTCTCTCTCTCTCCTCTCTCTCTCTCTCTCTCTCTCTCTCTCTCTCTCTCTCTCTCTCTCCTCCTCTCTCCTCGTCTCTCCTCCTCTCTCCTCCTCTCTCTCCTCTCTCTCTCTCTCTCTCTCTCTCTCTCCTCTCTCTCCTCTCTCTCTCTCCTTCTCTCTCTCTCTCTCTCTCCTCTCTCTCCTCTCTCTCTCTCTCTCTCTCTCTCTCTCTCTCTCTCTCCTCTCTCTCCTCTCTCTCTCTCTCTCTCTCTCTCTCTCTCTCTCTCCTCTCTCTCCTCTCTCTCCCTCTCTCTCCTCTCTCTCCTCTCTCTCCTCTCTCTCCTCTCTCTCCTCTCTCTCTCTCTCTCTCTCCTCTCTCTCTCTCTCTCTCTCTCTCTCTCTCTCTCTCTCTCTCTCCTCTCTCTCCTCTCTCTCCTCTCTCCTCTCTCTCTCTCTCTCTCTCCTCTCTCTCCTCTCTCTCTCTCTCTCTCTCTCTCTCTCTCTCTCTCTCTCTCTCTCTCTCTCTCCTCTCTCTCTCTCTCTCCTCTCTCTCCTCTCTCTCTCTCTCTCCTCTCGCTCTCTCTCTCCTCTCGCTCTCTCTCTCCTCTCGCTCTCTCTCTCCTCTCTCTCCTCTCTCTCCCTCTCTCTCCTCTCTCTCCTCTCTCTCTCTCTCTCTCTCCTCTCCCTCTCTCCCTCTCCTCTCTCCTCTCCTCTCTCTCTCTCTCCCTCTCCTCTCCTCTCTCTCCTCCTCTCCTCTCTCTCTCTCTCTCCTCTCCTCTCTCCCTCTCCTCTCCTCTCTCTCCTCTCCTCTCTCTCTCCTCTCTCTCTCCTCTCTCTCTCTCTCTCCCCTCTCTCTCCTCCTCTCCTCTCCTCTCTCTCCTCTCCTCTCCCTCTCTCTCCTCTCCTCCCCCATTCTCTCTCTCTCTCTCTCTCTCCTCTCTCTCCTCTCCTCTCTCCTCTCCCTCTCCTCTCCTCTCTCTCTCCTCTCTCCTCTCTCTCTCTCTCTCCCTCTCTCTCCTCTCCTCTCTCTCCTCTTCTCTTCT